>NC_022012.1:14829084-14834763 GCF_000317375.1 Microtus ochrogaster
TATATATATTTGGGACTGGAACCCAGGCCCTCCAGCAACCTGTTCCTTTGCTCTGCTGCTGAGCCACCCCCATAGCCCTTCCCTGGGGGATTCTAGCCAGGAGCTCTACCACTGAGTCATGGCCCAGCTCCTCACTGGGTGTGCTGGTAAGAATAACAAGTCCCCCAATAGGCTCATATGTTTGAATAATTGGTCCCCAGTTGCTAGAACTGCCGGGGAAGGATTAGGAGGGCTTGTTCTCTCTGCAACTTGGGGATCAGATGTGAGTTCTGAACTATTGCTCCAGCGTCAGGCCTGCCGCCCCCAAGCTTCTCATCATGATGCTCACGGACTAACTCTCTGAAGCTGTAAGTAAGTCCCTAGTTAAAGGTTTTCTCTTAAAAGTTGCTTTGGTTCTGGTGTCTCTTCACAGTACCAGTATAGTTGACTAAGACACAGAGGGATTCTAGTCAGGGGCTCTATCACTGAGCCACGCCCCAGCTCCTCACTGAGGGAATCAGGCAGGGCTCTACCACTGAGCCTTGCTCATTGCTCTTCCTCATCTTCTCTCTGGCATCCCAGCCCTTTCTGCAAAGCCTCTGGTCCCCATACCCTCTCACATCTCAGGCATCTGAGCAGACTCAAGCTGCCCAGAACCAACCTATGCTTAAGGTAGATCAACTCCACCATTTCCCTGTCTCTCACCTCTTTGGTATTTACATTGGCTCAGCTCCCATCATCCCCCACTAGGACAGTGTAATCCCCTTTGTCCCATTCTCATGATTCCCAGCCTTGTGTCCGCAAAGGCCTCAAGAGGACACCACTCACCCTGGGTAAAGTCTCATTCCTCCCCTGCTCAGAACCCTCCACAGCCCCCCCCCCCAAATTCTGTCACCCATGTAGTCGCCTATCGAGTGTTTATTGAACACTTTACTATGTACTGCTAGGTTAGTCCCGGGGCTACACAGTCAACGAACAATCGTTTAAATGCCAAAAGGATCCAGCAGTGAAAAACACTTGCCACCAAGCCTGACAACTTGAGTTTAATCCTCAGGACCCACATGGTAGAGGAGAGAACCAACTCTCAAGTTATCATCCAACTCTATAGACAAAGTGCGGCACACACATACACTCAAACACAATAAATAAACTGTTTAAGAGATGGGATGTAGCTCCTGTCCCCCCCCCCCCATGCTCACTTCCTCTCACCACGCCCCCCACCATCCATTTTGCTCAAGTCACACTGGCCTGCTCAGTGTCTTTCCAACATTGCAAACATATTCCTGCCTCAGGACCTTCTTGCTGCTCCTACCCTATTACCCTTTTCCTCTCAATATTCTGCCTCCAGTCCCTCCAGATTTCTGCACAATGTCATCTAATCAGAGAGGCTCCTCAAACCAAAAATTTTTTGTGCATGTCATCGTGCTCGTGTGGAGGTCAAAGGACATCTTACAGGAATAGGTTCCCTACTTCTACCATAAGGTCCTGGGGGTCATCAGGCTTGGTGGCAAACGCCTTTATCCATTGAGCTATCTCATTGGCTATGCTCTATGTTTCTTTATATAACACTCCCAGCCACTGACCACAGAGCTATCAAAATATCTTTTACCGCTCTGTTCAGGATGTCAGTCTGGCATAGGAAGAGTACATTGTCGTGTGTGAGTGGTGTCTGTGTTGTAATACTGGGGATGGAATCGGATGTTTTCTGCATGCTAAGAAAGTGCTCTACCATTGAACCACATCCTCAGCCCAAAAACTGAGTGACTAAGTGGAGAATTTCTCCCTCCCTTCCTCCCTCCCTCATCCATCCTCCTTCTTGAGCCTGAGATGCTCAGAACTATAGTGCTGGGCTCTCTTGCAGCTATGCTCCTCTCTACTTGACTATAGTGCTGGGCTCTCTTGCAGCTATGCTCCTCTCTACTTGACTTTCTCCTCATCTCCTTTCTTCTTTTCTTCCCTCCTTCCTTTTGAACAGGGTCTCATGTAGGTCAGGCTAGTCTTAAACTTGATATGTAGCGCCGGGTGGTGGTGGTGCACATCTTTAATCCCAGCACTCAGGAGGTAGAGACAGGTGAATCTCTGTAAGTTCAAGGCCAGCCTGGTCTACAAAGTGAGTTCCAGGATAGCCGGGACTGTTTCATAGAGAAACCTTGTCTCAAAAAAGAAAAAAAAATCAAAATAAAAAATTGCTGTATAATTGAGGGTGATCTTGAATTTCTGATCCTCTTGCTTCCACCTCTGGGTGCTGAGATTCCAGTCATGTGCTATCATACCCATTTTAATCAGTGTGGGAGATGAAACTGGAGTTTTGTGTGGATGAGGCAAGCATGCTACCCTAAGTCCCAGGTCTAACTGCAGCCTAAGTACTCCTAAGTACTCTCATTGGGTTGAGCGAGTGAGTCCGTAGCCGAGCCTGCATACCCCTTTGCTTCTCCCAGTCACGAGCCCCTAGACTCCCTTGGACCAGGGGACTGTGAGCAATAGCATTCTATGCCATATGAGGAAAATGCTTTAGGAGCTGTTGGGAGTCTTGTTGTGTCCCCTCTGAGTCCTGCTTCCATGGTGGTGTGACTGGAGAGCCCCCATCATTTTGGGTTCCAGGAGAACACCTGAGACAGAGACCTCCCATCACAAAAAGCATAAGATGGAGACATCTCAGAAGCAAGAAATAAACCTGGTCTGTGTTCAATGGCTAAGTGCTGGGAATGCTAGTTACCATGGCATTACAGGACTTCCCTAGACTGGTTTTTGGGACTTCTTCCTCCTGTGAAACTGTCAAAAAAAATAGGCACTGGGCATGTGCATCATTAGTACTCAAAGAACCTTCTACTGGCCCCTGCCTAGACCCTCCCTTTTCTTCGTGAGGGTAAAGGGTCCTAACCAAATAGAACTCTTTTTTTAATTTATTTATTTATTTATTATGTATACAATATTCTGTCTGTGTGTATGTCTGCAGGCCAGAAGAGGACACCAGACCTCAATCCAGATGGTTGTGAGCCACCATGTGGTTGCCGGGAATTGAACTCAGGACCTTTGGAAGAACAGGCAATGCTCTTAAACACTGAGCCATCTCTCCAGCCCCCCCAAATAGAACTCTTTCACTGATACTCCTCTGTCCTTCAGCTCTTCCAAAGGGGGAATGGGACAGTGAAATGCCAGGCAAGTCTGACAAACTGAGTCCAATCCTTAGGACCCACATGGTGAAAGGAGGAAGCTGACTGCTGCAAGTTGTTCTGTGACCTCAACACATACATCATTAACATAGACAAAACAAATTAAAATGTAATAAATCAACACAACAAGGTTCATTACACCTGAGGAATAACATCTAAGGATGACTACCGGCTTACACACACACACATACACACACATGCATGCACGCAAGTACACACACATGCATTCACACATGCACACACTCATGCAACTCACACATACATGCATATATTCATACACGAACACTCACATATACATGCACACACACTCACATGCATGCACACTCATACACTCATGAATGCACATATGCACACACATGCATGCACGCAAGCACACACACACACATGCACACACAGGGGAGGCAGGCTAGAGCAGAGCATACAAGATGCAGGTAGTTCACTCCAGGTCCTTCATGATGCCAGCCATTGACAGCAGAGATGTCAGCTTTTAGTCTGAGTCTGGATTTATGGTCCCTAGGTGAGGAGCCATTCGACTCAAGGCTCCCATCTCCTGGGGTTGCTTCTTGGCTGGAAGCCAGCCAGAGGAAGGAGGAGAGGCAGCTTCCCTCACAGAGGTGGTTTGTGAACACAAGGCTATGCTGCTTCTGTGCATCATGGAGAGGCGGAGCGGGGGGTAGACTCAGGGACAAGCCCATCCTGCATCAGGGTCCACTGTCAACACCACGGAGGCTCTTTACTAAGCCAGGCATAGCACCCAAACTTCTGAGTCATTGCTTAGGAATTCCCACAGTGTATGATTTTACCCTCTTAACCTCCCCCTCTTCAGGGTTCTACCCCTTTCCCACAACTCATTATTGAGCACCTACTGGGAGTTTTCAGTATGTTTTCCACAACTCTTGGAGTCAATGGATGGAAAGATGACAGGATGGATAAACAGAAGAGACAAAGAATGGATAGATGGAAGGAGGAAAAAAGTTATAAAGATGCATGGATGGATGTATGATGTATGTATGTATGTATGGGTGGGTGATGTATGGATGTATGATGTATGTATGGGTGATGTATGGATGGATGGATGGATGGATGGATGGAGGAATGGGGGTCAGACCTCCATTGTCCACACAGTTCTGTGGGGGTAAGAATGACCTGAGCTGGCGAGAGGGCTCAGTGGGTAAAGGCACTTGCTGTCAAGCCTGACAACCTGAGCTCTTTCTCCAGAATCCACATGGTGGAAGAAGAGAACTGGTTTTGTTTTCTGACCTCCACATGTGCCCTATAGCACACAGATACCCATTCAACACGCATACAGGAACTAAATAAATGAAATTTTAAAATGTTATTCATATTTTATAGATAAAATTAACTTAAAATTTTGAAACTATATTTACTCTTGATGTGGTTTTATGTGTGTGTGAGTGTAAGAATGTCTATGTATGTATACTCATGTGTGAGTAGAAGCATGCATGCCATGTTGTACGGGTAGAGGTCACACCTCAAATGTCTGTTCTTACACTTCAACTTGTTTGAAATAGTTTCTCATTCACCACTGTACACGCCAGACTAGCTGGCCCCTGAGACTCCAGGAATTTTCCAGTCTCCATCTCTCCATAGGAATGCTTGCACTACAGACATGTATGGTTGCATCCAACTTTACTGGGTTCAGGAGATTCAAATTCAGGTCCTCACATTTGTAAAGCAAATGTTGTACCCACTCATCCACCTCCTCAGCCCCCAAAACATGAAAAACACTCATTCTAGATTCACTATGTGCTTGGATGTAGTAGAGGCCCAAGAATATTTCGGATGTGTTTACAGATTCAGCTGCATGGCAAATATTGTGAACCTGCTGTATCAGGCCACAGGCAGCAGCAAAGAGCAAAACCAGTGCTTCCTTGTATGTACTAGTAGCAGTCTTTGTGGTGTCGGGACTGAACACAAGGCTGAGCACTAGGCAAGCACGTAGCACTGAACCTCAACACCTTCATGGGCATTATCACCTAGTAGAGACTCTGAATTCTCCTTACCTAATAAGGAAACTGGTGTTCAGAATGATTCAGTGAGTTCCCCCAAAGTCACATGGTTCGGTAAGTTGCAGGGCCAGAATTAAAACTTACACACATCCAACTCAAGATCCTAGCACTGACAGAGCATCTGTTCTGAAAGATCCAGGGCAGGAAGGTTTGTTTCAGTGTATACATATTTGGCATAGAAGGGGTAGTGGGTAGTTTTGCTAAGTAAATTAAATGTCTAGGAGACAAATTAATGGATGAGAATAGAGATAGGGATGTTTAAAGTACAGATTCGTGGATAGTGGACTGACAGATGGTGGGGTGGTGGATAATGGGCAGAAAGAGGGATTGGTGTGTGCATGTATATATGTATGCATGGAAGGAAGGGTGAATCCATGCCAGGATGATGGATGGATGGATGGGTGGATGGATGGATGGGTGGATGGATGGGTGGGTGGGTAAATGGATGGATGGATGGGTGGATGGATGGATGGATGGATGGATGGGTGGATGGATGG
>NC_022012.1:14835128-14843034 GCF_000317375.1 Microtus ochrogaster
GGATAGGTGGGTGGATGGATGGATGGGTGGATGGATGGATGGATGGATGGATGGGTGGGTGGATGGGTGGATGGAGGCAGGTGTAAGGGTGAAGGAATGGATGGAGAAATGAAAGAATGGGTGGATGAAAAGATGAGTGAATTGACACATGGATGAAAGAAAGGAAAAGTGGGTGGATGGACAGATGGCTGTCTGAGTGAATGGAAGCAAAGATGGCAGGCTGGAGGAAAGACAGATGGAGGGATAGGAGAGTAGATAAGTGGCTAGAATGATGGGTGGGTGGGTGGATGATGGATGGGGCTCTGAAGAGGGCTCTGTCGCCCGTAATTCCAAAATAGGATTTATCACTGACTTTCTCAGGGGCATTATCTTGGGATGCTGTTGCCATTGGCCAGAGTTGGAGAACAAGTTGGCGTAATCTAGATTCTACACAGACCTAAAAAAAACAAAACCTTGTTTTTCTTCTTTCATTTTTGTATGTGTATGGACTTTTGCCTACATGTATGTCTGTGTACCACATATCTAGTGACTTCAGGGACCAGAAGCAGCCATGGGTGGTCCTGGAATTGGAATTACAGATGTGAGCCCCATTATGGGTGCTGGAAACTGGGGTCCTTTGCAAGAGCAGCCAGGGTTCTTAATGCTAAGTTAACCCTCTAACTCCCCCTTTTTTGAGAAAGAGACATACTATGGCCTGGGTAACCTGAAACTTGTGGCTACTCTCCTGCCTCACTCTCCCAGTTGCTAGGATTACAGCAGTCAGTCCCCCAGCTCCAAGACCCTTGCTGAGCTTCCTCATGTCACAGCCACCTCTCCAGGTGTCACCCTAACACCTTCAGCCACTCCCCCTGCAGAGCACTTTGGGAAGTCATGGGAAGACTGCAGGACAGGCGGAGAAAGGGCTGGGTGAGGATGAGAGAACTGGAGGGCCTCAGCAGATAGGCATGGGGGAACTCTACACCAAGGTACTGTTAGCTACAAGGGTCCAGGTCTGTCTGGGTTCACAAACACATTCCCCCACACTTAGAGAAACATAATACACAAAAAGCAACACACATGTATACCAGCCAGGCATCCATAAACATAAGTATATATAAACATAGAAAAATTTAATGTATGAACACACAAAATCATAATTCGTAATTCAAGGCTGGGTTAAGTCACTTGCTACCGAACCTGGTGACCTTAGTTTGATCCTAGGACCCAGATGGTGGAAGGAGAGAAGTGACTCCTGATCTTCACATGTGTGCTATGGCATGCATGCATGTACAAACACACACACTAAATGTACTAAGCATAAACAAAAATCAGCTCAAAGACATTGTTACACACCCTGCACATGTGCTTGTATACACACACTTTCACACAGCACACAGGCACTCACGCAGACTTCCACTCGGATGGATAGGTGAATTTGACTTATGATTTCAATGACTCCATCACTCTGATGATAACAGTCAGAAGGCTGTGTCACACCTGTGCATACAGACTCACTTCATATACACACCCACACCCATAATTAGGGACATACAACCGCAGATGCAATGTCGGACACATGTCCATCTGAAAGCAACCACACAGGGACACACCCACCCTTGGGAGAATACATCTGTACCCGTATGTCAGCGACACACTTAAGTTTCTCTTCACTGCCCATCCAAACCACAGGCGCAGACAGACACACCAAGATATACCCAAATAATAACACTCGATGTCACAGACACAGAAGAAGACACCATGTTGCAAAGGACTACGAGTCCCATGATGTCCCCTGACCAGGGGTTGGCCATGCCCTGGGCTGGGGGAACTGGTGTCCTCACTCCCTTACATCCCACAGCTGCAGCTTTTGGGAGCAAAGTTCTTTTTTGGTGGGGAGGGGAGGAGCTATTGTGGGTGCAAAAGGGACTGGCGACATGAAGGGAAGAAGAGGGAGATGGGTGGGTGAAATTAAGGGGAGTCCCACAGACTAAAGATCAGAGGGGCTCCCATGGGAACAGTGAACGGGGCACGGGGGACGTTGCAATGCAAAAGCATCCTTCACTGTCAACAGGACAGAGCAACGGGGATGAACAGAACTGAGTGTGCCCCTCCCCCCTAGGAAGCTACCAGGAGAAGGAAGCAGGGGGATAAAACAGAAGGGAGGCGGAGGAGTTCTACCCCAGTCTGAGCCCCCTCTTAACTCCCAGGATGAGGAGTTAGAGAGATCAATATTCAGTCCTCCGGGAAACAGATCATAGGAAGGAAGAAACTGGTGCCATGTGCAGGGGACAGAGAGCCAGACGAGAGAGAGAGAGAGAGAGAGAGAGAGAGAGAGAGAGAGAGAGAGAGAGAGAGAGACTAAGTCAGAAGAAAGACAGAAATAGAAGATAGAAGGGGGAGACTCAGGAAAGGAGACAGAGAGAGAGCACTCCTCAGTGACACTTAGACACAACCAAGCAAAGTCCCAGAGGCTGAAGATATATGAAGACTTGGAGGTGTTCCCTACCCACTCCAACATAGCAGAACACCCTTCTGGCTCCCCAAAAACCGCCCAGCTCCGCCCCACTCTGCCGGGATCTGGTTCAATTCCGCAGCCCTGCCGCCTCCGCCTGGGGCTTGAGCCAGCCTGTACCCCGGTGGCACTCGTGGGTCCCTCAGAGAGGACGCTAGCCCAGCAAATGCAATCATCAAACCCAGGGCTATGCAGGGCGCGAGGTTCTCTTGTGCTTCGGGGTCCAGCTCTGGACCCCCAAGAGATCACGTCCCCCAGAGAAGAAATCCCTGCTTCTACCCGAGATTCTGTCACTTTGGAACTGTGGGGGTCCTTTTCCCAGGAGCTGCAGTGGGGGCTACGGGCACCACGCCCCCCCTCCGGAGCGCCCCCCAGCCCGAGTAGCCACTCACGATTTTCTCCGAGGAACCCGCGCGGGACACTGTGTTGTTGAGTCCCACGAGTGAGGGCAGCGTCTGCGACATCCAGTTAGTGACCATGGCCATGGTGCTCAGCACCGCCCCGATCTTGAGCAGCGGCACCGACATCGCGCCCCTCGCCTCATGCCCCGCGCCAGCGCCTCAAAAAGCAGGTGTTCTGTCCCTTTTGCTCGGCACTCAAGCTGTCGCTTACCCACCCCAGTGGGGTGGGGGGGATGGAGGGCCGCGATGGCCGAGATGACCAGGTCCAAGGGGGCGGTGGCCGGCGGGATGGGGATGGGGTGACACTGGGGACGCGCGGCTGCGGCTCTGCGCTCCTCGCGGGCTCAGCTTTATAAGGCGCCGGCTCGGCCACCCCCTCCCGCGCCACCGCCGGGCACTTCCAGCCGCCGTGACGTCACGGCTCCGGCCCTGGAGCCAGCGGGGTTGGGGAAATGATGGGGGGGTGCACCCACCCGGTCCCCCACTTCCCCAAAGAACCTCTGGGGGACCTTCCCCCATCTGCAGAAGTGTGGACATCCCCTTCCAGCGACATCCTCGCCCCTCCCCCGCCGCCGCGGCATCCCCAGCCCCCCCCCCAGCTATACCCCCCCATCCTCACTCTAGTCCCCTCTGTACCCTAGTGGCGATCCCCGGGCTCCCATGCATGCAACACCCCTTCTCCAAAACCCCTACGCTGCAGCAGAAAGAATCCACCCCACACCTCCCTCCCAAAGCTGACAGGGGGTGGAAGTCGGGTGTCTCCACCCACCTGCTCCGTCGGGAGCTGGGAGGGGGGTCCGGTCCCGAGCCCGCGACGCCGTACAGAAAGCGATGCGGGCTGGACTTCGGTGCTCTCCAGAGTGCCGGGGCTCTTTTTCTCCTTGCTTTCCTGGTCCCAGATCGTTCTGAAGGGGATTCCCCTGTGGATTCGGGACCAGGGAAGCCCGGGGTGACGGGTACAGACTCTGTAGTGCGGGTCACTTGGGCAGTAGGAGGGTTTCCCTGAGCATCCGAGGTGCCACTCGGGACTGCCGCAGACCCAGACAGTTCTTTTCACAGTCGAATCCCAGTGCAAGGTTTGACTCACAACTTGAACTTGGGGTGAGGTGGGGAACTTATACATCGAGTCTCTTCCAGCACCTAGGGACCTGCTCTGGGCTGGTCCCCTGGTGAGGGAGGCTGGAAAGCGCAGCAGGCGGCAGGGTGGGGCGAGGAGCGCCCGCGCGGTCGCCTTTCTTCGGTTTTGCACTCACGCCCCCTCCTGGCGTCCCCGCATCACCTCCCGCAGTCGCCGCCGTCGCCCTCGGCCGGCTGCCGCCGCCGTCTGGAGGCGGCGATGACTCAGGCCTTTACCGCGCCGGCCGCTAGTGGAGCCGGAAGAGCCCAACCTCGGGGTGCTAGGGGGTCCTGAACTGTCTGACCCCACTGAGAAGCAGGGTCTGCCCCGATGTGGCATCCAGCGAGGGCTATTCCCGTCTGTCTCAGTTTCCACATCTGTAAAGTGGTTCTGAGACCTGGGTCAGGTGTGTGGAAGAGGCTGGAGGTGGCAAGCAGCTCAACTATAGACCAAAGCCCTTGAGGGAGACAGACAAGGACTTGAGGAAGGACTGGGGATGTGGCTCGGCGTCAGAGGCTTGCCTAACATGTCTAAAGTCCCGAACTCCATCCCCACCTCCACCAGAAAGGGTGTGGGGGTGCATAGTTCAGTGGGTAAAACTGCTTGCCACAAAGCCTGGCAACCTGAGTTGGATCTCCAAGATCCAAGTGGTGCTCCGAGGTGTTCTTCGACCTCTACTTATTCCACCCCATCAACACATTAAATAAGTGGCATAAGAAATAAAGGAAGAAAATGAAGTACAAATAGGTATCAAAGGGAAGGGGTGGAGATGTGTGTGCAGAGGCTAGATGTATACTGGGTATGTCTTCCTCAGTGCCTCTCTCCTTGTTTTATCTATCATCTATGTATCTATGTATGTATGTATGTATCTATCTATCTATCTATCTATCTATCATCTATCTATCTAACCTATTTAATTTGGTCTTTTTATTTAATTGGTTTTGGGACATAGTCTCACTGTGTAGCCCTGGCTGGCTTAGAACTCACAGAGTTCCCACTGTCTTTCAAATGCTGACAAGGTTTCTCACTGCACTTGAAAGTCCCTGATTAAGCTAAGCTGGTCAGTCTAGGAGCCCCAGAGCCACTCTGTCCCAGGATCCCCAGCAGCGGAGGGCAGGCACGGCCACATCGGACTTTTGAGTTAAGTGTCGTGATCTGTACTTGCTCTTGGATGGCATGTATTCTACTGAGCCATGTCCCCAGCCCATGGGTAAGCCTTTAAACACAGTGACTAGGCAAGGTAAGAGTTAAGCCACACCAGAAGGCGAAGGAGGAAGCCATTTCAGTACCAGGAGAAGATTTGTAAATGGTGGGGAAACAGCGGTGCAAAGGACCTGGGGCAGCCTGAGCCGACTTGGGTGGGAAGAGGCTGTTTAGTCAAGAAGAGAGGACCCTAAGATCCCGTGGCTACGGTGGGCCCCCAGGCTCATCTTGAGTGCTAGGAAACGGACCTAGCTCACACAGCCAGGCTGTAAGGATTGAGAACACTTACAACCACGCCTCTTCTCCATGCCTTCCGAACTCCCCACTAAAGGTATCGATAGCATTCCTGGGCTGGCAAGATTGCCCAGTGGGTAAAGACAGTTGCCACCAAGCCTGAAATCCTGAGTTTGATTAACAGTGCCCATATGGCGGGAGGAGAAAATCAACATCCTCAAATTATCACTAGCTCGGGTCCACACACAAAAACACGAATGTAAAAAAAAATAATAATAAAAAAACACGAATGTAATAACCTTCCTTTCTCCATACTCACTCCCTTCTTGAGACAACATATCCTTTCCTCATTCTGTCCCTGCCCCTTCCGCGGTCTCTATTCCTAAATGTCTAGATCTTTCCGCCTTCCCCTACTCCCGGTTTCTGCACACTTATTTGGTTCATCGAACCTTTTTCCTGTCTCAGGACCTTCCTAGCTGACAACATTTTACCACAGAAATCTCGGAGGCCTGTTCACGTCCTTCACTTAAGTCTCTGCCGTGGTGGGGGTAAGCAACGTGTCTTGTCCTGCAGAAAATAGTATTTCCTAGGACTTTTCCCACTGACTTCCTGTCGGACACAAACATTGGGCAGGAGTGGGTGGAGACTGGGAAGTGGGAAGGGGGGAGAAGGGAGCTATGGCTTCCCTTTCTTTCTGCTTGGAGTAGGGTGGGGCTTTCTTCTCTTTTTCGAAATTTCCAGTGACATTTTCCTATTTGATTGCAGATATGGTGGGACCCTGAGGTCAGAAGACAACCTGGGGGAATTTGTTCTCTCTTCTGCCACGTGGGTTTTAGTGCATGTGTGAAAGCCAGGAGAGGGCTTTACTTCTGACTCTCCATCTCTTCCTTTGAGGCACAGTCTCTACCTGAACCTGGGGCTCAAGTCTGTCTAACTGGGAGCCAGAAAGCCTCAGTGTTCCTTCTGCTTCTGTCCTCTCAGAGGTACAGTCCCAGGCATGTGTGGGACTCTGCATGACTTGTTACAGGAGTGCTGGGATCTGAACACCATCCTCATGGTAGTTCAGCAAAGCCTGTAACTGCCGAGCCATCTCAGGGCCCGTGGGGGAGGGGCGTTTCTTATGGGGGATGCCCTCTTCTCACATCAGAGCCTGTCCACTTCACACGCCCTTCTGCTGGGACGTGCTGCCGGGTTTCCTGAGTATTCCATCTGAACATTTAGTTACTGCTTCCACCCGAGGAAACACGCAGATCAAACTCTGTCCCACTAGGACACCTAATGTTACTTGCTTCCCTGACTGTACCCTGACTGCCTGGGGCATCATTTTCTGTGTATGCCTATGTGTGCTTGCATGTGGGAGAGGGTACATGGTGCGGGGTGCACCTGTGTGATGTAGGGTGCACCTGCACAGTGTGTGGTGCACCTGTGTGGTGTGGAATACACCTGCACATGTGGAGTATACCTGCACAATTTGGGGTGTATCTGCATGGTGTGGGGTGTACTTGTGTGGTGTGGGGTAAACCTGCATGATGTGGGGTATAGTTGCATGGTATGGGGTGCACCTGTGTAGTGTGGGGTGCACCTGCATGGTGTGGGGTGCACCTGCGTGGTGTGGGGTGCACCTGCGCGGTGTGGGGTGAACCTGCGTGGTGTGGGATGCACCTGTGTGGTGTCGGGTGTACCTGTGTGGTGTGGGGTGTACTTGTGTGGTGTGGGGATGTGGGGTGCACCTGCGTGGTGTGGGGTGATCCTGTGTGGTGTGGGGTGTACTTGTGCGGTGTGGGATGTGGGGTACACCTGCATGGTGTGGGGTGCACCTGCATGGTTTGGGGTGCACCTGCATGGTGTGGGGTGTACCTTGTGGTGTGGGGTGAACCTGTGTAGTGTGGGGTGAACCTGCGTGGTGTGGAGTGTATCTTGTGTGGTGTGGGGATGTGAGGTGCACCTGCGTAATGTGGGGTGCACCTTGTGATGTGGGGTACACCTGCGTGGTGTGGGATGCACCTGCCCAGATGTATGTACCTGAACCCAGTCAAACCGAGAATTTTCCAGTCTGCTAGTCTAGACACCCAGCCAGCTCCTTGTCTCTGCCTCCCAGATGTTTGGGCCACCTGCCCAGCATTAAAATGGACCCTGTGCATCTCAACTCAGGTCTTCATGCTCATGTGGCAAGCCATTTTCCCAGCCCTGAATGCCATTTTTATTTATTTTTAGTTTTGTTTATTTTATTAATATAATTTATTTTTAGTTGTGCTTGCTTGTTTTCTGTGCTGGGAATGGAACTTGGGCCTCATACATGCTAAGCACACATTCTGTCTCGAAAGTCAGAGCCCTCAGCACCATCTGCCTTTACCTTGTTTAAGTATTTCTTTTTTTTAATATTTATTTATTTATTTATTTATTTATTTATTTATTTATTTATTTATTTATTATGTATACAATATTCTGTCTGTGTGTATG
>NC_022012.1:14843134-14848271 GCF_000317375.1 Microtus ochrogaster
TGAGCCACCATGTGGTTGCTGGGAATTGAACTCAGGACCTTTGGAAGAGCAGGCAATGCTCTTAACCACTGAGCCATCTCTCCAGCCCCCTTGTTTAAGTATTTCTTTATCAGATATTTTTCTTCAGTGCTGGGATCAAATCCAAAGTCTCATGCATGCTAGGCAAACACCCTACCATTGAGCCCCCAGCCCCTTTGGGATGACGGGATCTAATGTAGCCCAGGCTGGCCTGTGTAGCCAAGGATGACCCCGAACTCCTGCTTCTACCTCCCAGACCGGGAATGGCGGGCGCATGCCACCAGTAAGAAATTGCTCTTAATTGGTTGACTCTCTCACCAAGGCCTATATCTAGTCCAAATCTAAAAAGTGCCCGACGGGGCTGGAGTGCTGTCTTGGCAGAACACTGGCTGCTCTTCCAGAGGACCTCGGTTCAGTACCAGAACCCACATGCCGGCTCTCAACAGCCTGTAGCTCCAGTACCACAGGATCTAGTGCCTTTTTCTGGACTTCCGGGGTTCCTGCACATATGCGGTATACTTCTGAACAATCCGGCACACACACAAAAATAAACCCTTTAAAAAAGAGTATCCAAGAGGCTGGGGAGATGACTCAGTCCATAAGATGCTTGTTACATGAAGTCCTGAGTTCAGATTCCCAGAGCCCATGTTAAAACTCGGTGTGGTGGCCCATACCTGTAATCTCTGCCCTGGGGGTGGGGTCTAGAGACAGGAAGATCCTGGGACTCACTCCCCAGGCAGCCTAGCTGATCAGTGAGTTTCAGGTTTAGTGAGAGACTCTGTCTCAAAAAATAGAAATAAAATAGAGAAGCAATTGAGGGCACCCAAAACCAATCTGTGCCCTCCATATACATGTGCACCCATGCACACTCACACTCATACACACACTCACACACACACTCATACACACATACACACACTAAGGAAGATGCCCAAAATCAACCTGTGCCCTCCACATACATGTGCACCCATGCACACTCACACACACACACACACACACACACACACACACACTAAGGAAGACACCCAAAATCAATCTGTGCCCTTCATATACATGTGTACCCGTGCACATTCGTGCACACTCACGCACACTCATGCACACACACATACACACACTAAGGAAGACACCCAAAAATCAACCTGTGCCCTTCACATACATGAGTACCCATGCACACTCACGCACACTCATGCACACTCATGCACACACTCATACACACATACACACATTAAGGAAGACACCCCAAAATCAACCTGTGCCCTTCACATACATGTGTACCATGCACACTCACACACTCACACACACTCACATGCACACACTCACACACGAGTATCAGGGCTGGGCTGTCTGTGGGTAGGGTGCATTCCTGTGTGCTTGAAGCCCTGGGTTACATGCCCAGCACTGCATAAACCAGGTATAAAACATACCTATAATCCTAGCACTCGGGAGATAGAGGCAGGAGGATCACGAGGTCAAGACCAGCCTCACCACATAGATCAGAGCTCTATAGTGAGCTGGAGACCCTGACTGGAAAGAGAACGCTCAGCACTAGGAGGTTCCCACATCTGGACCCCAACTCTGCTACTAGGAATGTACAATGTTGCCACTGCTTGCCCTTAGTAACTTCTGAGAAAGCTAAGCAGGAGTTTGCCAGAAAACCCAGGGATCCATCTACTGCAGAGGAATCAAAGGATGAGTTCACAGAAAGACACAATGTGACATTCATGGCAGTGGGTTTTCCAGTCATGAATAAACCAGCTGTCTATTACCTGGCGAGTGTGCAATCAGAGGGGATCACCCATCTAACAGACTCCCAGCCTACAGAGGACCAGCTATCAATGCCTTGAACCCCAGAAGTATTTTTCTAAGGAAAAGAAACTGGAGAGAAGGACCACAAAGTTTATGATCCCATTTATATAAAATGTCCAGAAAAGGGCAATAAAGGTAGGGAAGGTTAGACTAGGAACTGACAGCCAGCCAGCAAGGAGGGGGAAGGGAGGATTGCCAGAAGGCTGCAGACCTGTTGGGCAGGATGGGGGCTATGTTAGGGTTTGCCACCTGCGATTGTTTTATAACTGCTTTGTTTGTATTTTATTTTTTAGAGACAGTCTCACAACCCAGGCTGACCTTGAAGTCACCATGTAGCCAAGAAAGGTTAACCTGGAACTCCTGATCTTCCTGCCTCTGCCTCCTGAGTCATGGGATAACAGGCCTGCACACCACCATCCCAGCCCCCAATTTATTTAGTGCTGGGGATGGAGCCCGGGGCTCTGAGCTACTCCAGCCTGATCTTACAGGGTTTCACTGTGAAGTTTTGCCCCTCCAGAGCTGCTTAGGAAGCCCTCACTGGCTTTGAACTTGCAACAATCCTACCGCCTCTACATCTGAATGCTAGAGAGGACCCTCATGTCTGAAATAAAACTTCACAAATATTTCCAGCCCTTACACACGATGAAGGCTGTCCTTGGTTGTCGACTTGACCACACCTGGAATTAACAAAAATCCAAGAGGCTGGGTATACCTGTGACAGATTCTTTTTTCTTAATTCATTTTAAATCCAGATCTTTTGAGGATTAATCCTTTAATCTGGGCCACACCTTCTGCTGGCAGCCTCTATACAGGACACAGAAGGGAGATTTTGCTCCTTGCCTGTTGTCCCTCACTCTCCCTGGCAAGTCCATTCCTTCACTAGCATTAGAGCCTACTTCTCTGGGATTCCAGCACACACTGAAGACCAGCTGAGACATCCAGCCTCGTGGACTGAAGAGCAACGGGATTCTTGTGCTTTCCCTTGGTAGACAGCCATCATTGGACTAGATGAACCTCAGCCTGTAAACCACTATGGTAAATCTCCAATATTTCTAAATAAATATAAGAATATATATATATATATATATATATATATATATATATATATATATATGTATACATGCACGTATACACACATAAATTATTCTATCAGTTCTTTTCCTCTAGAGAACCCAAAGACATACACTCCACAGAATTCTGGCTTCACCCCACCCCTAGGCTCAGCCCTGATGAACTCACAAAAACTCAAGCTTATGACTCAAGGCTTCATCCTTCCCCCACAGTCCTTTTCTTCACGCCACCAGAGCCAGCTCTCGTGTGTGCATGTTCGTGTCTGTACATTCGTGAGTGCAGGTACACGTATACATGTGCACACGCACACTTGCTCAAGTAGGAAGGCCAGATGTCTTCCTCGATGGGTGCCCAACTGACGGGTTTTTTTTGTTTTGTTTTGTTTCGGTTTTTAGAGACAGGGTTTCTCCATGCAGTCCTGAATGTCCTGGACCTCACTCTGTAGACCAGGCTGGCCTCAAACTCAAAGATCCACCTGCCTCTGCCTCCCAAGTTCTGGAATTAAAGGCGTGCACCGCTACTGCTAGGCTCCACTTATGATTTAACAGAGGGTTCTTTACTGAATGTAGAGCTCATCAATTTGGCTATGCTGGCTGCCAGAGGCCCCTGGGAACCTTCTGTCTCTGTATCTCCTAGGATACAATGCCCACAGTGGCACCCGGCTTTTTATGTGTGTTCTCAGAATCCAAATGCAGGTCTTCATGCTTGCATAACAAGGGTTTCATAGCTGGGCAGTTATATGCATGAGGCTCTATGTTCAATTCCCAGAAGAGCAAATTAAATTAATGAGAAAAATGAGGAGCACAGAAGCACCCTGCATTCAGCCTCAGCGTCTATCTGGGACTGGCTCATAGTGGGAAGAGTGGAAGTGGACCCGACCTCCATGACACACAGATCAGATCTGTGATCTGAGAAGATAGCTTAGTGGGCTAGCATTAGGACCTGAGTTAGATCCCCACATTAAAAAAAAGCACTGAGGGTCTTACTCAATGCTGAATCCTATCAACCTGCCAGGCAAGATGTGGCCCCCGGTGCAATAGGGGAATGATGGTTATGGGAGTGACCAACCCTATATGCTGGCTTTGAGGCCTACTCCACAGAAGAAAAGCCCTGCCTGATTGTGTAAATGTGGTCAGAGGCGCATGGCTTGGGAGGTCACAGTCTCTACAGGGCAACCTACCACTATTGTGTTACCAAATGGACAAGTTGTCAAACTCCCTTCCAAGTACTTCCCTTCTACCCATGTCATTGCTGCACTCACCCTGCTCCAGAGAAGCATCTCCCTGCAGTGTGTAGCAGTTAATGCAGAGACTCTTAACTGTGCAGGTTGCTGGGCATAGTGACTGTTGAGTGCTCTGGATCAAACCGCCCCATCCAGCCCCCACACCCAAGGCTCTTCACAGGACAGGAGGCATAACGACCATAGAAGCCAGAGGTTGGGGAAGAATGCCGTGACGTGCTGGCCTCTGGAGATGACATGGCCATCACATGTCATGAACTTACTATAGATATGGTTACCTACACAAGACCCAGACATGATCAACAGGAAGAATTGACTGGTGTCTATGGGCTTAAAACTTTAGGAGAGAACATAAAGGCAGAGAGAAATGTGTTGGGGGTGTTGAGAGGAGAAAGGGCAGTGGAGTTGGGAGTGGGTATGAACGAGAAGTGTTGCAGACACGTATGAAATTGTCAGAGAATAAATAAAAGATAGTTTCTAAAGAAGCAAAAGCTAAGCACTGCTGGTACATGCCTGTATCCCAGGCAGGAGCTCCAGGTCAGTGAGAAACAGAGAATAAAGTAGCTGACTCCTGAGAGATGACAGTCAAGGCCGACTTCTGTCGGGGTGTTCTGTGTTGGTTGAAAAAAGAGGTCACAGCAAGGTGAAATGTTAAGGCCTGTGTGGTAGCAGGAAGGCCCAGCCTCTGATGGACTGAACCCTGAACAGCCGTACAAAGGCACATTCATTGGTTGCTACACAAAGTTGTTTTTTTGGGTAAAGTATTTCCTCCTCCCAAGATCCCCGATCTAACTGCTCTCTAGAGGAAGGCATCACATGCCTCCATGACTTTAGTCCTTTATAGAACATTATTTGCAATACACGATAATCCAAGAGCCTCGGGTGTGCCAGAGGTGTCTTTTTTTTTTTTTTTGAGACAGGGTTTCTCTGTAGCTTTGGTGCCTGTCCTGGAACTAGCTCTTGTAGACCAGGCTGGCCTCGAACTCCCAGAGATCCGCCTGC
>NC_022012.1:14848861-14856990 GCF_000317375.1 Microtus ochrogaster
AGTCCCTCTCCCCCATCAGCCCATAGAGCCATCAGGGCTCCCTGACCTGTGGGAAGTCCAAGGACCGCCCACCTCCATCCAGGTTTAGTAAGTTGTGATGCTCACTTTCGATTGAGAACTTGGTACAATCTAGTTCACCCAGGAAGCAAATCTCAACGAGGGATTGTCTAGATCAGGCTGGCCTGTTGTTATGTCTGTGGGAGACTGTCCTGACTATATTAACTAGGATGGGAAGACCCAACCCACTGTGGGCGGCACCATTCCCTAGGAGGCACCGCTCCCTGAAATGCCCGAGGTGGAGGAAGCCAGCTGAGCACTAGGTTGTATTCCTCATTCTCTGTCCCTGACTTGGGTTCACTGTCACCAGCTCCTAAACTCCGGCCACACAGCCTCCCTGTGCTACTGTGAGGGACCCCACCCTGAAACTGAGTGAGACAAACGCTTTCTCCCCAGCTACTTTTGTCACAAGAGTTCAGTACAAGGCAGGCACTGGAAAAGGCAGAATTTTCTCAAACATACAGTGATACAGGTCTGTGACTTCAGCTGCTTTGGAGGCCGAGGCAAGAAGATTAAGAATGAGAACCTGTCCCAAAATAAAAGTAAGAAGAGGGCTGGGGATTTGACTCTGTGGTTAGAGAGCATCCCTAGCGTGAAGCTCTAGGGCATCCCCCAGCACCACGCAAACCGGGGGTGGTAGTTCATACTTCTCATCCCAGCACCAGGAATCCAAAGGCCGTGAAACATCTGGAAGCTGACTGGTAGAGGGATAATTTGCATATCTGCCAGAAACTTTATTTGATCTGTGCCACAGTGGGGATATGGGTTCAGTTTACAGCAGCCTGTTCTCACCCACTTTTTTTAAATTGTTTGTTTTTTTTAAGACAGGGTCTCTCTATGTAGTCCTGGCTGTTGTGGAACTCATTTTTGTAGACCAGACTGGCCTTCGGTACAGAAAGATCTGCCTGCCTCTATCTCCTAAGTGCTAGGACTGTACACCACTATGCCTGGTCTTGCCAAAAATTTCTTCAGTATTGGGAAACTTCTGATCATATATAGCAGATTGTCACAATTAATAGATTCTATCTATCTATCTATCTATCTATCTATCTATCTATCTATCTATCTATCTATTTTTGAGGCAGGGTTTCTCTCTGGAACAGCCCAGACTGTCCTGGAACTTGCACTGTAGACCATGCTGGCCTTGAACTCATAGAAAACGGCCTGTCTCTGCCCCAAGTGCTGGGATTAAAGGCATGAACGTTGGGGAGGGCATGAGACTGTAATGCCCACAGGGGCCAGAAGGGGATGTCAGATGCCCCAGAGCTATAATTATAGGTAGTTGTGAGCTGCCCCATGTGGATGCTGGAAAGAAACTTGAGTCCCCTGAAAGAGGAATAAACACTCTTAACTGCTGAGCCATCTCTCAGCTCCATGAGTCCCAAACTCCCCATGGCAAATTCATCTACTCCGCAGGACTTATTCATATCTTCAAGGCCAGTCTGCAGTGGCCTCTGTAGTCACAATACTGAGTAAGAGGATGTGCAAGTTCCCAGCAGGGATTAAGCCAGACTGTCCTGGGATTTCTAATTTCATACTAGAAATGATGAACTTTTGTTGTAATTAGAATCAAGTTTTGACACTTTTTGTTGGTTGCTTCTATTTACTTTTTTTGTTGTTGTTTGGTTGGGGTTTTTTGTTTTTTCAAGACATAGCTTCTCTGTAGCTTTGGAGCCTATCCTAGAACTCGCTCTGTAGACCAGGCTGGCCTTGAACTCACAGAGATCCACCTGTCTCTGCCTCCTGAGTGCTGGGATTACAGGCGTGTGTGTATTACCACCGCCCAGCTTTACTTTCTAAAAGATTTGTTTTTTATTATATATAGTGTTCCGCCTGCATGTATGCTTGAATGCCAGAAGAGGGCACCAGATCTCATTTCAGATGGCTGTAAGCCACCATGTGGTTGCTGGTAATTGAATTCAGGACTTTGGAAGAGCAGCCAGTGCTCTTAACCTTTTAAAAACATTGTTTCATGTAGCCCAGGACAGCCTCAAACTTGCTATATAGCTAAATATGACTTTGACCTCCTCATCCTCCTGTTTCCACCTCTCCAGACTGAATTCATAGGAATGCTACATCATACCGTTTCTGTGGTGCTGGGGATGGAACACAGGGCTTTGTGTGTGCTGGGCCAGCACTCTACCAACTGAGCCAGCTCCACAACCCAAGGATAATTTATGTGTGTGTGTGTGTGTGTGTGTGTGTGTGTGTGTGTGTGTGTGTGTGTGAGAGTCTGCATGCATGAATTATTTATTTTATGTGTGTGGGTGTTTTGTCTGTTCACCCCATGAGTGCCTGGTGCCTGTGGAGGTCAGGAAAGGGCACCAATGTCACTGGGGCTGTAGTTATGGGTGGGTTTTAGCTGCCATGTGGGTAATGGGAAGCAAACCTGGATTCTGTGGAAGAACAGCCAGGGCTCTTAACCACTGAGTTCTCTCTCCAGACCCTGTGACTGTTTACAAACAATTCAATAAATTCTGAAATCCTTAACTTAGAATTCACAGTCTTTCTAGCCAGATCACCACTATCCTTCCCCCATCCGCCTCTAACCTCACCTCTCGTAGACACCATCCACACCCACTCAACCTGAGCTCCCATCCCCAGAACCCTGGCTTCCACTCACTCCATCTTGGGAAATGATCCTCTGTATACAGTGCTTGTGTACTGTATACAATACGCTGCATACAGGCACTGAGCCATGTCCCCAGCCCCTCCATGGGGGATTCTAGGCAGGGGCTCTACAGCTGAGTCCCAACCCCTTTTTATTATATCTTCAAGCAAAAGTTTGCTAAGTTGCCCGTGCCAACCTTCAACTTCCTTCCAAGGGCTAAGATGAAGACATGCAGCACCATGCCCAGCTCGTGTCTCTCTCTTTGACTTGTGGACTTCCCGACACTCCATAACAAGCTGTGTCTCATCTCTGTCCCTTCCGTGACTGTCTTCAGAATGACCAGAGGAACAGGAAAGTGTCTGTCTCTTGGTGTATTTACTGTGTTTTCTTTCTTTCTTTTTTCAAGATTTTATTTATTTATTATGTACACAGTATTCTACCTGCATGCCAGAAGAGGGCACCAGATCTCATCATAGATGGCTGTGAGCCACCATGTGGTTGCTGGGAATTGAACTCAGAACCTCTGGAAGAGCAGTCAGTGCTCTTAACCTCTGAGCCATCTCTCCAGCCCCTACTGTGTTTTCTTGAGGATAATTAGAACTCTCTGGGCTTAAGGGATGAGGACTTGCATGGCCTCGACTGACTTTAATTTGGGGTTTCTTTATTTTTGTGCAGAGGTATTTTACAGTTCTGTCTTCAGGGAAGGACTGAGCGGCCAGTAGTTTAGATTGTTGTAAAGGAGCTGACAAGGTGGCTTAGCAGATGAAGGTGATTGCTGCCAAGACTGAAGACCTGAGTTCTATCCCTGACAGGGACCCACGTGATGGAAAAAAAGAACGGGCTCCTGCACACTGTCTTCTGACCTCCATGATCAGACGTGTGCCCACACAAAAATAAACAAATAGAAGACTTTTTAAAATAAAGAAAACAAAATAGGAGCTGGGGAAATGGCTCAGTGGGCAAAGTGCTTGCCACACAAGCACGAAGACCTGCGTTCAGATCCCCAGAGCCCATGTAGATGTCACGTGGGCATGGACCTCAGCACTCTGGAAGTGGAATCTTCGAGAATTAGCTGGCCTGCTAGACTAACCGAATCAACATGCTCCAGGTTCACGAAGAGATCGTGATGCAATATAAAACAGACGGCGGCCTAGGAAAGAGCACAGATGCCAACCTCTGACCTTCACATGCGTGTGCAGCCACACACATGCAAACATGTACACGCATACACACGGGCAGAGGGGTGAAGGGTTACGCTTTCCAAACACACCTCGTCAAATCTGTTCGCACCGCTCTGTGCTACTGCCTCTGCTCAGATTGGCCTGAGGCGTGGACGGATGAAGTGTAACCCCTGGGGTTCGCTGGCCAGCCAGTCTGTATTTGGCAAGCTCCAGGCCCCTGAAAGATCCTCTCTCAAAAACCAAAGTGACGCCGGCGAGGTTCATAAACTAAAGCGGATCGCCACCAAACCGGAAGTCCCGAGCTCCATCCCTGAAACCCAAAAGTGAGGAAGCTGACTCCCGGAAATCGTCCTCTGACCTCCACATGCTCTGATTTCCTCGTGGGCACCAGGCCAAGAACTCTCCCCTCCCCAAATAAATGTGATTAAAATTTAAAAACAATCGGGGTGCTTCTAAGGAGGTCCAGTTGAGGTACGTCTATTCTTTGTATGTACATCTGCTTACACACACACACACACACACACACACACACACACACACACACAAAATTAAAAAAAAACCTCACGTCCTGCACAAACCTCATTCCACACTAGGTGTCGCCCCAGCTCCTTAGTTTTGGGTCCGGCCTCAGAAGGCTCTTCCCGCAGTTTGTTGGGATTTCCCACCCACCGTCAGCCGGGATGTTAACTAACACCTTAGGAAAAAATGAGCAAATTCAGCGTCCCTGAGCTAAGTAGCGGCATCCTTCCGTGGGATTTCAGCCTCGGCTTGGCATCTATGACCTCAGGCACCTTCCTTGGCACAGGGGTCCCCAATTCTCCAGGGTTTGCTTTTTGAAGTTCCAATTAACAGCAACCAGGAAACATTCTATGGAAAATTCCAGAACTATGTGAAACAGACATACCTTGTTTTGTTTTGTTGTGACAGGGTCTCATTTTGTAACCTAGGCTGGCCTGGTATTGGTATCAGTCTCCTGTCTGTGTCTTCTGAGAGTTGGGATTATGGGTATGCACCACCACACCTATTTTATGTAGTTCTGGGATGAAATCCAAAGGCTTTGGACGCTTTGCTACACCCCAGCCTGATCTTCTTTTGTTTTTAGACTGGGGATGGGGATCTCCTGCAGTCGAAGTTGTGTTATATAGTAGTGGATGACCTTGAACTCCTAATCCCCTTGCCTCCATCTCCCAAGTGCTAGGATTATAAACATTTGCCACCACCCCCAGTTGTATGTGATGCTGAAGACTTGGACCTTCATATAAAATGGGCAAATGTTTTGCCAACTGGTTACACACTTCCAGCCTCGAGTGTTCAATTGTCCACTCTCCATAGCAGGTGAGGAAATGTCTCCTGAGGCAGGAACCATCCACTTGTGCAGCGTCTCCACTCTCTATATGCTACCCTCCCTCTAGTTACTCAGTAGCTCCCTCCGCTTTCAGATTGGCTGCTGTGGTACTGCAGTGTTTACGTGTGTTCAAGTAGCTCGTTTCACTTCGTAATGGTCTCAAATAAATGATTTTAGATGTTTGGTCAGGGGAGCCTGGTTTTGGTGGTGGTGGTGGGAATTCGAAACTGTTTCTGTCCTGGAACTCACTCTGTAGACCAGGCTGGCCTCAGACTCACAAAGTTCCTCCTGCCTCTGTTACCCAAGTGCTGGTGTTAGAGGCGTGCACCACCACTGCCCGGTTCAGAGCATCCTTCTTAGAGGAAGTGATTTAAGCAGAAAAAAGAGGCGAGGGCACTGAAATGACTGTTCCTGGGGGAGCTATATTCAGGTATACGGAAAGGAATGGAAAATGCAAAGGCCCTGGGGCATACGGTTAAACTGAACTAATTATTCCCATCCTGTGGGGACCCCAGAAAAGCATTGGCCCCTAAGCTCAGATAACACTAAGAGAGAGGGAGCTTGCTAAGTGGGTGATGTGTTTGTGGTACAAGCAGGGGGACCAGAATTCAGATCCCAGCACCATATAAATGGCAGCATACTGCACAGGCCTGTCACCCTGACTGGAAAGGTGGCGACGGAAGGACCCCTACAGCTCAGTGATAGCTGGCCAGGCATGGGCGCTGGGGCCAGTGAGAGACTGACTCGGAAACTGAGGCAGAAGCAGGTGGATCTCTGTGAGTTCAAGGCCAGCCTGGTCTACAGAGCAAGTTCCAGGATAGCCAGGGCTACACAGTGAAACCCTGTCTCATTTTAAAAAAAAATCCTAAAATTTGGGGCTAGAGAGATGGTTCAGTGGTTAAGAGCACTGACTGCTCTGCCAGAGGACCCAGGTTCAATTCCCAGCACCTACACAATAGCTCACAACTGTCCGTAACTCCAGTCCCAAAGGATCTGACGCCCTCACATGGACATACATGCAGACAAAACACCAATGCATAAATAAATCAATCTTTTAAAAAGAAAGAAAAAGGTACTCGGCCCTGTGTCTGATCAAGGTGAACAGACTCCCCCCCACACACACACACCCTAGCCCCCACCACACAGTCACAGACATGTGTCCTGAGTCTGATCAAGGTGAACAGACTCCCCCCACACAGTCACAGACATGTGTCCAAGGTGAACAGACTCCCCCCCACACACACACCCTAGCCCCCACCACACAGTCACAGACATGTGTCCTGAGTCTGATCAAGGTGAACAGACTACCCCCCCCCCACACACACACCCTAGCCCCCACCACACAGTCACAGACATGTGTCCAACAGATAACTAAAACATAAAAAAATAAAATCTAAAAAATATTTTTAAAATAAGGTAGAAAACAAATGACAAAGACACCCAGGTTTGCTTCTGGCCTACACACACACACATACACACACACAGAGAGAGAGAGAGAGACAGAGAGACAGAGAGAGAGACAGAGAACCACACCACAGTGGCCAAGACCTAGAACAAGAGATCAGTCCCGGACAGGCGGAAATAAAATGCCTCTGACAGGTGCCAATTTCTCCTTGACTGACAAATCCCCAACCACTCAGTCACAACTTCTTCATGGTTCTGCCTTGCTGGCCTTCTTTGGCTTCACTCAACCTCAAATTCATCTTTCCTCCCTCGACTAGGTCCACGGCAGACTCCACACCGCTGGGCCCGCGGCAGACTCCAGACCGCTGGGCCCGCGTGGCAGGCTCCACACCGCTGGGCCCACAGCAGGCACCACACGGCTGGGTCCACGGCAGACTCCACACAGCTGGGCCCACGGCAGACTCCACACCGCTGGGCCCACGGCAGACTCCACACCGCTGGGTCTGCAGCAGACTCCACACAGCTGGGCCCATGGCAGACTCCACACCGCTGGGCCCGCGGCAGACTCCACACCGCTGGGCCCACAGCAGGCTCCACACCGCTGGGCCCGCGTGGCAGGCTCCACACCGCTGGGCCCACAGCAGGCACCACACAGCTGGGTCCGCAGCAGGCTCCACACTGCTCCCTGGACCTCAGGGTCTTTGTACACCTTGGCTGTTCCTCCTGCCTTAGATGTCCCTCACCTGAGAGCCTTTCTCACTCACCCCCTTCAGGTGTTTTCCTCTAGCTCCACTTCTTAGAGAGGCCTCCAAGACCACACCAGCTCAGACTCCCCATCCCCACTCTCTTGTTTAAGATGTAGTTTTATGTACCTGACATGGGAGAGCACACCTTTAAACCCAGCACTTGGGAGGCAGAGGCAGATAGATGGCTGTGAGTTCGAGGCCACCCTGGTCTACAGAGTTCCAGGACAGCCAGGGCTACACAGAGAAACCCTGTCTTGCGGGGGGGGGGGGTACTTTTTTAATTCCTGTGTATGCACCTGTGCGTGTTTCTGGGGTCAGACAGTAAGTTGGATCCCCTGGACTGGACTATCTGGTGATTGTGGGTGCTGAAGTCAGACTCTAGTCCTCTGCAAGAGCAGCACCCTGGTTGCATTCTATTGTCAACTTGGGGACAGGGACCCTCAGGTGAGGGATTGGTCAGATCAGCTCAGTCTGTGACCATGCCTCTGAGAGAGTCTTGACTGACAGGAAGGCCCAGCCCGGTGTGGGCAGCGCCATCTCTAGGCTGGTGGACCTGGGCTGTGTAAGAAAGCTGGCTCAGGGTGAGGTAGGGAGTGAGCCCCTGCCTGAGCGCCTGGCTCCCCTCAGTGATGGACTGCCACCTGGAAGTGCAGGTCCAAGAAACTGCCCTCCTCAGAGACCCCTCTCACAGCTCAGAAACCGAACAAACACCAAGCGCTTCCGATGGCTGAGCCATCTCTCCAGATCCTCTTTAATCTCCTTTTTTTTTGTGGGGGGGGGGGGGG
>NC_022012.1:14857090-14859698 GCF_000317375.1 Microtus ochrogaster
GGGGGGGGGGGGGGGGGGGAGGCCAGGCTGGCCTTGAACTCGCGATGTAATGGAGAAGGAATGACCTTGAATTCTGATTCTCTGCACCCCGGGTTACAGGTGTAACCTCTTTGCGATTTTCCCTGTTTGCATAGGATTATATATGGATTCAGTTCTTGGCGCTGTTTTATACATTTCTGTCGTTTCATCTGTCTGCTGCGCCTGAAGGTCAGCTCCGGGAGGGCAGGGCTTCAGTGTTTAATCAAATCTGGTGATTGAACGGCTGAGGAAATGATTTCCAAGAAAGGACTCCGCTGGGACTGGGGAGGGGTGTCTGGGGCTAGACGGAGAAATAAGGGGAGAAGAGCAAGGCGGCCTCCTTCGGAGCTCCACCTCTCCCTCTTCTCTTCTCCTGCCCTCTCCCTCCCTTCCTCTCTCTTCCGCGGAGCCAGGCCATGTTAACCACTGGCTATTTTTTTAGCCGTCACATGGTGCCTCCTAGTGGCCACCTGGAGCACTGCAGCCAGTGACTGATGCCCCTCACAACCGGACTCAAATTTCCCCTCTTCAGCCCCAGCGTGCTCTGACATGTGTTCCCGCCCTCACTCTCTGAGTAGCCCCACCCCAGTCTGCCCCGCCCCAAGTCCCTCCCTCCAGTCTTGGGGTCTCTCAGCAAACTGGCCCTGGAATTAGGAACCCAGGGGTGACTAGATCACCCTCGGGAACTAAAGCTTTCCCTCCTGGTTCATTTTTTTCCAGCCATTTTTCAAGTGGATGTGTTTTTTTTTTTCTTTCTGTCTTTCTCACATGGGTGTACCTAGTTTCTTTTGAACTCAAATCCTGAGTGCCTACTGTGTGCAACCTACTGCACCTTCCCCACCCTGCGTGTTTGCGCTGACAACCTCTTCTTGTGGAAATCCTACATGGACCCTAGCCTCCATCTCCTCCAGCGCCCCGCAGTGGGGTGTACCTGCCGCTCATTCCCCTCTTGTCTAAGTCAGAAGAGAGAGGGTGACCAGATCCTTGTTATTCTGAGTTCCCACCTGGAAACTCCGCCTAGTCATGTCTCCCCCGGCAGCGCAGACCAGTGGGGTGGATTATTTCACAAACGGTAAGTGTGTAGGTTCAGGAGAGACTTGCCTCTGCTCATATCCTCTCTGTGCTGCTCCTGAACTGTCTGGACTCAAGCAAGTGACTTAACTCTGCTTTGCCTCAGTTTCCCTATCTCTTAAATGAGGATACTCTGCCAGGGTACCATCCACAAAGAGGGCACTCAGAGGATTAAGCCGCTTAGTTCTGGCCATTTGTGATATAACACTGAGCAACAGACTTTCTCCAGCGTTTGCTGATATGTGACTGTTTTATGGATACCAGCTTCCTCCTGACTCCCCCCCCCCAACACACACACATGAGACCTTGGGGTATTCCCACCCCCAAGATGGAGGAGGAATGAGATTTCTTAACAGTAAAAGAAAGCTTGGACCCTCCCTGTTTTGTAAAGCTCTCCAAGCTTGCCCAAAAGATGGGGTACCACAGGGAGCCACCTGCTCCTGCCATACCAGGAATGGGATATGCATAGAGCCAACACACACGGGGCCTGAATGTCACGCTTGCACACACAGCCCATCACCCTGAACACCCCGTTTTAGAGTGATGTATTCAACCAAAGGCACAGAGTGCCCTCACATGGCCACACACCTGACTGTCACTTGAGTTTTGGACAACCCAGGCATCTGGGCACAGCCACGAGGACAACTGTCACAGCCGTTATTGACATACAGCAGGAGTGGAGCACAAGGATATTCACAAGTCCTCATGCTGGGTCACACAGCCAGTCACAGACCCACAACTCCTACCTATCATCCCACCCTCGGGTCACCCCGCCCCCACTCCACTCGCATACGCTCCCACGCGTACATTCACCCTCTACCAGTCACACCCCAGTTCACTCACATGTGGACACACACACAAACTCCCCTGGGTCACACCCAGCCACAACACAAAGACACACGTTTCCCCAGCACCCGGGAGCAGCAAGCACCTGGAGCACATCCCTGTCAGTCATTCACACGTGAGTCCCGCCCCCTTCCCCACTATAGGGGTGCAGGCAATGGATGGAGGGATCTTTAGAAGCTAAGCCACCCTAGGCATAACGGGCAAGTGACAGGCGACACCCCAAAGCCCCCCTGAAGTTTCCCTCCCCAATCCCACAGCCCGATGGTGGGATGTGAGCTGTGGTTCATCGAAGGGGTTGGAACCCCAAAACTAGAGTCCCCCCAGTCTCCCCGCCTTGAGGTTGCATTGGGTGTCCCCAGGGTTTCCCCAAACGAGGGTGGATGTTCCAACCCCTCCTTTGCTGCGACCTTCCCCATAAGCCCCTCGCCATCCTGCAGCTTTTGGAAGGGGAGACTGGTGGGACCCCAAAGCTCGTGTTTGCGGGACCCCTCCGAGCCTACGTCCCCTCTAGGGCTCCCCTGCTTCCGCACCTGCCCGCGGGGCCCCTACCTGTCCGGCGAGGCCTGGGCAGAGCAGCCACAGCAGCAGCGACAGCCGCGGGACCGTGAGCGGCCACATGACGCGCCCCCCGCCCGATAGGCGCCTGGGTAATGGGGACCCGCCGCCTGGCGCG
>NC_022012.1:14859814-14875005 GCF_000317375.1 Microtus ochrogaster
CGCGGGCTCCGCCCCCAGCCCCGCCCCCAGCCCGGCTTCGGGCGACAGCCCCGCAGAGTGGGGCCCCTGCCAGCAGGTGGGGAGCTGTCACGGGTGAGCGAGGGAAGCCGGGCTCCAGACCAAGCAACCCTCAACTCATCATCCCCCTTAAACCTAGATGTGAAAGGTCAGGAGATGGGGGAGGAGGGCTGCTATCACGTTCTTGTCGATCTCACCGTCCTAGGATTTTCCCACGATGAAGATGGGCTGGAGAAGGGATGGGGGACAAAGCGGGAGACCTAATAGGAAAAGAGATTTAATAATCAACAGGGAAACTGAGGCACAGACTGGGAAATTAGGAGTTGGGGAAGAGGTTAATGACAGGAGGGAAGGTGGGGCAAAGGTGGGCACTGGGAGTCATGGATTGCAAAGTCGAAGAGCAAAGCCGGTGACGTGGTGCACACCTGTTACCCAGTACGAGGGAGGCAGAGGAACAGGAACTGGAAGTTTGAGGCCCCCTGGGCTGTATGGTGAGTCTCCACCCAACCAAGACTGCAGAGTAAGAACCTGTTCCAACACACACACACACACACACACACACACACACACACACACACCAGTCTTGGTGGCACACATCTGTCATCTCAGTATTTGGAAGTTGGGAGGTAAAGGCAGGCTCTGGAGTTGGAGGTCATCTGGGCATGGTGGCACACACCTTTAACGCCAGCACTAAGGGACCTGAGGGATCTCTGTGTGTACAAGCCCAGCAAGTTCTGCCTAGCCAGTTCCAAGTGATGGTTCTCAACCTTCCTAATTTTTCAATCATATGATACTATACCTCATGTTGGGGTGACCCCCAACCATAAAATTATTTTCTTTGCTATTTCATAACTGTAATTTGGTTACTGTTATGAATTGTAGTGCAAATATCTATATTATCGACCCTCATTGAGATGGCTCAGTGGATAAAGGTGCTTGCCACCAACCCTGATGACCTGAGCTCAATCCCCAGGACCCACATGGACGCTGTCCTTTGACCTCCACACACACATATGCACCTAAGTAAAAATATAAGAAAAAAATGAAAACGAAGAGATTCCCATGGAGGGGGTGAGCAGGAGACACTGAGACAAGTCAGTAGGTGAGCAGTTAGTGACCAGTCCTTCAGCAAGAGGCACCCCACGTCCCCACAGGTCCTCAGGGTGGAAGCTCTCTCCCTCCCTAAACGGTCCTGCCTCTTTCCTGCTTTAATGGTGCAAGATGACAGGCTGGATGCTCAAGAGAATCAAAATATTAGCAAGGCCTCGTGTCTCATTTGCGTATGAATAGCGTCCCTGTCCTGCCTACTTCTGGGAGACTCTGAAGTCTTTGTCTGCTTCTCAGTGAAAGCCGAGTGTCCCCAGTCCCCTTCCTTCCTGAAGCCTCTCAGTGGCATCTATCAATCTTTGTGTGTGTGTGTGTGTGTGTGTGTGTGTGTGTGTGTGTGTGTGTGTGTGCAGGGCGGTGTTGAGGTAGAACAAGAGATGTAGTTAGATTACAGGGAAATTGGCCATAAAGAAGGAGGGAGAACAGAGACAAGCAGATCAGGCAGACCCTGAGGGCTCACTGGTCGGCCAGCGTCGCTGAAAACCAGTCTTGGCTTCCATGAGACCGTGTCTTAGGCAATCAGACAGAAAGAGACAGAGGAAGGAACCGTGTCCTGCTCTGGTGTCTGCATGCACACCTGTGCACACCCACCAATATACTTAGGTCTGTGCACCACACTAGAAGGTGGGGAAGGGTTGAGGAACACGCATGTGCATACACAAACACATACATAACACATGCACCACACACGAATCCACAAAAAGCATGCTAGGTGAAGAAGGCCCCCATCTTGCACATCCTACTGGGTTGCAGTAAACACACGGGTGACCGTTCTGCACAGGACAGCACAGCAGTGCTGGTGCCAATACCTCTTCAGGAGAACTAGCCACACAGGTTTCCTGTTAACACACCTTTTTTCCTGGGCAGGAGAGATGATTTGGAGGGTAGGAGTATTTGTCATATAAGCACGAGGACCTGAGTTTAAATTCTAAGTACCCACGTGGAAACCAAGCCTGGCTTCGTGTGCCTGTTACCCGAGAGCTGAAGGCAGAGACAAGTAGATGCTGAGAGCTTGCTGGCCAGCTAACCTAGTGGACATGGTGAGCCTTGGGATCACTAAGCCACCCTGTCCCCAGGCGGTAAACTGGCAAGTGATAAAGATCTGCTGTCCTCCTCTGCCCCCTTGTGTGCACCCCAGCATCACCATACACACAGACACCCCTTTCTTCACCCATAGGTAGATGATTGGTTCTCAGATCCCAGAGCTTGTTACCAGAGAACTCTAGAGACAGGACCTGGTCTCCAGGCAGAATCTTAGCCTCAGAAGGCATCTCCATCAATCCTGTAGCCCCTTACTCCCAAAAGGGGACAGTCCTCTGAGGGTCCTTTAGGCTGGGAGGGCAGTTGCTATACTGTAAATGGGGATGGACGTGGTCTGGGAGGGGAGGCCTTTGTTCAGTTTGGATTTCAGGACTACGACCCCTGCCAGGTGTTCTCATCAGTAGGAGAAAGTACCAAAAGCAGAGAGGAAGTTTGCCTCAGCTCACTAACCCTGGAGCTCACTAACTCCATGAGACTAGGCTGGCCAGTACTCTGCAGGGGCCCTTCTGTCTGCTTCCCTGGCATTGAGATGTAGACTCACGCCCTTTGATCTGCTTTGCTGCTGCTGCTGTACTAAACACTGACCAAAACCAACATGCGCGAAGAAAGGTTTATTGGCTTGCAGGTTACAGCCCATCCCTGAAGGAAGCCAAGGCAGAAACTCAAGGCGGGAAGCTATGGAGAAGTGCTGTTCACACGCTTGCTTTCCGTGACTTCCTTAGACATTGCAGGACGACCCGCATACGGATGGCACAGCTCACAGCCAACTGGGTCCTCCCTCCCATATCAACCAACAATAAGGAAAACGTCCTAGAGAATTGAGGAAGGCAATTCCTTAAGTGAAATTTCCTCTTACCAGGCAAGCTAGGTTTGTGTCAAGTAGGCAAAAACTACCAAGCACATCATTGTGCCTGCTTTTGTTTAGCGAGACAGGCTCAGTATGGAGCCCTGGCTGGCCCAGAATTCTCTATGAAGAACAGGATGGCCTCAGACTCACAGAGATCTACCTGTCTCTGCCCACCCTGGGATAAAGGCATGGCTCTGTGTGTGTGTGTGTATGTGTGTGTGTATACATGTCTGTGTGTATATATGTGTTCCCATGAAAGCTAGGCAAGAGGGTGACAGAGCTGGAGTCACAGGGAGTTGCTGGGAATAGAACTCCTGCCTTCTGAAAGAATAGCGTGTTCTTAACTGCTGAGCCATCTCCCTGGCCCTGTACCTGGTGATTTATGTAGGTGCCAAGAACCTAAACTCAGGTACCGAGGTGTGCTTAGCAAGCACCTGGGCCATCTGTCCAGCCCACTGGCTTACAGTTACATCACACGCCATCATGGTGGGAACGCATGGCAGCCAGAGTGTGGTAGAGGCTCCTGCCATTTTTCAAATGAGGAAGAGGTCAAGCAGATACCAGTTTCTAGGTCCAGCCCCAGCCACCCAGTTCTACTATATAGTTGTCAGTTTTTCTTAAAGCACCACCAGGTAAAGGACCAAAGCACTCAAACATACCAGCCATTTTATCCAGACCATAATAACTGTCCTCTCTAAACAGTGCCAGGGAAGTGGTCACTACCACAGACAATCTATGGCTTCTGTGGCACGGTTAGGTTAACCTTTGGTCCTCAAATCCTCAGTTTCCTTCTCTCCGACTTGTTCTGCAAGCAAATCCTGTAAACTACATTTCCCAGGCACCTTTTGCACCCTATAAACTACATCTCCCAGATTCCCTTGCTTGCAGCCAGAACCAGATGCTAGGAGATGGAAGGGCAGGAAGGACGGCAAAACCAGATTATCTCTATCCCTCCCGCCCCCCGCCACCCCCATCCCCGTTTCTTCCCCACTCCCTGCCTCTCCCTGTTTCTTCTTCTCTCTCCTTCTCCCTCCCTTTCCATTCCCCCTCCTGCAGATGTGTCCAGATGTGGTTGTCACCTGCTGTGGCTCAGCTCCTACCCTTGGAACTTTGAAGGCTAGTTGTTCCCTGGTTCCTGTCTGTAGGAAGATGGAGACTTGACCCTCCAGAGCCCACTGGTCTCTCAAAGCACTCTTCAAACCTGCCTCATACCTGTGAAAGTCCCTGTAGCACACGGCCGTAGATCTGTTTTTATCTATTTTACTTTTTACAAGCTGTAGCCCAGGTTGGTCTCAACTCCATATGTAGCCAAGGCTGACACTGAGCTCCTGATCCTCCTGCCTCTTGAGTAGTGGGATGCCAGGCGTGTGTCCTTGGACCCCGTTCAGAGCTGAGACAGTACCCAAAGCTTTGAGCATGCTAGACTAGCATCCTACCATCTGAGACATGCTCAGCCCTGGGCTTCTGCTGTTGATCATGGAGCCAAGTTGGATATATTCAGTGTCATAGCTGTGATCAGTGCTGATGCCAGGGTCCCCATCACACTGTGGCTAGTATCCTGCTTAACAGGTGGCCTGTGTTCCACCAGTACACTCGCTAGCCTGATGCCAGCATTATGCTCTTTGCTGTCCTTCTTGTTTGTGTAAAGGTTCTCATAGTCAAATTTTGTTTTATTTTGCTTGAGACAGTCTTGACGTGTAGCCCAGGCTGGCCAGGAACTCAAAGCTGACCTTGTCTTAGCTTCCTGAGCTCTGGGATTGAGACAGAATAGAAAGAGAGAGAAACTTTATTGAAGCTTGTCTGGCAGAGAAATGAGAATTCCAGCATAGTCACCAATCCTAAACCTGCAATCTTTTAGAAATCTCACCAGAAACCCCATTTACAGGGAAGGACAGGTGGGTCCTAAGCCCTTCGTGCAACCCCAGTGGCTTCTGGTTGGTAGGTATCTCTGGTTCCCCATAGTGGATTTCTCTACCAACACAATAAGTCAAACCAAGCCAAATTAAAAGTCAGGTTTAATGAGTAAAACACTCTCAGGCGACTCTCAAGCCCCCCATAAGTGAGGCGGGAAGGGGGAGAGGAGATCACGTGGCAGGTCTAGGGACCAGAGCTCAAATAGGTGCGGACTAGATCTTTGGGGGAGGAGCCTGGACTTTTGGTGGTCTTTCTGAGGGGTTCAGGGTTTGGAGAGGGAGGAGTGGATTGAGGCAGAGCTTCCAACTGAACACTGGTCTTACCGTATCCAATTATAATTCCATCTCAGGCATCTCCTGAACTACCCATAATCTCAGGTGTATGAGAGAAAGGGGGAGGAGTGTTTTGGTGACCTTTCGAGATGCAATTTGAGGCACTAAACTACTGCTAATGCCGGACCATTCATTGTGCCCTCTCGAGGAGTGTGTGTGCTTACTTGGGAGAGTTTCTCTATGTGATTCTTCTTTGCAAAGCCCACAATCAAACTTCCAAGCATATCTTCTTTTCCCTGCATGCCTCTTAGCCTCTTAAAGCTTGAGCTTTGGGCTATATTAAAATATCTTGAAGCTACTGGAGAGATGGCTTGGCGGTTAAGAGCAAGGGCTGCTCTTTCAGAGGACCCAGGTTAAATTCCCCAGAACCCACATGGTGGCTCACAACCATTTACAGATGACCTGTAGAACTCCAGTTCTAAGAACAAGATGACCTCTTCTGGCCTCCACAGGCACCAGGCACACACATGGTGCACAGACATGCAATACAGGCAGGCAAAACCATACACACACAGAGTAATAAAATAATAATAAATTTTTTTCAAAAAACATATTGAGACAGGCGGTGGTGGCTCACACCTTTAATCCCAGCTCTTGGAAGGCAGAGGTGGGTGGATCCCCAGAAGACCAGAAGATGGGATCCCCTGGGACTGGGGTTACAACTCCCAGTGCAACATTTCTGAAAAGTTTTTGCACCCCAATAAACCTCTCTACCGATGCAGTAATCTAAATCAAACCAAGTTAAACCAGGTTTAATAAGTATCAACGCTCCTGGGTGGCCTCCAGCCCCCCAGAGAGGAGTCCAGGAAGGAAGCCGGAAAACCACTGTTTGTTCTCTGTGATACTGTTTAAATAGCCTGTGGGAGTGGTCTTGAGCATCTCTGGGGAGGGGTCACCATTTGGCAGGCTTTCTCAGAGGTGGAATCTGGACTGAGGCAACTCCCAGGGAAGGGAGCTTGGGGTGGAACTTCCACCCAAACATTCCAGACTCTTTGGATATATGGATGCCAGGGGCTGAGGTGACGCTTCCACCCAGTTTCTACCTCCCTGGAGGCAGAACAAAAGGGGCAACATCTCATGGCAAGACAGCGAGACAGCCACCATCTCTGGTCCCATCCTCCCAGCCTTTGGGCAATCTGTACTATCAAGTTCCCTGGGGTCTCATTAGACTTTATGATGCTGTCATACAAAGCCCAAGGCTGTCTTTCACCAGTCATTACAGAGAGGCAAATCAAAACTGTGCGGGCATCCCACCTCACCCAGTCAGAATAGCAGCCATTAGAGAAAGAAATAAGAAGCCAGCATGCTGGCACACACTTTAATTCCAACACTCGGAAGGCAGAAGCAAGCGATCTCTGCGAGTTCAAGGCCAGCCTTGTCTACAGAGTGAGTTCTAGGATAGCCACGGCTGTTAAACAAAGAAACCCTGACTTGAAAACAATTTTTTTTAAAAAAAATTAATTTAAAATAAAAAAAAAAGAAATAAGAGCAATTGAGGTCTTGCTGCCAATCTGACAATTTAAGTTTGATCCCCAGAACCCACATGGTGGAAAGAGAGAACCAACTCTACAAGTTGTCCTCCAACTTCTACATGTGTGCATGACATGTGTAAATACACACACACACACACACACACACACACACAATTTCTAAAGCTTTAAAGTGCAAAGCCAGCGTGGTGGCACACAGCTTCAATCCCAGCCCATGGGCAGCAGAGGCGTGAGGATCTCTTTGAGTCCAAAGCCAGCCTGGTCTACAAAATGGGTTCCAGGACATCCAGGACTGTTATATAGAGAAACCTTGTCTCAAAAAAAAATTGAGGTAGAGAAAAGAGGTCTATTTGTCTCAGATCTGGAGGCTAAATGGCATAGCACCTGCATCTGTTAGATTCTAGTCAGACCCTCATGGTGGTGGCTGCAGGAGCGGGCGCTTGAAGTGGGCATGTGGAGAACAGAGCTCAGAGTAAGTTAGGGAGTCCCAGGATGCAGAAGGCATACCTGCTTTTTACATAACACGCTTGCAGGGTGAGATGGTGCAGGGTTTTAGTCCCCGTACTCCGGAGGCAGAGGCTAGCAGAATTCTTGTGTGTTCAGGACCAGCCTGGTCTACATAGTAAGCTCTAGGCTAGCTGGGGGTACATGTAAGAGCCTGTCTCAAAATAAAGTGTGTGTATGCGCGTGCGTGCGCGCGCACACACACACACACACACACACACACACACACTTAGAACAACAATAAACCTAACCATACCCTCGTGGGAAGTAAGCAGGATTCCATAACTTCTCTCATGCTAGTCCTCTGCAGGAGTAGCAGGTGCTCTTTACTGAGCTTCCTCTCAGCATCCACTAAGCCCTGACCTTTAAAGGTTCCACTACCTCTTGACCAAGCTTCCAACATTTAAACTTTAGTTAGGGGAGCAGGGAAAATACATCAAATTTAGATCCTGGTGTGGTTTTTGCTTCCCAGAGCTAAACCCTGAAGATGTGTTTTTGGGAGGCTAGTGGGGGGCTAGTGAGATGCTTCACTTGATGAAGAACCTGCTTCTTAAACATAAGGACCTGAATTCAGACCCCAGCACCACAAGAAAGCCTGAGTGTGGTGGAGCCTCCAATCTCTGCACTTGGTTGATTTGGCTTTTGAGCACAGTGAGAGACACTGCCTCAAACACAGTGAAAACACTCAGGATCAGCCTCTGTCAACATGCATGTTGACATGTGCACATACCTACACTAACAAGTATTCACAATACACAACATACCATGTATCACACACACAATACAACACAGAACAGATAGCACAGCACTACACAAAGCACATCGCATGTACCACAGCACTGAGCACAGCACACACAATAGAATACACGGCACACATCACACAAAATACACCACGAACAGGACACGACCCAACATACCACTCACAAAAACTCACCACACATGCAAAGCCCCACGTGCACACAGCTTTTTTTTTTAAGATTTATTTATTTATTATGTATACAACATTCCTTCCATGTATGTTTGTATGCCAGAAGAGGGCACCAGATCTCATTATAGATGGTTGTGAGCCACCATGTGGTTGCTGGGAATTGAACTCAGGACCTCTGGAAGAGCAATCAGTGCTCTTAACCTCTGAGCCATCTCTCCAGCCCCGCACACAGCTTTTTTAACCTGCACTTTTGTTGTTTGGTTTCAAGACAGGGTAGCCTATAGCCCAGACTGGACTGGGGCTTGCTTTGTAATCAAATATGGCCTTAAACTCCAGATCCTCCTGCTTCTGCCTCCCAGAAAATATTTAGGATACTTCTTGCTGACAAGAGCCTCCTCCATTGTGCAGCCTGTGACCCACCTGCCCCAGCCCCACACCAGAAACACCCTTTAATACCTTCTGGCTGGAGCTCTGGGTAAACTCAGCCCTGAGCTAAGTTCTCTGACACCTTTCTTCCTTGAATGCTCTCTGTTTCTCTCTCTGTGTTTCTCTCTCTGTTTCTCTCTCTGTGTTTCTCTCACTGTGTTTCTCTCTCTCTCTCTCTCTCTCTCTCTCTCTCTCTCTCTCTCTCTCACACACACACACACACACACACACACACACACACACACACACATTGGCATTTAAAATGTTTTAATAACTTAGGACTTTTCATGACAATGAGACAACCTGCTCCTGGCAGCACCAATCTACTTCAAGAGGAAGATGGGCACTAAAGAGGCTCCTTATGGAGTTGGTTAGCCATCTGGGCAAGAAACTGCTCTTGCCTGGACTGCTTCACTGGATATAAAGAACCCACAAAGAAATGACTGCTGAACTTGCCTAAAGGTGAGACCATCCTTCAGGGTTCCTGCTTCATGAAAGAGTCTCCCAGACATTCTGCAGGACACATAAGAAAGTGACTGACAAACTGTCAATATAGGTGAAACTGTCTTTAAAATTTCCTGCTTCATGAAAAAGTCTGCTGGATACTATGGGCCTGTAGGCTAAAGATGGATACCCCAATGGTACAGAAGAACTTGGGGTGACTGTTCAGGCAGTGAGATGTCTCTGTCAATTCTAAAGTTTTAGAAGTTGCTTACAACGAACTTATTGTTTACTTAGGTAAATTATATCTTTCTGGAGTCTTTGATGGAGTTGAGAAATTTATAGTTATAGTTATAATTTTTCTTAGATATGATAATTGATGGAGGAAGGTCATTGGTTGATTAAATAAAGAAGCTGCTTGACCTGATAGGTTAGAATGTAGGTGGGAGGAGCAGACGCTGGGAGGAAGAGGAAGTGAGCTCAGAGACTCGACAGCTCTCCTCTCGGGGGCAGACGCCTCAGAGAGACACGATGCTCCACTCTTGCGGGCAGAGGCGAGAGCTATGCTCTCTGAGGCACACGTGATGAAGCTCCGACCCAGGATGGACACAGGCTAGAATCTTCCCGGTAAGCGCACCTTGGGGTGCTACACACAGATGATTAGAAATGGGCTAGTCCAGGTGCGAGAGTTAGCCTAGAAGAGAATGGGCCAAGCAGTGATTAAAAGAATACAGTGTCCGTGTAATTATCTCGGGTAAAGCTAACTGGGTGGCGGGACACAGCCCACGGCTCCTATTACTACAGATAATATGTAATTTTACTATGTTAAAGTTAAAACCTTCTTTTTATTTAAACAGAAACAAGGAGGTGATGTGGGATTCCCCTCTGTATGCTGTGAATATCATTGGTTAATAAAGAAACTGCTTTGGGCCTATAGCAGAGCTATAGCAGAAAAGAGCTAGGCAGGGAAAACTAAACTGAATGCTGGGAGAAAGGAGGCGGAGTCAGGGAGAAGCCATGTAGCCCTGCCAGAGCCAGATGGGACTTACGTGGAGATACACAGATTACTTGAAATGGGTTAAATTAAAATGTAAGAGCTAGCTGATAAGAAGTTAGAGCTAATAGGCCAAGCAGTAATTTAATTAATACAGTTTCTGTGTGATTATTTCGGGGGTCTGGGCACCAGGAACCAACAAGCAGCTCCTTACTACACTCAGTCAGTAGACTTTACTGCAGAACCACGAAAACCTGAGTTCAGTCCTCAACACTCACATAAAAAACTGTGTGTGCCCGACACTCTCCTGTTATGTCAGCACTGGGGAAGCATAGACAGGGGTCCCCAGGTCTCAGTCTAAAGACAGCCTAGCTGTGGGAACTCCAGATTCACAGAGGGACCCCGTCAAAAAAAAAAAAGAAAGAAAAGAAAAGCCTTGTCTTGCTGGGAACAAGGGGTTCAGCAGAAGAGGGAGAAGGTAAAAGGGGCTCACGTGATAAAATATGTTATATGCATAAATAAAACCGTCAAAGAAAAGCTACAAAGTAAATGAAGCGACCATCTCCGAGTTTGTGCTCACACCTTCACAGCCCAGCCCCACGTGTGTGCACACATTTACACACGAACAAACAAGCTCTAAGAGGGTCTAGGAGATGGCTTGGTGGACAGAAGGGCTTGCCGTACATGCACAAGGACTCTGGGCTCCAATCCACAGCACCCCAGTAAATAAACTGGGCCTGTGTCCCTAGCATGTAGGGCCTGAGATGAGCAGATCCTGAGAGTTCACTGGCCAGGCAGCCTCTCTCAGTCTAGTGATTGGTCTTGTCTCGAAGAAATAAGCTGGGGAGCAAGAGAGGAGGCCACCTCATGTCTTAGGTGCAGCAGGCAGGTGCATGCATTGCACACGCACATACCGTACATATGCACAAAATACACATCAGATGCACACAAGCCAGGACAGGCAAGATGGCTCACTGAGTAAACAGACTCTCCTCCAAACCCAGTCACCTGAATCTGATCCCCAAGACCCTCACGGTAGAAAGAGAACAGATCCTGCAAGTTGTTCCCTGACGGCTACATGCCATGGACATGAATGAGCCACCAGTCACAAAATAAATAAAATGTAAAAAATAAACAAAATTTAGGGTCTGGCACGATGGGGCATGACTTAATCCCGGCACTGGGAGCACAGACAGGTGGATCTCTGTGAGTTCAAGCTCAGCCTGGTCTGCACAGAGAGATCCAGGTTAGTCTCAATAATAATAATAATAATAATAATAATAATAATAATGATGATGTAAGGAAGAAAAAGAAGACTTAAATCTAAGATCCGTGATTAACAAGAGCACACGTGCACAGGCAGTTTACACAGCTCATACCACAGAAGCTCACTCTGGGCGAAGTCAGTGCCCAGTCTCCATCACTGGCAGGGAGTACACACACACACACACACACACACACACACACACACACACACACACACACGCTAACACCCTCTGACACACAAGCAGCCGCCCCAGAGGCGTGGGAATGAGCTTGGGAGAAGGGGCAGCCAGGATGACTCAGGAGGCCTCAGCGGGGGCAGAGGAGGAAAGGAGGGTGGGCGGGAGGCCAGAGCATGTGCTTTCCATCACAGGCCTGGGAATTGAGGTCCGAGCTGGAGGGACAAGCAGACCCAGTAAAGCTTCCTGGCTCTGCCAAGACAGGAAATAGAGCCCTCATCTGTGGTCACATGGAACTCGGAACTAGGCTTAGAAACGGAGCAGTTCCCACCCTTGAGGAGCCAGACTTCTGCCCCTCCTCACGCTCATTTCCACTCCTGCAGTCATTCAGAATGGGCTTGCCAGAGACGAAAGTGCAGTTCAGTTCGGAGAGGCTAAACTGCCTGCCCAAGGTCACACAGCTATAGGGGGCTGGAGTTAGGATCCCACCTCACGCGAGGATGCAATCCGGGCTCCACCCACAAGGTGCCACACCTGGTGGCAAGGCTTAGTCCCAGCTCTGCCTGCGCTGCTGGTCTGTGATCAGCTGGGTGTGGTGCGGCAGGGTGTCATCCCAGCGCAAGCAAGCAGAAGCATGAAGATCTTGAGGCCCTGTGTAGCGCCCCCCTGGTCTACACAGCCAGACCCTGCCTCAACTACAGCAGCACGGGGTCTGTAGTTTAGTGGCTAGAGCACTTCCCTAAGACACACTAAACCCTGGGTTCTGGTCCCAGCACCATGGGAAGCAGTGTGGCGAGCCTTGCCGAGCCTTGCCGTTCTCAGACCTGGGAGGAGCCACCTGGGACTTGGGGAGTTAACCAGCACCCTTTTATTTTATTTGGGGGTTGGAGTTTAGACCAAGTTTCACAGATAGCTCAGGCTAGCCTTAAATTTGTTGTTGAAGTCACGTGTTACATGAGATTTTGTTAAAACTCAAGAAAGGAAGGGGGAGAGAAGCAAGAACAAAATAAGACCGAGAACCAGAAAGGGAAGAAAGGGAGACCGGGTGCGGGTAGTGGCTCTGTGGACCAGAGTATCTTAGGTGCTGTCAGTTCTGAGTTCAGAGCTCCAGGAACCACACTTAAAAACAAGCCAAGTGCCGGGCGATGGTGGCGCACGCCTTTAATCCCAGCACTCGGGAGACAGAGGCAGGCGGATCTCTGTGAGTTCGAGACCAGCCTGGTCTACAGAGCGAGTTCCAGGACAGGCTCCAAAGCCACAGAGAAACCCTGTCTCAAAAAACCAAAAAAATAAAAAATAAAAATAAAAAAAAAAAAAAACAAGCCAAGTGTGATCCGATGCACTTGTAATTCCAGCACTGTGGGGGATGAAGATGGGGAACTACTGGAGCTTGCTGTGTTAGCTCCAAATTCAATGAGACCCTGTCTGATGTGTAGAGGGTGAAGAGAGGGCCCTTGACGTCCATCCTCCTCTGGTCTTCCTGCATGAACAAGGGCACACACACGTTCACGGTCCACATAAAATTGCAGAAAGCAAGCAGGAAAGTGAGGGGTACGGGGAGAGGGGGAATGACAGGAAGAAAGAAATAGCAAAACCTAATTTCAATAAATAAACAATATAAAAGCACAGGTCTGGGCTGCTGCGACAGCAAGCATGAGTTGAAGGTGTCTAGTTCTGTACCAATGTGTGCGTCCTGCTCTGACGCAGCCCTGCGTGCCCACGTGCACAATCCCCCGCTGGACATCCCCTTGCTGGCCTCGGCACCCTCAACTGGGAACAAGTGCTATAGGCACTTATGGAGGAAATGAAGTGATTAGAGCTACTGAATATGCAAATCAGCTGGGGGCTTTCCCAGTAGCCACCTGAGTGCTGGCCATGATGCTGGGTAAACTGAGCTGAGCCCAGACTGGAATTCCCTTCTTACACCTTCGTCAATTAACCTGAAATTTACAGGGTCGAGTTGCTCATTCATTAACAAGCTCCTGGCTAATTAAAGCATCCTCATTAAGCTATATCCTAATCATCCCTTCTCTCCAAAAGGCAAGCCTAGGGGTATGAAGAGTGGAACAGCAAAACCAAGGAAGATCTGTACCCAGACCCTGAACCATGGGAATGGAGATCTGGCTTAATGGGTAGAGAGTTTGTCTAGCACACACAAGACTCAGTCCTGTCTCTGGCTCTGTATAACCTAGACCTGGCAGCTTCCGAATGTAACCCAGCCCCCGGGAAGTAGAAACAGGAAGATCAGGAGTTCAAAGATATCCTTAGCTACATAGTGAGTTTGAGATCAACCTGGGCTATATAGAACTCTATCTAGTAAGAGAGTGTGTACATGGGGCATGGCAACTTCCCATCTTTGACTCAGTTTCCTTTCCTGATTTTTTGTGGACTATACGAATTAAAGAGAGAATGTGGGCTAGGACTGTAGCTCACTGGGTAGAGAACTTGTGTAGCCTGTAAAACCCAGGGAGTACATCCCCAGCACTGTATAACACCACGGGGAGACAGGAGTGTGCTGTGGGAGCTCCTTCCACTCCTTCAGCCAATAGCCTTTAAGATACCAGCCCACTTGGGTGTGGTCTCTTATACTATAAATGTAGCTGTAAGGCCTGTGCTCACTCTCTTGCTTCTGGCTCTCATTTCCAGCTGCTAGACTCTGTTCCTCTTCCCCATTTGTGCAGAGGACTATGATCTAGGACAGTGATCTGTGAGTCTCCCCTAAATAAATAACCCTTTATTATACGTAATTCTGAACTTGTGTGACATTATTTTGTATCCTCCGCCATCGTTTGGTACCCAAATATGGGGAACATCACACTTTTTGGGATCAGTCCACCAGCCACATGGCATGTTGGGCACTGACTCTCCCACCCATGACTTTAGTGGGCCCTTGGATTCAGCAGGCTGCTCAGCGCTCCCTGACACACACTACTGCCTGTGACCCCTGTGGTGCACACAGTCTGCAACTAGTACTGATGGAAAACTTTGGGTTTTCTCTTTATCCTGGGCACCAACTCTCAGAATAGTTTGATCACCTTAATAACTGCTCTTAGTTTGTTAAACAAAACATATTTTTCAGTACCTAAGTAAGCAACACATGCTATTTGCTGCTGCTAGCATCTCTTGGCCATGTGGCTGCAACTGTCACACCTGCAGGCCGATAACGATTATTACACCTACTCCAATTCATTGTAATTGCCTTACGACAGGTAAGATCTGAAAAACTGATCTGGAAAAATGACTGATAACATCCAGGAGTTCAATAATTATTTTGCTTATTATGGAAGGTATTGTACAAGACTTACGCTTTTTTCCTTCCTTTTATTTGATTCTAGGAATTAGCTTTGTTTTCAATATTATGTCATTAAAAAATGGTTCAATACTATAGAGAAGAATAGCATCAATTTGACAAAATTATATGAAAGAATTTGTGCTGTTGAATTTAACTATTGGAGTCTGTTGAAAAGTTATGATATGTCCAAGGATGAAACATTATCTTTACTGAATAAGTTGGAATCCTCAGTAAGGACATTAGAAAAGAACTAGACAGGAGATTCAGACTTTTAAAAAGGCAGTAGTAAAAATATTTGAAAAGATGGAGAGCTGGGCGGTGGTGGTGCATGCCTTTAATCCCAGCACTTGGGAGGCAGAGGCAGGCGGATCTCTGTGAGTTCGAGACCAGCCTGGTCTACAGAGCTAGTTCCAGG
>NC_022012.1:14875105-14883877 GCF_000317375.1 Microtus ochrogaster
AAAAAAAAAAAAAAAAAAAAAAGATGGAGAAATTTATTGAAATTGATGAGCAGGGACAGAAGGTAAAAGGACAGGATTTAGCCTCATCAGCACATGCCAGACCCCAGGATGACTTACACAGAGTTTCAACTACATATCCAGTAATTTCCTCAGAAAGACCATTTGGCACAAAGTACTCTAAGGTAGTCAAAGAATATGCATAGGAACCAATACATATGAGCAATCTAAAAGAAATATAAACAAGCAATGGTTTCTTATGGGCTACACTCACCGTTTGTCAGGAAAATGGTGGAAATGTGGGCTTCAAGCACTAAGGCAACCCCACGTGGTTGGCTTCAATTAATATCAGCAGTCCTAGAAAATGGGTGTCAGCTGCTTTGGAAGTGTTATTGGAGAGAAGAGGCAAAAATTTTCAAGCAACAGGGGAAAACAAAAGACTTCTCAAGATCAAACTCTTGGCAAGGGTCATTACTCTGATCCTCAGGAATATTGGATGATAGAGAAAACTTCTGAATTAAATCAGCCAGTATATTTCAAAGATGTGCTGACCTCACAATGGAAAGAGGAGATGTGCTACATTGGGGAAGGGGTTCACTCTTGTTTCCACAGGAGTGGATACCATCAAAATTGATATATTCAGTTTGAAAGGGAGAAACCTCTTAAGAATGAGAAATGACGGCTCATCCACAGAGGTGACAACCATATAGATGGTAAGGAAACCTCATAAGGGTTGGGGCAGGGTTCTGTTCTTGTCTTTGCAGGAAAACATTCATCTTCAAAAAGTGGAGAGACCTTGGACATCTAGATGCCTAAAGATAAAAAGATAGGTATCCAGAAAGAATCAACAAGCAAAGAGAAATCTGCCTTATGATGCCGTATTATCTGCAAGGTAAAATTTGATTATTTGGAGTTGGGCAATGGCTATCCTTCTCTAAATCAAAGCATGTTGTTAAAAGAAAAATTCAGGATTTCTGTCTCATGTCAGGAACCATCTCGTATGGGACAGAAAGAAGACCGATTTTTAAGGAAATATTTTACTTTTCTTCATGCCCATTTTGTTTATATTGTATCTTTCATTGAATATATGTCTATATGAATAATTCTAAGTTTTCCACAATGAACAATAGATTTTCCTTCAGTAATCCTTGAAGCTTCCAGGAAGAAGATGGGGCCCCACAACAACTCCACCTGGTTGATATGATGTCAAGATGCTGATAGTGCTACTGTGAGACTGGTTTTTGGGTACCAGCTGCAGAAATGGTGCACCTTCTTACAATGTTCTGGCTAGAACTCCAAATAAGAACTTCAAACAAACAAAAAGACCCTGTCGACTACTCAGACCATTTGTGATTATACAAGACAGCAATCTTGAAACTTAACCATCATTTTATTTCCACAGGATCGCATAGGAAAAACATCACCCCATGACAGCAAGAAGAATTCTAGAAAGTGACGTCCCCTCTCCCAACAAAGTTTGTCTTCACAGTTAGAGATACCATTCAGGGACTGATTATTACTCTCATAGGGTTGAGGTTTGGGTGGAAATTATGTAGGCCTAGAGATCTCAAAAAAGGGAAGATTGAATGGGATGATAGGTAATCTAGTGTAAACTTATTCACACTAATAATAATAGTGAATAACAGAGTGAATACTCGTGAGCTATTATTTATGGACAATTTACACTGGTATAGTTTCTTGTATATTGATACAAGTTCAAATTATATTTGTTATTTCTGTTTACAATATTTGTACACCTATGCAAAGTTATTTTGTCATAATATATGCATGTATATTTCTATGTCTGTTTAAGACATTTTGTATATTGATACAATTTTAGGATATATTTATCAAATTGCATTCTACATTTCTACCTCTGATTTATGCATTGTTTATATTTTGATGTCATTGTCTTTCTTTACTGCACAGTTGTTTAAAGATCGTTTAATACTCTGATATGAAGTCTTAATCTTTTTTAATATTTATTTATTATGTATACAAAGTTCTGTCTGTGTGTATGCTTGCAAGCCATACACAGACACCAGACCTCATTACAGATGGTTGTGAGCCACCATGTGGTTGCTGGAAATTGAACTCAGGACCTTTGGAAGAGCAGGCAATGCTCTTAACCACTGAGCCATCTCTCCAGCCCTGAAGTCTTAATCTTTAAGTTATATAGGTATTAAGTATTATAGGTCAATAGTCATTCATGTTTGTTATACTTTTAGTCAGACTAACTAGGTTCTTTAGACACATAGAGATTGTATTTTGCATAGATAGGTAACCTTCAACCACTTCAAAGATCTGTAGAACATGGCATTTAAATAACTTAGTATTCTGTTGATGTAACAACACAATTGCTCCTGGCAGCATGGTTCTTTTCCCAAGAGAGTATTGAGCACCAAAGACACTCCACTTGGAGTTTGTCTTCTTGGCACAATTGGCTTTTGGGCAAGAAACTGCCCAAGCCTCAACCACTGACAAAGTGCACAATGGATGGACCAGACAAACAGAATACAAGAAAAGAGACTGCCAAATCTTGCCAAGACAGGGTAAGGTGGTTTTGAAATTTTTCCTGCCTCTGAAAATAATCTGTCAGTCACTCTAGGACTTAGCCAAAGTTGGTTGCTTCGACAGTGCAAATGAGACTTTGGGTGATTGCTCAGGCAGCCAGTTGTCTCTGTCATCTACTGCACATTTTGGAAGCTCCTTGATTGCACTTTTTGCCTACTCAAGTAATATTATCTCCCTTCTCAGGCCTTTGATGGGGTTGAAGATTAGATAGTCATAGTTACCGTTCTCTTATGATCTAACCAAGCCATTTCCAATACAAGACTTAGACTCCATAGGACAGAATGTTTATTAAAACATTTAGCATACATTCTTTGCTTAATATTGTTTATGCTGGTTGTAATTCTAATCTTATACTTGATATCTATTCCTAGTGTATATAGTTTTGTGTTGGGTTTGGAACTCCCTTATTTAAACAAAAGGGGGAGGTGCTGTGGGAGATCCTTCTGCTTCTTCAGCCAACAGCCTTTAAGACACCAGCCCACTTGGGCATGGTCTGTTATACTATAAATGCAGCTGTAAAGCCTGAACTTGCTCTCTTGCTTCTGGCTCTCACTTCTGGCTGCTAGACTCTATTTCTGTTCCCCATTTGTGCAGAGGACAGTGATCTATGAGTCTCCCCTAAATAAATAACCCTTTATTATACATAATTCTGAACTGGCATGGAATTATTTTGTGTCCTCTGCCATCAGGGGTGGAACTCCAAAACCAAGGATGATCATAAAATCATGGTAACGTGTAGCTTCAACCCAGTGCTTGGGAGGTTGAGGCAGGAGAATCAGCAGTGCAAGATCATCATCCTCAGCAAGTATGAGGCTAGCCTGGGCTATGTGAGATTCTGCCTTAAATAGAATAGAATATGCTGGGTGAGTGTGGTGGTGCACAGCTTTAATCCCAGCACTCAGAGTCAGAGGCAAGTGGGTCTCTGTGAGTTCTAGGTCAGCCTGGCCTAAAGAATGAGTCTAGGTAAGCCAAGGCTACACAGAGAACCCCCATCTCAAAAAAATAAGAAAATAAAGGCAACAACAATAAAAACCCCAAAGAGTATTGTGATATGTTGAGGCCAGCTGAGGTATTTAGTTTTGCTTCTTGTTTGTGTGTTGGCAGGTTTAAGTGTGTATTTATGCCCAGTATGAAGTCCAGAGGACATTCACTGTCATTCCTCAGTTCCTCATCTTGCTTTCTGCAACTGGGTCTCTCATTGCACTGGAGACTGCCAAGCAGGGTAAGCTGGCTGGCCATCAAGTCCCAGGGATCCATCTGTCTCTACCTCCTGGGCTCTGAGGTTACAAGCACATGCCACCATGTCTGGCTGCTTCTCACCTGACTTCTGGAAATCTAGTGGAGTTCCTCATGCTTGTAATCCAAGCACTGTACTGACTAAGCTAGGACTTGAACTGCTTTTTGTTTTATTGAGATAGGATTTCATGGAGCTAGGGCTGGCCCCAAACCAAATATGCAGCTGAGAATTATATTGGAGTCCTGATCTTCCTGCTTCCATCACCCAGGTGCTGGGATAACAAGCAAGTTCCAGGACATCTGGTTCATCCCATGCTGAGAACGGAACCAGTCTTCCTGCGTGCTAGGCAAGTTCTTTGCCAGCTGAGTCCTGGCTCCAGAAAATTTCCTTATCATTATTCCCTAAACAATGACTACTCAAACAACATTTACACTGTCTCGGGTATTAGAGGCATGATTTATTCATCTGCATTTATTTATTTGTGGGGCAGGGAATGAAACCCAGAGTCTTACATATGGCAGGCAGGTAAGTGCTCTACCGTGGAGCCACGCCCCCCACCCCTCATTGTAGGGTGGGGAATTCAAGATAGAGGCTCTGTCCACGAGTCTGTGCCTAACCCTTAAAAAAAGTATTTCTTTTTTAGGATTGAAGAGATGACTCAGCAGTTAAGAGCACCGACTTTTCTTCCAATGGACCTGGGTTGATTTCTCAACACCCACATGGTGGCTTACAACCACCTCCAGCTCCGGTCCCAGGGGATCAATCGCCCTCTTCTGGCCTGCTGTGGGCACTGCATGAACATGGTATGCAGATACACAAGCAGTTTAAACACCCCCAGCACGCACATGCACTCACCCGCGCATGTGCAGGCACACACACAGACACATACACACACACACACAACTATTTGTTTTTTGAGACAGAATCTCATTGTGTATCTCTGCTAGCCTGGAACTCACTAGAATGACTAGACCAGCTTTTAACTCAGAGGTCCACCTGCCTCTACCTCCCAAGTGCTGGAATTAAAGGCATGAACCACCACCGCCTGGCTGCCAACAAAAGTTTTAATTGCACCTACTCAATTGTGGTATGTGTGGGTTTACAGAAGTGAGGAGGGCCAAGGACAACTTGCAGGAACTGCTTCTCTCCTTCCACCAAGTGTGCTCCAGAGACTGAGCTCAGGTCATCGAGCTCAGCAGCAAGTCTTTACCCACAGTCACTCCGGCCCTTTAACTGATGGATATAAAACGTCCAGCAGAGGTGGGTCTTTGGCCACAGAGCATGGGGAGTCTTTCTAGGGATGGAGATTTTTTCTGGGGTGATGTGAATACTCTAAAATTGTGGTGATGGGAGGACAAGTCTGGTTTTAGTAAAAACCACTTGATTGTATACCTTAAACAAGTAAATTACATGCTATGTAAATTACAACTCCAAAAGGCTGGTTTAAAAAAAAAAACAGACCAATATCTATCCCTTAAGTCCCTCCAAACCCACCTTTGTCTCAGCAGGGTCTATATTGAGTCCCGAGCTGCCCACACTAGCCCAAGTCCCTGCAGCCTCCACAGAGGCACATCCCTACAGGGAGATCAGTCTCTGTCACTGAGATAGTATGTGCTATGTGGCCCAGACTGATATCAAAATTGTAATCCTCCTGCCTTGGTCTCTTTAGCAGGCCCTCAGACCTCAGCACAACTAATGACATGTTACAGGCATCATTCTGACCTTAAAACCCAGCATGTGCACTTGACAAGATAGGACAAAGACCTAACCCATAAAAGACCTGGACCACAGTCCCAGGAACCTAAATGCACTAACCTTGCTTTCTGGCTGTCATAGCTCTGCTCTTGCTAACTGTACTTGATAGCTCACGTGCGTCAAACAGGATGTGGATTTTGTGTGTAGAAAAGCAACAACAAGAACCCAGAACTGTGAGGATCCGGGGAATGTGATATTGGCAAGTTCCCAGTGCAGCTGCCTCCGGGACTGTGTGGCTTGGTTGTGAATTCCACTCGTGTGATGTGTGTGTGTGCGTGCAAAGGACAACCCTGTGGAGTCAGCTCTCTCTTCCCACCTCTGTGTGGGTCCCAGGAATCAGGCTCAGGTTCTGAGCTTGCAGTACGTTAAGTGCCTTGGCCAGCTGATCCGTCTCTCCGGTCTCCCGATTCTACTCTTTCCCACCTGCCACTCCCCCTACAACTCAAACCCCTCCTCAGTCCACAGCCTCGGGCTCACTCAATATAGAGGAAGTCATTTTCTAACTCCGAGCATCTCTCGTTTGCACTTTTTTTTTTGTTTTTTTTTTGTTTTGTTTTTGAGACTGGGCTTCTCTGTGTTGCTCTGGCTGTCCTGGAACTCACTCTGTAGACCAGGCTGGCCTCACTCAGAGATCCCCCTACCTCTGCCTCCTGAGTGCTTGGATTAAAGGTGTGAGCACCACTGCCTGGCACCCTTTTTTTTTTTTTGAGGTAATAGACTTGAAACCCAGAACCTTCCATATGCCAGGTAAGCTGCAGCCTTGCCCTCGGTTTCAGGTGAATTCACCCAGCTGCTGGTTTCTAACCTCAACTCATAGCAAACTTCAACTCCTCATTCAATTCTTTCCACTCCAGACTCTCCCCGAACTGTCACTCAAATCATACACTGTTCCTTTTGCCTTCGGCTGTCACCATCTCCAATGGGAACCTCTGGAGACCCGAAGGCCTCCTGTCAACACGGACTGAGGCTGTTGCAGTGCTGGCCCAGCATGCGTGAGGGTCCATTCCCAGCAGGGTGTTACCCTGCCTGGAGGTGCCTGCCTGTGTGTGATCCCAGCCCTGGGGAGGTGGAGACAGAGAGATCAGGGTTCAAGGTCATCCTTGGCTGTATTAATGATTTCAAGGCAGTCTAGGCTACCGGACTGTCTTTGAAGAAAAAAAAAGAGAGAGAGAGGACATTTTCAACTTCTACAGTTGGTCCCTGGATGTTTGGATCTTTTTTTGTTTTGTTTTTGGCTCTTTGAGAGGGTCTCTCTATGTAGCCCTCCTGGAACTTGCTACGTAGACCAGGCAGACCTCACACTCAGAGATCCTCCTGCCTCTGCCTCCCAAGAACAGGAATTAAAGGAGTGCATCACCATCCCTGGCCTGGTTTAAATCTTACAGTTTTATTTTTACATTTATTATTGGGAGGAAAGAGACACATGCCCATGGAGGTCAGAGGGCAACTTGCAGGAGTTGGTTCTCCGTCCACATGTGATTTCTGGGGATTGAACTCAGGCACCAGCTCCAAGGGCAGCATTTCTAGCTGCTAACCCATCCTGCCAGCCCCATGGCTTGAATCTTAAATATCCCTGGAAGCAAGCCAGGCATGGTGGCCCAAGCCTCTAATCCCAGCACTCAGAAGGTGGATGTCTGTTAGTGCAAGGCCAGCCTGGTCTACAGACTGAGTTCCAGGACAGCCAGGACTGTTATACAGAGAAAATCTATCCCACAACACCCCCCCACACACACACACACAAAAGAAAGGTCTCCCAAAGCCTCATACGTTGACGGTGATATCAGAAAAAGTCCAGGTGGGGCTAGTGAAGGAATTGGGTCTTTGGGGGAGCTCTTGAAAGGGTCCCAAAGATCTGTCTTCTTCCTTCCCCTCACGATCTCTGATTCCTGTGAGGTGAACAGCTGTACCCCACTGTGTGCTCCCCCCGTGTGCTCCACATATGCTCCCGTGGTGTGCTCCACCATGCTCCCGTGGTGCGCTCCATATGTGCTCCCACCGTGTGCTCCACATGTGCTCCCCCCGAGTGCTCCACCATGTGCTCCCCCGTGTGCTCCTCTGTGTGCTCCATCATGTTCCCACCATGTGCTCCCCCGTGTGCTCCCCCGCGTGCTGCACTGCGTGCTCCACCATGTGCTCCCCTATATGCTCCCCTGTGTGCTCCACCATGTGCTCCCCCGTGTGTTCCTCTGTGTGCTCCATCATGTTCCTACCATGTGCTCCCCTGTGTGCTCCCTTATGTGCTCCTCCATGTGCTCCATCATGTTCCCACCATGTGCTCCCCCGTGTGCTCCCCCGCGTGCTGTACTGTGTGCTCCACCATGTGCTCCCCTATATGCTCCCCCGTGTGCTCCCCCATGTGCTCCCCCGTGTGCTCCCCCCGTGTGCTCCACCGTGTGCCCCCTACTATGTCTCTCTGCCTCACCTCAGCTCCAAAGTGCTGGGACCATCCGCACACACCAAGAAGCTCCCAAAGCACAGGCTTAAACCCACCTCCTCCATTTGTCCGCTTCAGACTAGCCCAGGTCCATGGTTAACAGGCCCGTGGCTTCTATGATGCATGACATTCAGAAGACCTTCCTAAATAATTAAGACAGGTGGCCAAGGACTGGGGGGATTGCTTGGTAAAATGCTTGTTTCATGAGTACGCAGACCTCAGCTCAGAACCAGAACCAAGGTTAAAAAATGTGGTGGCGTGTGTTTGTAATACTAGTGACAGGAGCAGACACAGGCCAGCCAGGCTAAGCTGCTTGGCAAATGTTAGGCCAATAAGGGACTTTGTCTTAAAAACTGAGGGGGTGGCACTCGGGAGGCCGATCTCTGTGAGTTCAAGACCAGCCTGGTCTACAAGAGCTAGTTCCAGGACAGGCTCCAAAACCACAGAGAAACCTTGTCTCGGAAAAAAAAAACAACAAAAAAAAACTGAGGGGGTGGAAGGAGAGACAAGGAGGGGGGGATGGGAAAGAGAAAGAGAGAGGAAGGAAGGAAGAAGGGAGGGAGGGAGGGAGGAAGGGAGGAAGGGAGGAAGGGGGGAGGGGAAGTTAGTTAAGCCAGAGATGGCTTAGCAGGTATGGTGTTGGCACCAAGTCTCAGGACCCAAATTCAATCTCGGGAACCCATTTGGTGGAAAGGAGAGAACTCATGCAAGTTGTCCTCTGTCCTCCACACACACACACACACACACACACACACGCACACACACACACACACAC
>NC_022012.1:14884692-14894861 GCF_000317375.1 Microtus ochrogaster
TTTTTTTGGATTTTTGAGACAGGGTTTCTCTGTGGCTTTGGAGCCTGTCCTGGAACTAGCGCTATAGACCAGGCTGGTCTCGAACTCTCAGAGATCCACCTGAATCTGCCTCCCGAGTGCTGGGATTAAAGGCATGCGCCACCTGTGTTTATTCTCTTGCCTCTCTCTCAGAAGCAAGGGCTCACGTAGTCTAGCTGGCCTTGAACTCCTGATCCTTCTGCTTCTACCTCCCAAGTGCCAGTATTATAGATGTGCACTATTATGCCTAGCTCAGCTTTTGCCTCTCCTGCTGGCACTCTCATGGGAGCCTGGTAAGGTGTGGACCTCTGCTCCCACTTGCCTCATTTATTTATGTATTTATTTTTGAGACCTGGTCTCAGTATAGCCCTGGCTGGTCTGGAACTCCCTACATAGACCAGTCTAGACTTGAACTCAGAGAGAGATCTACCTGCTTTTGCTCCCAAGTTCTGGGATTAAAGGCATATGCCACTACACCCAGTTCTTTTTTTTTTTTTTTTAAAAATTTTATGTTTGTTTTATGTGTGTGGCAGTTTTGCCTTTATTTATGTATTTATTTTTGAGACCTGGTCTCAGTATAGCCCTGGCTGGTCTGGAACTCCCTACATAGACCAGGCTGGTCTTGAACTCAGAGAGAGATCCGCCTGCCTCTGCCTCCCGAGTGCTGGGATTAAAGGCGTGCGCCACCACCGCCCGGCCAAGTGAAACTTTTTAAAGCGGAAAAAAAACAAAAAGAGCACAGTTTCTTGGTTTATTCTCAAGATGCCGATCTGCCCTGTGACCTGGGGAGGAGCTGCATGATGGGTGAGGGAGGGTAGAGCTCCTTCTGGAATCTCATTGTATCCCAGACTTCCTTCACAAGGAAGCAGATTAAATAGACCACAAACCATTCATTCCCTTTTCATACAGTTCCCAGTTATGAACAGGCCAGCACCATATAGGATCCTGATTTGTGCCCAACGTCTCAGTCCCCAGAATGCTTGGGGGCATAGGAGTGGGGCGGGGTGGGGAGAGGAGAGTGTGCAGAGCTTCGTCAAGGGAGCAGAAGGCAGGCACATCTCAGGGGAGGGAAGTCCCACTCTGGTCTTGCTTTACCTCCCTCTCCAGAAAGAATGGGAAGGAACGGGAAGGGTCCCAGCCAAGGATCGGGAGGTAGCCAGTGCTTCACTGTGGGAAGGGATAGCACCAAGAGGTATGGCGGGCACTGATGAGGGGCAGGGTGGAGAGGTGGGGGCGGGGCTTCATCAGCTCTGAGTTAAAGCTCACTGCACAAAAGTCTGGAGAGGCAGTGGGTGGGTGGATGGAGGGGGAAAGAACCAGCATACAGTTGGTTATGCCACCTGGATGAATAGAAGGGCGGTGGGCTCGCCACCCTCACCTCTCCCCCAAAAGGGAGAAAGACCAGGCAGAGACCCTGGACCCAGAGTCCCTGGTGATAAATAGAATGAACGGCCTCAAAGCCTCAGCACCAAGGAGCCCCACGTGGGCTCCCTTCAGCTTCCTTCCCGCCTCCAAAGCTCAGCTCCCAAAGCAGATGGGGCCAAGTTCAAACCCAAACTTCTGGTTCGTCTGGCCAAAGTCAATGGCAGCCACATCCCACAGAGGCAGAAAACCCGCACAAGAAGAGCTGAATTCAAAGAGCGTCTTCGCCTGTCCCTTCCGGAGCTGGCCACGAGAGGGCATGGAGGGTGAGTTAGAGCAAGAGTGAGTGGAGATTTCCCCACTCCACCCTAGCCCCCCACCCCGGCTCCATGGCCTTACCCTGCAGCCGTCATGGGAGACCTTGACCATAGCTGCTTGTGTCTGGTTGAAGGACAATTCTTCCCAGTTGGTCCCTTGGAAGCGGATGGAGCGCCCGTGGTCACCAGCAGCTTCGTCCAGCCAGGCCACTGAGTTCTGGCAGGAGTAAGTGAACCTCTGGTAGGCGGTGGCACTCAGCAGCTTCAGGAAGGTCAACTGAACCACATTCACCGGGGAGCCATCGGCATCCACGTAGGAGAACTGTGTGGGGTGAAGGGCTCCTTCAGTGCACACTCCTGCTGAGGGATGCACCTCCCAGACCAGTCCACTGGGGCACCGCACTTCTGCCAAGTCTCAAGTAGCCCAAACTGGTCTTGAATTCCTGATGAAGCTGAAGATGACCCTGAACTCCTGAAGTTCTGGTTCATGTAGTACTAGCAATGGAGTCCAGGGCTTTGTAGGTAAGTGCATGTCCTTATCCATCTACCCTCTTTATCTCACCTCCCACCTCAAATTCCCACACCAGTTCCCCCAAATTCTCATGTCACCCTTCAAGTCAGCCTTTGGCCACCCACCTTCTTGCCCCGGCGGAAGGTGCTGTACCAGTCCCCAGGCTTCTCTTTGGACCAGGAGGCCAGTTTCACCTGAGGGAGGACGGAAAGGTCATTGGGCACCCCCTCTGCTTCCTCACACTGGACATCGTGGATCACAGAGGCCATAGGCAGTGCCCACAATAAGGACACAGCAAGGGAGCTGGGGGATGGCTCCACAGCACCCTCACTACCCACACATTCTCTGTGGGCAGAACCCAGGCCCTGCCCATGCTCAAGTAGAGGGGCTTGGTACTGCTGGGGAGTGGAGCCTGGGCCTGCGCATGCTCTTTAAGCTTCGGGGATGAAACCGACCCACCCCACCCCACCCCTGTGCACGCTTGGCAAGCACTGGGGCTGGAACCCGCAGCTCATGCATGCTGGCCAAGTACTCTAACGCTGAAGAGCTCCCTTGCCTTGAGGTTTGGATTTAGGGCCTCTACTGCAGATATTATTTGACACAGTCAGGGGAACATGCGACATTTGAAGGCAGGATAAGGTCCCACAAGTGGCCAAGGGTGGAGGAGGTGAGAGAGAGACAGGATGGTTTCCGTCACTCACCGTCTCAAACTTCTTGTCTGGATAGAGACAGGTCTCACCTCCCGCGGTGAAGTTACAGAAAACCTTGAAGGCATCCTGTGAGCAGCCCTGATTGGGGTCAATCCAGTAGTCTCCTGCCGCAGAGCCAGACCCCATGCGTCAGTGGATATGGATATTGAAACGCTTGCTTGCCCTTCCCGGGGGGTGGGGGAGGGGAGACCTAGACCTCACCATCTGGCAGGTGTGGGTGGTTGCGTTGAAGCTCATGGCATATGAGGCCTGGGTGCTCAGCAGTGCCAGGAGGTCGCTGCAGCTGCTCCAGCTCCAAACTCAGTGAATTGAGAGAGGCCACCACCTCCTCCAGGCCACCTTCCGGGGTATCCGGGGTATCCGACACTGAGCGGCGCCTTCTCAGGCCATGTAGCTCCGCAGGGGGACCCTGGACCCAGGAGGGAGTGGGAATGGAGGAGAGTAAGACTCAGATAGATGGGCAGAGAAGAAGATAGACATGGGAGGCAGAGAGATTCAGAAGAGGAAAGGGGGGGCAAGAAGAGGGGAAGATGAGGGGAGGATGGGGGAGGAGAAGTGAAATAGATGTTGAGACAGAGATGGGTAAAAAAAATGGAGGTGCAGGGAGGGAGAGGTGGGATGGAGCAGACCCAAGGGAGAAAAGCCCAGGTCAAAGCCCCACAAATGGCCCCACCAGGACTGCCTCAACCCCCAAGCCCTGACTGGGTATATGTTTGTTTTGAGACAGGGTCTTGTGTACCCCAGGCTAGCCTCAAACTCACGATAGCTGAGGACAACAGTGAACTCCTGATCCTCCTGTCTCCACCCCAGTGCTGGACCGACAGGTGTGCACGCCGCCCACCACTGCTCCCAAGACTTTCAAGGAACGCTGGGCTGGGGCACCCATTAGGAACACCCCAAGCCCAATTTCTCTTTCAGATTCTGGGAACTCACCGGGGGGCCAGGAGGACCCGCTGGTCCAGTGTCTCCACGAGGACCAATAGAGCCCTATGGGAGAGACCATTTTGGAATGAATCCTGTCTATGGAGACCTGGTTCTGTTAACATGAATACATGCATGGGCAACATGCACACACATATATACATGCGCACATACACAGAGAAACACATGCACACATATACATCTGAACACATGGGTTCATTTGCACACTACTGTATGCAAACACACCCACACATACACACCTACATATACATGTATGCATATACAACTGTGCATAAACCCATGTGGACATGTAGACATGCATATACATTCTCTAGAAGACCCCCCAAGCCCACAGACATAGCCTCCCACATTAAACTCCCCGTTACAGCCCCCCCCCAGTTTCCCCAACACAGTCTCCCTCAGTCTTGACCCACAACCCTCCCCCTCCCCGACTTTATTTTTTCTTGAGACAGGGTTTCTCAGTAGCTATGAAGCCTGTCCTGGAACTTGCTCTGTAGCCCAGGCTGGTCTCGAACTCACAGAGATCCGCCTGCCTCTGCCTCCCGAGTGCTGGGATTAAAGGCGTCACCACCCATTCCCCCTTTAAACCAGGCCCCTTGAATGTTTTTCTCCCCGTCTAGGGCAGAGTACACACATGTACACATGTGTGCATACATTTGCATATACGCATACACACAAGGCCCAGGAGAGGTTCCTGGTGTCCTGCACTAAACCTAAGCTGTGTGTTCCCTTCTCTTGTCTCTGAAATCAACACACAGTATCTCCTGCAAGCCGCAAGTCAGCAGAACTCCTTCCTTTTACAGCACCTCAGACTCCCAGAATGCAACAGTAGGGGCTGAAGACAGGATGATTGAACCACTGAACAGAGGAAGGGGCTGGGAGGGTGAGGTGGAGGGGGGTGGGGAGCTGGGACGTGGAGACCCAGAGGAACAGTGTCACTCACCGGGGACCCCTTGGAGCCCTTCTGTCCCGGAGGGCCCTGTGGGAAGAGGTAGGGAATGCTGAGGTGCCAACCCCGTCCACACAGTGACCCCTCCATCCCACCAGTACCCCACACTCACCACCACACCTGGGGAACCAGGATGTCCTAATGAGCCAACCGGACCAGGAAGACCCTGGAGAAGGGATACTGGGGTCAGCCTTATTACCCAGATATCTTTCTATCCCCTCAAAAGAATGCCTGAAGTCATACATAGATCCCCAACTCTTCTAAAAGGTCCTCCAGTACCCAGACATCGCTTCCTACATGACAGTCCCAGTTAGAGACTCCCAACCCCCCAAACACAGCCCCCCATTCCATGTTCCCCACCCTTCAAACCACTCCCTTTGAACATTTTGTCTCTGCCCAGGACAGAGCACACACTCACAGTGTCTCCCTGAGGGCCTGGAGGGCCCTGCACTCCTGGCAACCCCTGATCGCCTTTCTCACCGGCCTCCCCTGAAGGACCAACAAGGCCTATGAGCCCGATGTGGCCCTGAAAGAGAAAAGTACACCATGTGGACATGTTGGGAAATTTTTTCTCCTGGAGCCTTGGAAGGGATGAGTTGGGGGGCAGTAAATGCCCAGTTCTCCCAGCCCTCTGGCCAGAGCAGGAGGTAAACGTGAGGGAGATGTGGGGGACAGCAGAGAGAGCCAGGCTTACCTTTTCCCCCTTGAGGCCAGCATCTCCCTTCAGCCCTGGGAGGCCAGGGGGACCCTGGGAAAAGATGAGGTTCAGCTTGAGATTCCTTGAAAACTTGGGAAGGGAAGGTACGCCAGGGAGCCACCTGGTTCTCAAATGCAAGTGATCAGGGCGGCAACCATGGGTCAGGGCGGCAACCACGGGACAGTCAGAAGACGGGAGGGGCGGTGAGAAAAATGGGAGTGGAGGGAGGATGGCTGGGGATGCCAGAGGTCAAGATCAGCAGGAGCAGTCAGTGGGGGGCACCAAGGGGGGGTCAGTGGAGGGCACCAAGGGGGGTCAGTGGAGGGCACCAAGAGGGATCAATGGAGGGCACCAAGCGGGGGTTGATGTAAGGGGTGAGTACAGGCAGCGGTGTGAAGGCTTGGTGTGTGCAGTCAGTTAGAACTGTAGTCAGTATGGACAGATGGATGCAGTGAGGGGATTGCCTGTACTGTCAGCACTACTGACTACTCAGTGTCTCTCTATGACTAGTGTGGCTGTGGTCACAAGGAACAAGGATAGAAAGTTTCTTACCAGGGGCCCTGGAGGGCCTATCAGCCCAGGAGGTCCTAGGAGGCCTGGTTCACCCTGAGGAGGAGACAAAACAGGGTGTCCAGTGTGAACATTTCATCATCCCCAGGGTTGGCTCCTCAGCTGGGATGAAGCCCTAAGCCACAAGCCCTGTCCCTGCTGTCCCCTCCCCATTTTTACACTGCTTACCACAGGACCAGGGATCCCTGGAAGACCGTCAGGCCCAAGCCGTCCAGGGGGCCCTCGAGCCCCAGTGGGGCCTGTCTTGCCTGGGGGTCCATCAGGACCAGCATCTCCCTGAAATGGACGGGGTGCGGAAGGCAGTCTCAGGAGACTGCCTGCTGCCAGCTGGAGCCTCACAGGGGAGTGCTCTGGTCAGGCAGCACGAGGACCTTTCCCAAGGGGGTACTCACTTTGGCTCCTTTCTCTCCCTCTTTGCCTTCTGGACCCATGCGGCCAGGGGAACCCTGAGGAAGGAAAGTGTGAGGTTCAGTGTGGAACCCCAGGTTTATATTAAGAGTGGGTGTGTGGGCTGGCTAGTTGGCAAGGCAGGTCAGACATTGCCTGAGACTCACATGGTAGAAGAAGAGAATGGACTCCCATAAATTGTCCTCAGACTCCACATGTAACTCTGTGGCACATTCACATACACACACACACACACACACACACACACACACACACACACACACACAAAATAGCAAGTAAGTAAGCAAATTAATTAATATAGCTCCAAAAATTCTAAGAGTGGGGTATTGTGGAGAGGGGGTTCTCGCATGGCCTAACATGAGGTTGATGTGAGACCCGTGGGCAGTAGATCATTGCTTACCCTCTTACCAGGGAGCCCACGGGCCCCAGGCTCCCCTGAAGCTCCAGGTGGCCCCTGTCCAGTCAAGAGAAGGCACAACATCAACTCACAGCTGACACCGTTCAGCACCACCCACCTCCCTGCCCTAACCACTCACAATCATGGGGTCCACAGATGCCCTAGGCACCCCACCCTCCCATCACCAGATCTATACCATCCCAAATCCCCACTCACCGGTGCCCCAACATCACCAGCATCTCCCTTCTCCCCTGGGGGGCCATCGATTCCCTAGGGAGGGAGACAGTGGGAGAGTCTTGGGTAGATGTAGTCGAGGAGGACTGGAGAGGCAGTTGGTCATTCGTGCCTCTAAGCTTGTCCAGGTTTATGGGGGATGGGGAAGATGGAGACACATTTAGGGAACATATTGGGCTACGGGGAGAACTTTCACCCACCGGAACGCCAGGATCTCCTGGGGGTCCTAGATCTCCAGGGAGTCCTGTGGGACCCTAGAAGAGAAAATGCTTACTGATCACATCTCAGAATAAGCAAGGAGTCATTCCTTCACCCCCTGCAGGTGATGTCCCCAGAGCAGCTGCAGGGGACATGTTACAAACAAACCACGAAATGAAGGCAGTAAAGTGTTTGCTGCATGCATAAGAGACGAGGCGTGGGGCCAGCAGAAGGGCTCTGCTTTTCCATTATATTTCCATGTTTTGTTCATTCATTCATTCGTTGTTTTATCTATTCATTCAGCCTTTATCTGGGCGGCTCAGAGAAATAGAAAACAGGCAGAGAAGGGGCTGCCGAGACGGCTCAGTGTTTGACAGCATCAGCTGCTCTCCAGAGGAACAGGATTCCATTCCCAGCACCCACAGGTTGGCTCACACCCAGCAACAACCTCTTCTGACCTGTGCACACATGGTGCACAGACAGACGTGTAGGCAAAACTCCCATATACATAAAATGTTTTGAAAAAGAAATTTAAAAACAAGTAGGAGAAGAGACGCTGGCCTATCTTTGGGATAAGGCTTTAACATACTAAGGCCTCACAGCCTCTGTTCTGTCTCCTCTAGGACTTACCATGCTCCCCTTAGCGCCGTCTTCTCCAGGGGGTCCCTTCTTGCCCGGAGGTCCAGCAGCCCCTGATGGACCCGAGTCCCCCTTTTCGCCTATTTCGCCTTTGGGCCCCTTTGTAGAAGCACAAGTCAGAAGTGAAAGGTCAGAGTGGCATGGTCTCCTCAGGGAGCAATGAGGAGGGCATCTTGGAGAAGGATACCTGCCTTGGAAGCCCAGTGACCTGGGTTCAGTCCCCAGAACCCACAGTAGAAGAGAACTGACCTCCACATATGTGCTACACTCTAACACAGTAATAACTATAATATAGACATTTTTAAAGATTAGCAGGGCCGGAAGGTGTCCCAGTGATTAAGAGCACATACTACTGTTGCAGAGGACCCAAAATTAGCTCCTAGCACCCACGTCCGGGAACTCACAACCACCTATCACTCCAGCTGCAGGGGAATCTGATGCCAGAGAACTAGAACTATCTGAGTCAGGGACGATGAACTGGTCAGCCATTGGTCTACCCTAGTTCCTGTGCTGCCCCTGGGTGCATTAGATAATGGTCCCCCTTTGGGCAACTCTTCCCCCAATTCAAGGCTTGTCACTTGGGTTTAAGCCCCTAGCTGTCTCCTCAGACCTGCACCCTTGCACAGTGGGCAAGTTATGGGACAGTACATAGACTCCCTGAGATCTTCTGGGAGCGTGGGGCATCTTTCATCAAGATAACCAGGGATATCTGGGGCCAGGGTGCTCTAAGAATCGCCTGGAGGTCATGGTAGCCTGACATGCTTGCTCAAGGTCAACAGTTCCCCGTATACACGGCAATGTTCTATAGAGACTCACAGGGATGCCAGGAACTCCTGGGGGTCCTGCGTCTCCAGTATCCCCTGGCTCACCCTGTGAAAGACAAAGAAAACAGGAAACGATCGTCCCACTGACAGGCAGGGAGGAGGATTCCCGTGCAGCCTTGTCCCCGCCATCCTGGGCAGGCTCAAGCTCTTCTCTTACCTTCTCACCCACAGCACCAGGCTGCCCCACTCCTCCAGGCAGCCCTGGGGAGCCCTGGAGATACAAGGGGAGTGTGAGCCCCTAGAAGTGTGGCCGACCCATAGAGACATTCTGCCTATCCCAGAATTCTCACCTCTGATCCACTGGGCCCAGGCGGACCCCGAGGGCCTGGAGCTCCATGGGGACCCTGTCAAAGAACCAAACAGTGTGCAGCGAACCCCATGATTCCACCAGAAAGGTTACAGTAGCCACAAACAACCTATACGATGTGTATAACCCTTAAGATGACAGTGCACCATGCTGTGAGCTTCCAGATGGGTCAGTGCTCACTCCCGTCCCTCCCCGCTTCCATACCCCCCAGGAAGTCCATACCATGGATCCCACATCTCCAACCTCGCCCTTCTCCCCAGGAGGGCCCGGCAGCCCCTGTGAAACAAAGAGTCAAACTGTAGCACAGATAGCTGGTGAGATGGCCTATTTGGTCAAGCACCCCCTGAACAAGTGAGCGGGCCTGAGTCAGGATCCCTAGAGGCCAGACACAGTAGAACTTGCCTGTAACCCCAGGGCAGAGACGGGAGGACCCCTGGAGCTTGTTGGTGACCAGTGGCCAAATCAAGAAGCTCCAGACTCATTGAAAGACATAGTCTCAAAAATAAGGTAAGGAGGGCCATTGAAAGGGCTCAGTAGGTAAAGGTCTTACCACCAAGCCTGATGCCTGCATTTGATCCCTGAGACCCACATGGTGGAAGGAGAACTAACTCCTGCAAGTTGTCCTCTGACCTCCACACACATGTGCCATAGCATGAATAAGCATGTGAGCACACACACACACACACAATGCTAAACAAATGGAGAACAATAGAGGAGACACACAGGGTCAGCCTCCTCCCCCACACGGATATGCACATATGCTAACCTCCATATTTTAATTTGTTTGTTTTTTGTTTTGTTTTTTTTTTGAGACAGGGTTTCTCTGTAGTTTTGGAGCTTGCCCTGGAACTAGCTCTTGTAGACCAGGCTGGCCTTGAACTCACAGAGATCTGCCTGCCTCTGCCTCCTGAGTTCTGGGGTTAAAGGCGTGCGCCATTACATCCAGTCCTCTTGAGCTCTTCATCTTTATAAATCACCAAGACTCAGAGATAGCACACACAAACACACTACACACAAACACACCACACACAAATACACCACACACAAAGACTCAGGGACAGTACATACAAATACACCACACACAAA
>NC_022012.1:14894961-14904859 GCF_000317375.1 Microtus ochrogaster
CAAAGACTCAGGGACAGTACATACAAATACACCACACACAAAGACTCAGGGACAGCACACACAAACACACTACACACAAACACACCACACACAAACACACCACACACAAATACACCACACACAAAAACTCAGGGACAGTACACACAAACACACCACACACAAAGACTCAGGTTAGCACACATAAACACACCACACACAAAGACTCAGGGATAGCACACATGAACACACCACACACAAAGACTGGAGCCCGGGGTGAGGGATCAAACACCTACCTGCAGACCCGGAGGACCAATTACACCTACAAAGCCTCGAACTCCATCGTCTCCCTTTTGCCCAAAGAGGCCAGGGGGTCCCCGGCGACCCTGAGCCCCATCAGCACCCTGTAAAGAAGATGGGGACAAACATGTTGGTGTTCAGATCAAAGGTTGCAGACAGGGTCAAAGGTTAGGACAGAGGCTAGGGTTTGGAGTCAAGTTTGGTGAGTCAGGTTTTAGTTTGATGTGGAGCTCAGACTCAGGCTCAAAGCTGGAGGAATGAAGTACCAGGTGACATTTTAAGTTAGTGACATGCTATATCAGAACTGTGGTTCGGGTACAGTTATGATCAAGGTTCATAGGAGGTTGAGACGAACTTTAGGCATAGATGGAAGTTGTGACCTATAAGTTTGGTGACACTCTGACCTGAACCAGCAGGTCGTTCTTCAGTGACAGGGTTCCTAAGGGGGAGGTGACCAGGCGATGAGAAGATACAGAAGACAGAGAACTGGAATTGGGGTCTTGCACGAGCTGTCTTATGCTAAGCATACTTATTAAGAAATACAGCTCAAGCAGGAAATGGTGGCGCACACCTTTAACCCCAGCATTTAGGAGGCAAAGGTAGGCTGATCTCTGTAAGTTCAAGGCCAGCCTGGTCTACAGAGAGTTTCAGGACAATCAGGGCTGTTACACAGAGAAACCCTATCCCGAAAAACCAAAAAGGACAAAAAAAAAAGGGGGGGGGGCTGTGGTCATGTCTCTTCACAGTAATAGAAATCTTGACTAGGACATATGCTGGAGATAGGGTCCTGTGAAAGAATGTGGATCAGATGCAGTCACGAGGTGGTGCCCCACAGTGCCGTACTAGTGGCTGTATGAGAAGACCCAAGTTCACAAACTTGCTAATAACACACTATGTCACTATGTGGAGAAGAAGCAAGAAGACGCTGGCCAGATGCCAGCACCACTGTTAGGGATTTCCCAGCCTCCAGTACTGCGAACACCACGGTTAGGGATTTCCCAGCCTCCAGTACCGCCAGCACCACTGTTAGGGATTTCCCAGCCTCCAGTACCGCGAGTCACACACAATCATCATTTAGCCTCGGTGATTTGTAACAGTATCGGAAAATTAACTACCGCAAGGCTAGAGTCTAACTCAATGTTCAAGTTCCCATCTGAGGCCGGCATTGGAGTGAAGAGACCAGGGCTAAGCTAGGATTTGCATGATTTGGGTTTTTGATTTGGATGAAGATCAGAACAGAAAACAGAGAGTATTGGGCTGAGATCAGATTCAAGGTCAGAGTTGAGTTCACCGTGGGTGTTGGCATTGAGAGGAGACCAAAGTTGGGCAAGGATGCTGGGATTTTATTCAGAAGAATGGCTCACTGTCTTCACTTAAGGACCCAGGGTATAGTCGCCAAGCTGGGAGCACTCACCGGAGGCCCTGGATGGCCTGCTGGACCCCTTATCCCTATTGGTCCAGGTGGGCCCTGAAGCGGGAAACAAAATCAAAAATTCTATCAGAGCTGAGCCTGGTGGTACAGGCCTGTGACCCCAGCACTCGGGAGAATCAGGAGTCAAGCCACATAGCAAGTTTGAAGCTAGCCTGGGTTACACATGAACTCTTTCATCTAAAAAAAAAAAAAAAAAGCAAATTAAAACACAACATCATCTTGGCATCAATATTTATCTCTTTCTACTTTCTGACTCTGGAAACCATGTGCCCACTCACACCACCCTGGTCTACAAGAGCTAGCTCCAGGACAGGCTCCAAAGCCACAGAGAAACCCTGTCTCGAAAATCCAAAAAAAAAAAAAAAAGCAAATTAAAACAAACCTCGCCCTGGGATGGAGTGGAACCAGTTGGTGCTGGGAGTGGGGAAAGTGGCTGGCTACAGGCCATGGTAGAGTCTCACCATGGAAGGATAGGAGATTTTGAGGCCCAGAGTGCCTTTCTCTACATTTTTATTTTATTTATGTATTTTGTATTTGTGTGTACATGTGTACACCAGCTTCTGAGAGTCAACTCTTTTCTCCTACTGCAAAGGCCCTGGGGATGGAATGCAGGTCCTCGGGCTTAGCAGCAGCTTTATCCACTGAGCCTTGTCACCATCCCTAGAGAGGTCTTTCTCACTCTCCTGTGCTCTCGGGGCTCAAACAATGCTCAGCTGGGGACCTTTGCACTTTCAGCCTTAGTGAAATAGGTACCAAAACTCTGAGGGAAGCAGAGAGCCAAGGCCACCCCATATCTCCTCCCATGAACACACCCTCCCTGGGGACCCCCACTTACTGCATCTCCTTTATCCCCTTTGCTTCCCTTGTGACCAGGCATCCCTACTTCTCCCTGCAAGATAAATGCATTAGGAAGTGTCCAGTGCCCATCAGATCCACCCCTCTCTGTACTGTCCCTCTCCCTGGTCCCCTCACCTTGTCTCCTTCCTCTCCAGAAGGCCCTGCAGCTCCAGGGGGTCCTTGAAGCCCTGGCAGCCCTGGGATACCATCTTTGCCAGTGGGACCAGGGGCACCCCGTTCTCCCTGATGGAAGGAAAGAAAAGAGAGAAGTTAGGAGCAGGTGACACAGGGAAGGATATCTGTATAGAAAGTTGTTTAAAATTGAAACTATCCATCCTGAAGAGAGCTCCTTAAGTCTCAGGATACAAACAACACACAAGTCTCAGAAAGTTCCTAAAACTTACAAGATTTACCAGGTCCCCTCCTCAAGCCTGTAGAAGCAGTTAACAACTGCCAGAGATAGTCTTTGGCCTGTCACACTGCTTGAAAGTTATACAGGGAGCTCCAGGAATATAGTTTTTCTGAGCCATGAGCCAGGCTGGAATGGTCATTCAGTGATACAGCTACCTTTGAGTCAGCCATGTTTTGTAAGGGACCCATGGTCCCTTAGTAATCCCAATAAACTCACAGCTTCATTAAGCTGGACTTGGGAAAGATCATTTTAAGAATTAATTTTTTTTTTCGAGACAGGGTTTCTCTGTGGTTTTGGAGCCTGTCCTGGAACTAGCTCTGTAGACCAGGCTGGTCTCGAACTCACAGAGATTCATCTGCCTCTGCCTCCCAAGTGCTGGGATTAAAGGCGTGTGCCACCACTGCCCCCCTTAAGAATTAATTTTTTTTAAGATTTACTTTATCTTTAATTATGTATATATGTATGTGGATGTGAATGGTTAGGTATGTGCATATGAGCACAATTGCCCATAGAGGCCAGAAGAAGGTGACAGACAGATCACCTGGAGTTGGAGTTACAGGCAGCTGTGAGCCCACCAATATGGATACTGAGAATGGATCTCAGGTACTCTGCAAAAGCAGTAAGTACTCTTACTCACTGAGTCATCCTTTCTCCAGCCCACAGAAATAGAAATTCATTGGTCAGCTGTTGATGTCCTATCTAGAGTGAGTAGATGCTTTCTCACATCTCCCCAGAAAAAGTCACCCATCCAACAGACACTTACCGGAGACCCCTTCTCACCAGCAGGACCAATAGGGCCTTGCCCACCAATCTGGCCGGGAAGTCCAATGCCACCAGAAGGGCCCACAGGACCACGCTCACCCGGGGAGCCCTGGAAAAAGAGTGGAGGGCCAGGAATGGCTACAACGACAGGGCTCTTGACACCAGTATTACATCTTATACGCAGTCAGAGGGCATCCGTGAGCACCTAAGAGATGACCCTCTCCACAAACCTCAACTGCTCTCACCTTCCTCAGCTGAAGACCACAAAGCCCAGCATGAATTGCCCACCTGCTTGCCCCCATCTTGTCCTCACTCACTCAGGCGGAGCTACACAGACCTCGCTGTTCCTCACACCCCAGGGCCTTTGCACATGCTGTTGTTTCTGCCTAGAAACCCTCCTCTGGGTATCACAGGGCTCCATGCTCATCTCCTCTGGGTCTTGACCCCTCAGGGATGCCTCCCCCAACCAGCCTGCTGAAGATGCTCTTCCCAACACTCCATGTACTCTGTTCCTTCTCATGTTTGTTCCTTTTCCGTTTCTCTTCCCTTTCCTTTCTCTCTCCTCCCTCCTTCCTTTCCTTCCCTTTAGCACGGCCTTAGTAAGTAGACCAGGCTAGCCTCAAACTCCCTTTGCCTCAGCCTCACATGCCAGGGGACATTCTGCACCACCACATGCAGTCCATAGAATATTTTTCTTGTTCTGCACGTGCACGGGTGTGCATATGGACACATGTGTGGGGGCATCTGAACATGTGTGCATATGGAGGCCTGAGGTTGGTGTCAGGGCTCATCCTCGATCTTCCACCATGTCCACTGAGGCAGCATCTCTCAGTCAAACCCAGAGCTCGCTAACAAGGCTAATCCCACTAACAAGGCTAGTCCAGCTAACTCTCTGGCTTCCCAGGATGGAATTACAGGTGGGCCGCCCTGCCCACCGTCATTCCCTCAGGCACTAAGGCTCTAAACTCAGGTCCTCAAGCTTGTGTGACAAGGACTTTACCCAGTGAGCCAGCTCCCAACCCATCCCTATGACAGCTGCTTCAGAGGAGGAAACCTCGGCTCTAAAGACACAGCCCTCTCCAGCCCTCTCCCCTTCCAGCCAGTGCACTTATACTTACATTGGCCCCAACAGGGCCTGGGGGACCCTTGTCACCCTTCAAACCAACGGGTCCCTGGGGAAAGAAATGACCAGTCAGAAAATCTCCCAGGCACCCCAAGGGTTTGCCTTCACTTTGGGGAACCCTCATTATCCCTAGACCTATCACAGATGGGCCCTGAGTTCTATAGATCTGTCCACTACCATATCTTTATGTGTGTGTGTGTTGTGTGTGCTCCCACCTGCCTGGACACACTTGTCAAGATCAGAGGACAAGGCCGGGCGATGGTGGCGCACGCCTTTAATCCCAGCACTCGGGAGGCAGAGGTAGGCGGATCTCTGTGAGTTCGAGACCAGCCTGGTCTACAGAGCTAGTTCCAGGACAGGCTCCAAAGCCACAGAGAAACCCTGTCTCGAAAAACCAAAAAAAAAAAAAAAAAAAAAAAAGCAGAGGACAAGCAGCAAGAGTGAGTTCTCTCCTTCTGTAACGTGGGTCCTGGGAGCAAGCTCAGTTCATCAGCCCTGGCAGCCTTGTCACCTGCTGAGTCATCTCACCGGCCACCACTAACACTCTTATCCAGGCCCCCTCCAGTTTGCCACCCCGGTAGCCACTCTTGGAAAAGGCTCCTTTCCTCTACCCCTCAGCACCACACTCCAGTGACTCTCCAAAGATACTCACTGGGTCGCCGGGAGCTCCTTGGGAGCCAGGAAAGCCCATAGGCCCAGGTGGGCCCTCCTTCCCAGGGGACCCCAGGGGTCCTAGCTCACCCTGCAGACAGCCAAAGAAGAGAAGTTAGCCTCAGAAATGGGATGTCTCTCTAGACTCTGGGCCCCTCCCCAAGTAACTAATTTCCAGCCCAGGATTTGGGTGATGACTTTGGGGCAGTTTATCCAAGATCTTACCTTGGCCCCTTCTCTGCCTTCTATGCCTGGAATACCTTGTTCACCAGGAGGTCCAGGGGGACCTGGGGGGCCCCTCTCGCCGAGAGGACCCACGTCCCCTACCTTTCCCTGGAAACAAGCAAGGGACATCTTGAGCAGCCTGGAGGTGGGGCGTACGTCAGACCTCCAGCTCCATGGGTTCCTTGGGTGATACAAAATGGGGAAAGGCTGGTGGGGTCCATTCTGACCTGAGGACCAAGGACGCCGGCTGGTCCAGGGGGCCCTGTATGACCTTGGAAACCCTAAGGAGAGAAACGGAAAAGGGTATCACGTGGGAGGAAGAAAAGGAGAGTCAAGGCCCTGGGGAGACAGCTCAGTGTGTAAAATGCCCCATGAAGCAGAAGACAGTTCAGCTTCCCAGCATCCATGCAGAGTCATCCCAGTGCCGGCAAAGTGGAGACCAGTGGCTTCCTGGGGCTCACTGGAAAGCCAGTCTACCCTAACCAGCGAGCCCCACATGCCAGTGAGAGGTCCTTCCTCAAAAACTACGACAGGAGCCAGGGAGACGGCCGACTGAGTGATCTCTTGCTAGTCAAGCAAGAGAACCCAGCACCCATGTCAGCCACGCGGTAACTCTCACGCGGGTGACCCCAGCACTGTAGCGTAGAGGCGGGTAGGTCTTGGAAATTGTTAGTCAGCCAGCCTAGCCAAAATGGCAAGCTTCAGGCTCAGTGCTTAAAGGTGAGATGGAAAGGGATGGAGGAGGATACCGGGCATCCTTTTCTGGTCTCTTTGTGTTCACGCGCATGCACCACCCCCTCCATACACAAGGGCCCAACACAGTTGGAAGTCAGAGATCGATGGCCACTTACCAATTCTCCTCTTTGGCCAGGGTGCCCAGGTACCCCATCTTTCCCTTGAGGACCCTGGGGAACAAAGTAAGTGAAAATGAAGATTTAGATCTGGAGCCAAGCCACCCTGCACCCTTCCCCACTGACTCAGAGTCAGGGTGACATCACTCACTGGGGGGCCCTTTGGTCCAGGGAATCCTGGGGGACCTTGCAGACCGGGGAGACCCTGAAATGGAACCAAAAATCATTTCGTCATCTCTCCTGAGTGTCTTGCATCTAAATAACCTTAAAAGTCAGTATAGTGCTGGCAAGGTGGCTCAGTGGGTCAAGGTGCATTTACTCAGATAAAGCTATGACCTGCGCTCCATCCCCAGATCCCACAGGTGGATGGAGGGAACCAACTCCTTTGAGTTGCCCTCTGACCTCCACAGTCACACAGAGGGAGAGTTTTGTTCCCTTTTTTCCTTAAAAGTCAGCAATACTGAGCAGCTGCAGCATGCCAGGAATGGTGCTGAGTACTCGCTGGTGGTATACCATCTCAGTCAGCACTGCAGCCCACCAAGGCAGGACCACAGTAACTGCATTTTATAAAAAAGGAAACTGAAGCAAAGAGAAGTTAAGCTAGTTTCCCAAGGTCACACAGCAAGCAAGTGGGACAGCTGGGAATAGAACTCATAGATCTCTGGCCTTGGAGGAGGCTGACCTCGTTCATAGATACACACGCTGCTCAGAATCACACTCAAACTGCTCGGAATCACACACACACACACACACACACACACACACACACACACACTCACCTTTTCTCCAGGGGTCCCAGGAGACCCGTTTTGACCCACATCACCCTAAAACAGAATTAATAATCTTCAAGACCAGAACACACTCAACTGGGAGGATTTGGCAGGGAGTTAGCCTGAGATAGACCAAAGGCCCTTAATCGCTCCCATACCTTGGGGCCAGGCTGGCCTGTGGCCCCTGGTTGTCCCCGGTCTCCTCGAGGGCCCTGAATAAAAAGAAATTTTTAAAAGGAAAAAAAAAAAACAAAGAAGAGAAGTGAGAAGATGGGTAGGTCTGAGAGAAGACACCACACAGAGGCCCCTTCCTCCAGAATCCATCCGAGTCCACCAGCAACAGGGACAGCACCCAACCTTTTCCCAACCCTCTCACGACTTCGCTACCCCATCTCCCCTCAGACCTGCTCCCCTGTGTAGAGCAGGTATCGCTTCCTTACCGGCACACCGCGCTCTCCTTCCTCCCCTGGCTGCCCTGCTTTGCCCTGAAAAGCAAGTCAAATCAGAAAGCCTTGAGCTTCAGGAGATACACAGGCACATGTGTGTTCACGGGTGAGAACAGGCACGCACGTGTCCACTGGTGGGAACAGGCACGAGCGTGTCCACTGGTGGGAACAGGCATGAGTGTGTTCACGCGTGGGATGTATGTATTATACATGGGCACACGTGTGTCCACAGGTGGGATGTATGTATTATACACAGGCACGCGTGTGTCCACGGGTGGGGAACAGGCACACGTGTGTCCACGGGTGGGACCAGGCACATGTGTGTTCACGGGTGGGATGTATGTATACAGGATCTCTGCAAAGAAAAACTGCACGCGGGGAGTGAAGCCAGCCCAAAGGAGAAACATATGCTGTAGGCAGCAATGCTGGAGGGGCGAAACCATCTAAGCCCTTTAAAACAGAAGCCCAGGTACCAGACACAGAGCCACAGAATTCGGTGCTTGCCCTGCTGGACCACAGCATTTCCTGACAGTGCCCCTATTCCTCCCTGTGGAATGAGAATTCTTTCCATGGCATTGTAATTTGCTTTTGTATTTAACTTTTTGGTTTGGGTTTTTTTGTTTTTTTGTTTGTTTGTTTGTTTGTTTTTGAAAGGGTAGGTTCAAGACAGGGATTCTCTTGTTACAGCTCTGACTGTCCTGGAACTCACTTTGTAGATCAGGTTGGCCTCAAACTCACAGAGATCCACCTGCTTCTATCTCCTGAGTGCTGCGATTAAAGGAGTGCACCACCACCACCTGGCTTGTATTTGGCTTTGAAGACATTATCAGTTTGAAAGACCAGGAAATTTTCCAAGTTGATTATATTTTACATTCAGAAATAAGCATGAGACTCTGGGAACAGGAAATGGGAAGTTACGGTTTTAAATTGATGTGTTAGTGCGTCCAGTTGACAATGGGTGTAGCTATACCAGTTAGGTTTTCTTTTTGTAAAATGTGGGGGTGGGGTGGGGGGTAGGTGTGTATGGGTGTGTGTGTGCTGTGTGTGGGTGTGTGGGGTGCATATGTGTGATGTGGGGGGTGTGAGGGGTGGTACGTGGGTGTGGTGTGTGTGTATGGGTGTGTGCTGTGAGGGGGTGTGTATGAGTAGGGGGTGCATGAAAGTGCAGGTGTTCCCAGAGCCTAGAAGAGGGCATCAGATGCCCAGGAGCCAGAGCTACAGATGAATGGGAACCACTTGAAGGAACACTGAGAACCAAACTCCAGTCCTCCTAACTGAGCCATCTCTCCAGCCCTGTGGTGGCTAGTGTGAACTGTCAGCTTGGGGCACTCTAGAACCAGCCTGGGAAAGAGTCTCAGTGAGGGAGTGTCTAGATCAGGCTAGCCCGTGGGAGTGTCTATGAGAGTGTCTTTTTTTTTTTTTTTTTTTTTTTTTTTTTTTTTTTTTTGGTTTTTCGAGACAGGGTTTCTCTGTGGTTTTGGAGCCTGTCCTGGAACTAGCTCTTGTAGACCAGGCTGGTCTCGAACTCACAGAGATCCGCCTGCCTCTGCCTCCCAAGTGCTGGGATTAAAGGCGTGCGCCACCACCGCCCGGCTATGAGAGTGTCTTGAATGACAGAGGAAGACTTACCCTACCAAGCAGAAACTGTACAGACACCCACCTTCCCATACCCTCTGGATCACAACTCACCCTTTTGCCCTTCTCCCCCAGTGGTCCCAGGGGTCCAGGAAATCCAACAGATCCCTAAAGAGAGAGAATTCGACATGAGACTCTAGGATTAGTGAGCATCGGCAGAAGCAGTCTGACTCCATCCTTTGCTTTCTTGCATGGCCTCCAACCCCAGCCTTCCCAGAGGGGCCTCCGACTCCTCCCCACCTCAGCAGCCACACTGCTCCCCTCCAGATTCCCCAGCTGTGCGAGCAAGTTCCTGCCCAGAACCTTTGCACACGTCCTTCTTCCACCTTGAATGCTCTTCCATTGGGTCTACACAAAGCCAGTCACTTACCATTTACAATTTCTGTGTACATGTGTGTGTGTGTGTGTGTGTGTGTGTGTGTATGAGTGTGTGCAGGTGCACATGTAGAAGTCACACAAGAGTGTCAGGTGTGTGTGT
>NC_022012.1:14905579-14909714 GCF_000317375.1 Microtus ochrogaster
GTGTGTGTGTGTATGAGTGTGTGCAGGAGCACATATAGAAGTCACACAAGAGTGTTAGGTGTATGTGTGTATGAGTGTGTGCAGGTGCACATATAGAAGTCACACAAGAGTGTCACGTGGCCTCCTTTATCATCTTGTAAAACACCTGCCTAGCATGCAGGAACTCCTGAACTCCACCAGCAGCACCACATAACACAAGTGTGGTGGCATCTGCCTGTGGTCACAGCATTCAAGGTGAAACAGGAGGCTCAGGAGTTCAAGGTCAGCCTCCATGCCAAGTGTGAGACTAGCCTGAGCTACATGAGACCCTGTCTCAACAAAAACCAGGGCTCAACAAAAGCAAAAAAGAAGGGCTGGTGGGTGGGTGTGGCAGTCCACCTGCAAACCCAGCACTCAAGAGGCAGAGACGGAGCCCCCAAAGGAGCAAGCTGGCTAGCTAGACAACTGGCATTGATGAGCTCTGAGTTCAAGGGAGAGACCCTGCTTCCATATATAAGGTGGAAGAGATAGAGGAAGATACTGGCCATCAACCTCAGCTTCCACGCTCAGGTATACCTGTACACACGGAAGCCAACACACGTCTGAACATGAATACACAAACCAAACAAGCAACTCAAAGGGCAACAAAAGTAGGGTGGGAATTTGTGGGTGGGCATTAGGTTATTGGGGGTGTGTCCTTGAATGGGATTGTGTGCCTTGCTCTCATTCTTTCTCCTCTCCCCCCCCTTTTTCCTTTCTTCCTTTTCTCCCCTTTTCTTCCTCTCCCTCTCTCTTTCTTTCCAATCTTCTCTCCCCACCTCTCCTCCCTGTCCACACTCTCCTGGTTCGTGATGTGAGTGACTCCTGCCTGCTACCCTCATCCTGCCACCAGAAGCCAAAAATTGCAGGGCCGTTCAAGACCGTAGTCTCCAAAGCCAGGCAGGGGTGGTGCACGCCTTTAATCCCAGCACTCGGGAGGCAAAGGCAGGCGGATCTCTGTTCTAGGCCAGCCTGATCTACAGAGCAAGTTCCAAGATAGCTAGGGCTACACAGAGAAACACTGTCTTGAAAATAAAAAATAAAAGTCTCCAGTGAGGTGTGGGCAAGGCAACCATGGCAACTCCAAACAGCAAAAATATGGAACTCAGGGAGAGTTCTGGTTCCAGTGAGATGGCTCCTTGGGCAAAGGTGCTTGCTACCAACCCTAATGGTCTGAGTTTGGTCCACAGCACCCACAGGGTGGAAGACCACAAGTTGTCTTTCAGTGTGCCTGTGTGTCACAGGGAACAAAAAAACACACTGGATCCCCTGGAGCTAGAATTACCCACCATGTGGGTGCTGGAAACTGAACCCAGGTTCTAGAGAGCAACAAGAGCCCTTAACCTCTGAGCGTCTTTCCAGCACATAAATGTAATTTTTTTTTCCAGACAGAGTTTCTCTGTGTAACCGCCCTGGCTGTCCAGGAACTCACTCTGTAGACCAGGCTGGCCTTAGACTCAGATCCACCTGCTTTTGCCTCCCAAGTGCTGGGATTACAGGCGTGCGCCACCACCGCCCGGCTTAGAAATGGTATTTTTAAAAACATTTTGATGACAACCACTCAGGAGGGTAAGGCAGATGAATCTCTGTGTGTTCAAAGACCAGTTTGGGCCACATGGTGGTGGCGCACGCCTTTACTCCCAGCACCTGAGAGGCAGAGGCAGGTGGATCTCTGTGAGTTAAAGACCAATTTGGTCTATACACAGTGAGACTCTGTCCCAGTAAAACTAAGACACTTTTATTACATTTATTTCTTTTCTGGGCACATGTGTGTCACAGCACGCATGTGAGGACCGAAGACAACTTGCAGGAGCTCGTCCTTTCCCTTCCCCCAAGCGGGTGCTGGGGATCAAACTCAGACCACAGGGTTTGGAGGCAAGCATCTTGCTCATCCAAGAGGATTTTTGTCACTGTGTTCCTGTGTGTGCACATGCCTGTGGAAGCCGGGAGTCAGTTCTGGGTTCCACTTTAGTGTGTGTGGGTGTACATGTGAGAGCATGTAAAAGCGTACACGCGTGGCATATGGGACAGACTGAAAGAAAATGTCCCCCAAATGGAGTGGAACTATTAGGGCGCATAGCCTTGTTGAATAAATTGCGTGTCACTGTGGGGATGAGCTTTGAGGTCTCTTCTGCTCAAGCTTCCCTCAGTGTGACTTTCAGTCAACTTCCTGCTGCCTGCCTGCAAGATAGAGCCAGGACCACATCTGCCTGCACGCTGCCATGCTCCCCGCCATGATGACAATGAACTGAACCTCTGAAACTCTAAGTGAGCCACCTCAATTAAATCTTTTATTTATAAGAGTTGCCATAGTCATGGCGTCTCTTCACAGCAATAAAAATCCACACTAAGACAGTACACAGACATGTGTCCAAGCAGAGGCCAGAAGAGGATACCTGACAGCCTTCTCTATTGTTCTCCATCATAGTCCTTAGAGGGAGGGTCTCTCACTGAACATGGAGTTACCTGTGGGCAGCGAGCCCCAGTGATCCTCATGTTTCAGCCCCCAAAACCTGGGGTTACAGGTGCACACAAACAGCCTTGTTTGAATTTCTTTTCCTTCTTATTTAACGTTTTGTTATAGTGTGTGTGGGGGGGGCAGTGCTGGCAGAGGTCAGCCTATGTCAGATCTCTGAGGTCATAGGCAGTTGGGAGCTGGCAATGTGGATGTGGAGAACTGAGCTGTAGAAGGGCTGCCATGGTTCTCAACTGCTGAGCCATTTCTCCAGCCTGGATGCAGATGTGGGTGACAGAAATCTGAACTCAGAAGCCTGTCGCAGCAAGCTCTCGCCACTGATCCATCTCCTTAGCCCCGCCCCCCACCTTAATTCTTTGCTACAAAGTCTCTCACTGAACCGGGAGCTTGCTCTTGGCTTGACTGGCTGGGCATTGGTCCCCAGGGACCCTCCTCTCCATCTCCCCTGTGCTGAGGATGCATGCCACCACACTTAGCTCTTCACATGGGGGCTGAGACTCACATTCAGGGTTTCGTGTCGGCGCGGCACGCACCTTACTGACAGCCATATCCTAGTCTGCAGAGGGTGGTTATTAAGGAATAAGCGTGGCCAGCCTGTCTCTGGATCACTCTAACTCATACCTGATTCCACCATGACATCATTCCCTAATAAAGTAACTCAGACAAGAAGGGATTTACCTAGGGCTGAATCAGCAGAGCCCTCCGATTTTGAATTATTTAAAACCAAAACTATTTTGAAGTCTTTAAAACTATAATAACCTAAGACATCTTTTTTTTTCACAAAATATCCAGCTTCAAATGTTTTTGTTATAGCAACAGAAAACAGTCTAACACACTGGTTGATGAACCAAACAGCCACAGTAAAAAACCATCAAGTGAACAAGACAGACATCACAGGCACCTCTTTTCAGCAGCTGAGAAATGCGTTGAAGAAGCTCACTCAAGGTCATGTAGGTCGTAAGCAGTGGCCATCTGAGAACAAGTCCATGTTGCCCAGGTCCTACTCTACCCTCTCACTGACCCACCACCCCTCAGACCACAGCCTGGACCCCGAAGTGTCCGTCTGTCTGCTTTCCTCCTGCCCACCTCCAGTTCCAAGGCCTCTTACCTTAGGTCCTGGGCGTCCTGGGTAACCTGGGAGACCTGGCACCCCAAGCTTGCCCTATAGGAAGAAGGATTATAGGACACAGGTCAGGCATGTCAAGCTAGAGCTAGAAGGGAAAGGTCAAGATGGCTGCACAACAGAGTGAGACACCGAGTTCCTAGGGGGCTGTGCTTGTGAGGAGCTCGCTAGCCCATGCAAACCAGCGTCCTCATCTGTAAAGGGGCGGGGGTAAAAAGTTGATTACAGGGCTGGATTACAGTGGTTTGGTTCCCAGTGCCCACATCCGGGAACTCACAGTCACCTGTGACCTTAGCTCAGGGAATGGCCTCACCTATGAATGACTCATGCAGAAAGACACAATTAAAAATAAAAATAATTTTTCCCTTTTTTGCTGGGCTGTGGTGGCACACACCTTTAATCCCAGCACTCAGGAGACAGAGACAGGAGGATCTCTGTGAGTTCAAACCAGCCTGGTCAACAGAATGTGTTCCAGGAAAGACAGGGATACACAATGAAACCTGTCTCACAAGACAATA
>NC_022012.1:14909814-14926755 GCF_000317375.1 Microtus ochrogaster
ATTCCCTTTTAAAAACAGTGTCTCACTGTGTAGCTCTAGCTGTCCTAGAACTTGCTATGTAGATGTGGCTGGCCTCAACTCCATACAGATCTACCTGCCTATGTCCCCACTCCACCCCCAGCCCACTAGAGCTGAGATTAAAGGGATACACCATGACCAGCTAAAGACAAAATAAATCTTTAAAATGCCTATTACACAAAGCTGTAGAGAAGAACACAGTTAAGTGCAAGAAACTGTTCTATAATGCTCAGCAAAGAAATTAAGTATGCAGGGGCTTAGACCAGCCTTATACCCTTGCCTAGAGTCCCGCAGTGAGGGGCTGGGATGTGGCTCAGTGGTAGAGCGCCTGCCTAGAATCCCCGGTGAGGGGCTGGGGTGTGGCTCAGTGGTAGAGCCCCTGCCTAGAATACTCAGTGAGGGGCTGGGGTGTGGCTCAGTGGTAGAGCCCCTGCCTAAAATCCCCCAGTGAGAGGCTGGGGTGTGGCTCAGTGGTAGAGCCCCTGCCTAGAATCCCCCAGTGAGGGGCTGGGGTGTGGCTCAGTAGTAGAGCCCCTGCCTAGAATCCCCCAGTGAGAGGCTGGGGTGTGGCTCAGTGGTAGAGCCCCTGCCTAGAATCCCCCAGTGAGGGGCTGGAGTGTGGCTCAGGGTAGAGCCCAGCCTAGACTCCCCAGCAAGGAGTTGGGGCATAGCTCTACACAGCACAACTGCTTTCTAACATTGAAAATCTCTGGTTCCACCTCCATATTGGGGGGTGGGGCAGCAACAGGGTACAGAGATGGGCAGGGAACAATTTAAGTAAGCCCTGTCTAATCACCTTCTCCCCTGCTGCTCCTGGGGGACCCTCATCCCCAGGCAGTCCCTCGGGTCCCTTTTGTCCTTCTGGACCATCCTCTCCTCTGGGACCTGGGAGTCCTGGGTTTCCCTGAAATTAAAAAGGAAAGATTGAGATAGTCATTCGTCCTTCCTACCCTGTCCACCCTCTACTTAACCCCAGCTCATTCACCCTGTGTCTTTCCCAAGCCCCCCTAGACCCTCACCACCCCTCAACTGGGAGCTGGTCTTACCCGGTCACCTTTTGGTCCCCCATCACCCTTGAAGCCAGGAAAGCCATCCTCTCCCTGGGGGAGAGATAGGAATTGAGATGGAGAAGAAGAGAGGAAAAGGAAGAAACCGGTAGTAGAAGAGAAAGAGGCTTTGGGGTAAGAGAAGTCAGGGCTTTAGGGAAGGGCCACAGCCAGGGCCTCTTTATGGGAGCTCCCTCTCTCCCCCCGCATGAACCCCTTCCTTCTCACCCTTTCTCCTTTCTCTCCTTGGAGACCTCGGTTGCCAGAGGTACCCTAAAAAATTTTAAAAGAGCTCTGTCTCCTTCCCTGCTTAAGGAAGGTTCTAGACATCCTCCTGTAACCTAAAATTGCTAAAACAGTTGCAAGACGTCTAGTGTGTGAGGAGCCATGGAGGAAATGGGCCTGTCTCCCCAGAGCCCCCCAGTGTGCTTGCTCAGCCTCCCCTACCCACTGCATGCCTGACAGCCACCACCCGCCCCAAGTTCATGTGCGTAGGGGGAACAAGGAAAGCTGAATCTCCATGCCATTCGTTTCTACTTCCTGAGGACACAGTGTCCACACAGTTCCTTCTGGCAGCAGAAAGAACATTCCAGAGTCCAGCCTCGTTCCGAAGGCAGGGGAGAGTTTCCCCATTGTGCTGGCCACAAGGAGACTCTGTGCCTGGTGACAGCACTATGCCGTGCATGCCCTGGACTGACTTCCTGCCTGCACCACACTGACAAACTGCTCTTGGCTCAGACCGGACTGGGCTCAGCTGAAGAATGAACTAGCGCTTGGAGCTGATGCAACTATGCGCTTGGAAACCGCAGGGCTTTCTGCAGCCCCACACTAATTCACTGGACCACAGCAAAGAAAGCTGTTGGCTGCCACTGGCCCCTCCCTTGGTTACAAAGTAACTAGATTCAGATACAACACAGGCTGCAGCCACAGTCCTCCACTTATCTGCAAAATAAACTAGGAAACCTCCAGGGATTGCTCCAAGGCCATAAGACCCAGCTCTTATCAGTGTTGCCTCCTCTATGCACGCGTCAACCTATGATAAAATCCAATTTATAAACTAGGCAAAGAAAAAGATGAGCAAAAGAAACTAGCAATAAAACAGAACCATCAGTATGCTATTTTTTCATTTGTTTATTTACTTTGTGGGTTCTTTGTAGGTTTTTTGTTTTGTTTTGTTTTGAGAGAGGAACTCTTGTTTTGTTTTGGGAACAGTAGTGTGCCCCCCCCCCAGGCTGGACTGTAATTCGCTGTGTAGACCAGGGTAGCCTAGAAAGCACAAAGATCTTCCTGTTTCTGTCTCCCAAGTGCTGGGGTGTTTTGTTTGTTTTTTCATTGTTTTCGACTCAGAGTCTCATTTAGACAGGGCTGGTTTCAAACTCACTAATAGCCAAGAGGGTGACACTGAACCCCCAAATCTTCTGTCTCCACTGCCTCAACACTAAGACAACAGGCACGCACCACCACACTGAGAGTCGAGGGTGCTGGGGATGAAACTTGGGGCTCCACACACTGCTAGGCATGCATTCTACCACCAACTGAGCTATAGCCCCAGCTGTAATTTGTATTTTGAGGCAGAGTGGCTTCAAACTTGTACAGCTGAGGCTGATTTTAAAATCCTGATCCTTACCAGGAGGCGATGGCCCACGCCTTTATCCCAGCACTCGGGAGGCAGAGGTAAGTGGATCTCTGTGAGTTCAAGGCCAGCCTGGTCTACAAAAATGAGTTCCAGGACAACCAGAGCAGAATAGTGAAACCCTGTCTCAAAAAAAAAACCAAAAACAAAACCTTATCCTCCTCCCTCAAGTACTGCAATTACAAGGTGCGTGTGTGAGAGAGAGTGTGTGAGTGTGTGTGTGTGAGAGAGTGTGTGTGCGTGAGTGTGTGTATGTTTTGTTAGTGTTTGGTTTGTGAGATAAGGTCTCAAAATACAACAATGCAATTCAGCCCTGGCTGGCCTAGAACTCGCCATATAGCCCAGGCTAGCCTCAGTCTTATAGCAATCTTCTTGCCTCTTGTGGGTCCACTGACAGGCGCTACCTCAGCTGGCACTAAATCGGTTTTCTGACACCCATGCTAACAAGCTATCTATCCTACCTCCAAGTCCTCCAGCGTTACCTACCTTCACACCCCGAGGTCCAGGATAGCCCAGAGGGCCTGCTGACCCTGGTGGACCCTGAAAGGAAAATAAGGCCAATGCTATCCAGTTCCACATCATCCCTGCTCCAGTATCCTCTGTCTCCTCACTGGCCCATGGCTACTTACTACTCCTCTTCCCCAGCCCAGCCACCCTCCTGGTCACTCACCTGAGCCCCCTTTTCTCCTGTGGGACCCTCAGGGCCTGGGTGACCCTGGTAGAAAAACACACCAACTCATCAAAGGCCAAAATTTGCCGTACAAATTTCCGAACCTTCCCCTTGTCCCAGCTCCTGGTTCTTACCGGGGGGCCCTCAGCTCCTGGGACACCTGGAATTCCGGGATTTCCAGGGGGACCCTGAAAGAGAAGGAACAGGAAGTGTAACCTGAGCGTCTCCAAGCCTGGACCCGAGGGCTCTACCCCACAACTCAGAGTGTGTCTGCAACACAGGCATCAGTCCCAGCTCTGCTCATGCTACTCATGACTCCAGTAAATCAGCTCGTCCTCCCTGAGCTGCTGATATAAAACTATGAGAAGGCTGGGGGTGTGGCTCAGGGGCAGGTCTCCGTCATCCCCCCCGCCCCCCATTGAGGAGCTGGGGAACAGCTCCACTGTAGAGAGCTTGCCTCTCATGCACAAGGCCCGGGTCCAGAGCCTAGAACCATAAAGGGATAAAGTGTAAGATATGCTAGGGTCAGCCAGGAGCTTCTCGTCTACAACCTTTTGTTTGTTCCTTTGCTTTATTTTATTTTATTCACTTTTTTAAACTTATTTACTGAGGCAAAGTTCTGCAGCCTTGCCCAGGCTAGTTTGCACCCTAAATTGCTGGGACTGCAGGGGTCTACACCTTTAAGATGCCTTTCTTTGAAAGAAAGTACATCCTGCTGGGTGTGGCAGGAATGCCTTTAATCCCAGCACTCTGGAAGCAGAGGCAGGAGGGTCTCCAGGTTCAAGACCAGCCTAGTCCACAGAGTGAGTTCTAGGAAAGCCAGGGGCTACAGAAAAATTTGTCTTCAAAGGCCAAAAAAAAAAAAAAAAAAAAAGGAAGAGAAAGAAAAAAAGAAACAAGAGGCTTCTGGGTTCCATGCCTCGTTGTGTCCACCTTGGGCCCTAGCAGATGTTTGCAGGAAGTGGGTCATTTTCCTGATTAATGATTGATGTGGAAGAGTCCAGCCCATCACGGGTGCTATCACCCTGAGCAGGCGTCCTGGGTTGCATAAGAAAGGAGGCTGAGCAGAGCTAATAAGCAGTTCTCCCCTCTGTGGCCTCTGCTTCAGTTCCTGACTCCAGATTCCTGCCTTGACTTCCCGCAATCCCATGGGAGAGTAAGTCAAATGAGCCCGCTGCTCCTCAAGTCATTGCTTCAGTGCAGCAACAGAGAAGCAAAGTAGGACGGACACACACACACAGATACACAGAGATACACACACACATACATCACACATACATGCATACACACATATACACACATACATACATACACACATATACACACATACACCACACATACATACACACACAAAGGTACACTCACGCACATGTGTGAGCGTGCACACACTAACACAGACACACACTTATACACACAAGTGTATCTGCCAGGGAAGCAAGCCACAGATGTGCAGAGAGACAAAGACAGAACACTCTGGTCCCTAGGAAGGGCTGTCCTGCCTTGGCATCTTGGGAGTCCCTTCTGTGGGGGCTTCTGTGCTAACAGTGGCTCCTCTGTCTGCCAGCCTTGGTGGGATTTTCCTGGAAACCCTCCCCCAACAATGCCACTCTGTCACTCTGGGCTGGCTTCTGGAATGTGACTATTCACCAGCAGGAAGTGCCTCAAAGGGGCCCTTGAGAGAAGCTTCTCCTGACGACATGAGAAAAGCCACTTACCTTTTCCCCGGGAATGCCAATGGGCCCCTGAGGGCCTGGAATCCCCTGGGATAAAAAGAGGGTGAAGAAATCATGAGAAGAGAGATGGGTAGCAAAACTGGGCAGAGGAGGACTGTGGCTTAACCGACCACCACACCCCCATTGTCAGGACAGAGGTCTTGAACCTGGGAGCCATGGTTTCCTTGCTGTCCTGGGGGACCTGGTTCTCCAGGAGGACCCTGTGGGGAGAGGGGTGGGTTCAGTGAAGCCAGGAGGGGTCAGGGTGTGGAGGATCACACAAAAGAGCGAGGGACGCTTACCACATTGCCTTTGGCACCTGGTGCACCGTCACTTCCGGTCACACCCTGTGAGGTTGGAGAATACGAGGACGGATCAGGGTCTGGGTACAAGCAACTAAGAAACATGTCGGAAAGGAAACAGCAGGCAACAGAAAGACTATTCCGGCTAGGGAGATGGCTCAGTGGGTAAAGGCACTTGCTGTACAAGCAAGAGGGTCTGAGTTCAAATTCCCAGACCCATGTAAAAGCCTGACAGGTAGCATTAGCTTTTGTAATCCCCTGCAGGGAGATGAGAAACTTGCAGGCCAGCTAGCCCCAAGGACACAGTAGAAAAACCACAGAAAAGCCCTCAGAAGGTGAAAAACACCAGCTCCTAACCATCCTCACACTTTCACACTGTTTGGTTTGCGTTGTGGTGCAGGCAATCACACTCACACACAGGACTGTTCACATCGTGCACAGAAAGAAACAGAGGGAGAGAGGGAAAGAGATCATCAGAGGTCCAGGTAGAGGCACTGCTGCCAAGTCTGATGACCTGGGTTTGATTCTAGGGACCCACACGGTGAAGGGAGAGGACCTGACCTCCACATGTGGGCCATGCAAACACACGCGCGCGCACACACTCACACACACCACAAATACGGGTGGTGGTGCAAAGGGAAGATGGGTAAGTATAAACACACAGGGAGCAGAGAGCCAGCAAGATTCTCACCGGGCGTCCCAGGGGTCCAGGGAGGCCTCTGGGGCCAATCAGACCTCGGGGACCCTGCAAGGAAGGGGTCACATAATCCCAGCATCAGGGGTATATACTCTTAAAACTTTCATGGCCCAAAGGAATTCCTCCCATCCCCTCCACAAGCAAAGGAGTCTGGGGTCTCCCAATACTCACCGGCTCTCCAGCCTGGCCGGTGGGTCCTGGAGGTCCTTGCAGGCCCTGTGGAAAGTGTCATCATTATTCGGAGTGGGGAAGTACAGCCCCTTTCAGAGTCAGTCTGATGTCTCCATATTTCTGCAGACTGAACTCACAGATGCAAGGCCTCAACTTACCACCTCACATCCTAACCCTAAAGCTAGCTCTCAGCGCCAAAGCTGACCTGCAGAGGTCGCTGGGGCTCCCTGCTCCTCCAACAGGTCCCAGTCAGTCCCCAGAAACCATTTAGTCTGTTTCTGTTTAATTGGTTTTTGGTTTTTTTTTTTTTTTTTAATAATAAGAATAGAAGTCAGGGCTTCATATATGGTAGGCAGGCAAATGCTCCACCACTGAGCCACACCCCAACCCCTCACTGGGGGACACTAGGCAGGGGCTCCACCACTGAGCCATAGCCCCAGCCCCTCACTGGGGAATTCTAGGCAAGTGTTCCACAGCATCTCACCAAAGAATTCTATCCTAGGGTTCTACCAATGAGCCATTTTCCCAGCATGCTGAGGGATTCTAGGCAAGAGCTCTCCTGCTGAGCCATCACCCAAGCCCTTGTTCCTCAGGTTTCTGAACCTCCAAACCAGCCTTATTCCTAAACCTTCCTCCAACTTTACCTTCTCACCGTCCTCTCCTGGGGGACCAGGTTGCCCTACATGTCCAAAGTCACCCTAGAGCAGAGGAGGGGGAGGACATTGGAATGGATTAGCACGTGCAGGACCCACACACTGGACACTCACTCCAGTGTGGGGACAGGGTATGAAGCTCCGGTGTGGGACAAGGGCATGGATATGGGAGGGGCCCCTCACATACTCACCCTCTGGCCCTTCTCACCAGGCAGCCCTGGAAGGCCATCGAAGCCCCGGTCACCCTGTGGGAAGAGACAACGGCTGCATTGAACCCTTGATCCTGACACCCTCCACCCCCAACCTGGCCCCATCACCCACCTTAGGTCCTGTGTCTCCTGGGAGACCCCGAGCCCCATCTGCTCCAGCTCGGCCCTATGAAGAAAGTGAGGCCAAAGTCAAGGACAAATGACAGGTGTGTACTGCCTTTCACTGACCCCTTTCCCAGGGGGACTTTCCCTTTCTGGTTTTGTTTTGTTTTTGTTGAGGTAGGCTCTCGCTGTGTCGCCCCGGTTGGCCTGGTACTCACTGTAGTCATGTGCCACCACACCGGGCTAGTATTTTCATTTAAAAGCACTTCTTATTTGTTTGTGTTTGTTACTATCTGTGTGTGAGCGAGCACACACTCACAAGTGGCTCACACGTGGAGGTCAGAGGACAACTTTCAGAAGTCGGTTCTCTCCTCCCACCAGGTGAGTCTCGGGATTGAGCTCTGGTCACTAGACCCGGCAGTAAGCACCTCACCTTCTGTAGAAGTTAAAGGATGACCTTGAACTTCTGACTCTCCTGCCTCGCATCCCCAGTCCTGGGGTTGCAGGTGTCTTTTTATATGCTGTGCACCTCAAGCTGATCCCGCATACACCTCAGACCCCAGACCAAGCATTCCGCCTGTTCTCAGGTCCGCTAGAAGCTATGACGTGCCAAATCCTTCTCCACGCACTGCCTGCCTTCAACGCTCGGGTCCCTCTGATAACAGGGGAAGACTCAGAGGGTGAGAAAGCATAATTTAAGAACTTAGAAGTTACTCACTGTCTTGCCTTCCCGGCCAGGAGGCCCAGGAGGGCCCTGTAATCCTCGGGGACCCTATGATGGGAAATAAGAAGAAAGGATTAAAAAGGAAGGCTTATGATTTTTTTTTTTTTGGAGACAGTGTTTCACACCATGTGACTCTGGTGGACCTAGAACTCACTATGTAGACCAGGCTGGCCTTGAATTCACAGAGATTTGCCTGCTTCTGCCTACTGAATGCTGGGATTAAAGGTATATACGACCACACCCAGTTTGTTTTATTTATTCTTGAGACAGGGTCTCAGAAAACCCAGTCTGGCCTTGACCACCTGATCCTCTGAATCTTCACCCCCACCCTGGGGCTGGGATGACAGCTGCACAGCCATTCCTGGTTTACGTGGTATTGAGGCTGTAACCCAGGGTTTCATGTATGCTAGACAAGTGCTTTCCCAGCTGAGCCCCAACCTCTAGCTCAGGACCTATTTTAAATCATTCGCTAGGAGGGGCAATAATTTCAAAGGTATATTTTTATTCCTTTTGTTATTTTCTTCAACCAGCATTTTATCCTATATCCTTAGGAGGAAGTTTTCCTGTCTAATCCATCCCCCACCCCTCACATCCCTCCAATCTCACCTGTGGCCCTACTTCTCCTGATTCACCTTTCAGACCTGGATATCCAGGAAGGCCCTTGGGGGACAAAAGATGGAGGAACACGGCTTGAGCAAGGTGGCTGTCTGGCATGGGTGCATCCCTCTCCCCAATGCAGACCCCTTACTCACCACAGGGCCCGGGCGCCCAGTGAGTCCCACTGGACCAGGGGGTCCTTTCATGGAGAGCTGGAAAGACAGACAGAAGCGAGGGTCCCCCATGAGACCACAGAATCATTGCTATAGTTAGAGCGAGCCTCCTGCATGAGACCACAGAATCATTGCTATAGTTAGAGCGAGCCTCCTGCATGAGACCACAGAATCATTGCTATGGTTAGAGCGAGCCTCCCCCATTCGCAGGTTGTAAATTTGTCCCCCGTTTCATATGTTGATAACACTTCGAGGAAGATTGAAATTGGATGAAATCAGAGGGGTGGGGTAGCCATAATGGCAATCAGTACCTTTATGAGAGTAAGGTCTCGTCCTAGAACATTTACAATGCACTCAACCAAGAGGCAGAGTTCTGCTCTGGGAACCATAAGCCTTAATCAGCTGTTCTTCATAAACCACCCAGGCTCAGGATTTCACCATAACAACAGAAACTCACAGCAAGCATCTTCGGGAGGGAGGTCCTCTGTATCCCGAGCAGGCGTACATGAACCTTTATTTCTGCCATCCCTCACATGGCACACTCACCTGAGCCTGCTGCAGTATTGCCTGCGCCTGGGCCTGCTGGAAAGACACTGGGGGGCCTTTCGATGAGCTGCTCGCCAGAGGGAACTGAGGAGCAACCAGCGATAGTGAGTAGAGGTCCAGAGAAAGGCACCCGGCCAGAACTCCACTCCCCAAGCACGGGGCACCCCCCTCCTTACCGGCATCATAATTACGGTGCCAGGTAGACCCCGGATTCCATCAACACCTGGAATTCCTGGGAGGCCAGCAGGACCCTGAGAGAGGGAGGGAGACAGAGGGATGAACAGAACTGAGGTGGGGGTGGGAGACAGAAAAGGAGAGGGAAGAGAGAGGGAGAGACCCAAAGAAGACAGGGAGACGGGAACAGAGAGAGAGAGAGAAAGAATCTGAGGAGGAAGAGAGAAGGGGGCAGAGAGAGGGAGACAGCGACAAAGGTGACGTGAGAGAGATGGGGGGAGAACGGCAGAAATGGATGAACAAGGGAGACAGACACGGATGTAGGAGACAGGTGTGCACTCATGGAGGCTGGAGGGATGACTCAGCAGTTAGGAGCCCTTGATGTATGATCGTGAGGACTGGAGTTCGGATCCTAGTGCCCAAGTGACAAGCCAAGCATCCCACAAAGGAATGCAACACAGTTTTCAGAGATCCAAAGCCCCCTCCGGTCTCTGGACGTGCACAGGTATGGGCACACGCATATTCATAGACACTCACTCACTTGCACGTGCACACACATGCACGCACACATACAGACATAAATAAGGGCACATGCCGTGCCGCCTGGTGGCCTGATTTGATCCCTCGGATCCACATGGTGGAAGGAGAGAACTGACTTCCGCAAGGCGTCCTGTGCCCTCCACTCAAGTGCCGGGGTAACTGCCACCACCCGACTTATGCGTACACACATGCACACACACACACAGAGAAAAAGATAAATTAAAACATCATAAAATATTTAAAGACACACAAAGCAGGCCTGAGGAGAAACGTGGGATAGTTCCCAGTAACCAGTGGAAGGTGAGAGAGAAGGTTCACAGATGGGGTCAGAGTCACTTCAGGGACAGTGCTCCTGACTCCAGTCCCCACACCCACACACTCAAGTCTTCACACTCCCAACCTGAAGCCCCACCCCTGCAAAGGGGTGCACTCAGTGGGGAGTCTCTTACCGGTAGACCTCGGTCCCCAGGGAATCCTGGAGGGCCAGGAGGACCTGAAGGACCAGATATTCCCTGTGAAGACAGAGAAAAAAGAAGTCTCAGGAGATATAAAATTTGAGCTTGGCTGGCTTCTTACCCACCTTGTAACTTTGACCTCAGGCAGACTTCCCTGCACTCTCTGCCTTTTAGCCAGCTCCTCCATGGCCTGTGACCTGGACCACCCTGAACTTCACACCATAGACCTCTTTTTTCACATATCTTTTGGTGCTGACTATCCAATGACCTCCAGGCAACACTATAATCTAAGTGCTCTCTGTGCACACCTATGACCCCAGCACAGGAGGCTGAGGCAGGAAGATCAAGAGACGGATTACAGTCAGGCAGTGGTGGCACACAACTTTAATCCCAGCACTCAGGAGGCAGAGGCAGGAGGATCTCTGTGAGTTCGAGGCCAGCCTGGTCTACAGAGTGAATTCCAGGACAGGCTCCAAAGCTACAAAGAAACCCTGTCTTGAAAACCCAAAAGGTGGGGGCGGGAATGCAGTCTGGGCTACACAGTGAGATTGAGCTCAGCCTGGGCTTTATAAAGAGGACAGAGGAGAGTGAGGGCAGCTACATAGCATCTAGCCACATAGCTGATTTGTACACGGACTCTAGAAGGGGGTGGGACTAGGACAGTACTCACCCGGGGTCCTGGGGCTCCTGCAGGTCCCTCGAAGTGCTGTCCCTGGAGGGAAAAATTAGTGTGAACCCTGTTCTCACGAGGCCCCCAACCTCCTCCCCCCATCCTCTTACCCGCTCTATTCTCGCAGGCTCTCCTTTTTCTCCCTTTTCTCCAGCACCCTGGGGACAGTGGGCAGAGAGGAGATGTGAATCCAACCCCTGACTCCAATGTGGAAGGAGACAACTGTCTTCTGAAAGTCGCCCAGGTGAAGGGCGTCAACTCCAAAGATCCTTATCACATAGCTCGGCCTCTTCCCCAGTGAGGCTGGCACCTTGCTCAACCCTGTGGCCACCCACAGGTAACGCATGGAGTCAGTGAGTGTGTGACACCCGTATGGCAAGTGAGTTACAACACTTGACACACATGATGACTTATCTTCATTGCGTTTGACAGGGCTTCTCTGTATAGCCCTGGCTATCATGGATCTCACTCTGTAGACCAGGCTGGCCTCAAACTCAGAGATCTGCCTGCCTCTGCCTCCCAAGTGCTGGGATTAAAGGTGTGCACCGCCAAAGGCAACAGGATTTGAAATTGCCTCAGAGAGGCCAGGTGTGGTGGCAAACGCTTTAATCCCAGCACTTGCTGCTGGAGGTGGATGTGATGGGGAACATTGTCACCTCAACAGGCTCTAGACCCATCTAAAACAAGTCGCTTGGCACGCCTGTGGCTGAGGCAGGTGGCTCTCTGGACGTTTGAAGGCATCTGGGTCTACATAGCACATTGCAGGATAACCAGGGCTATATAATAAGAGCCTTCTCAAAACTAAAATTAAATTTAAAAAAAAGCCAGGCGGTGGTGGTGCACACCTTTAGTTGCAGCACTCAGGAGGCAGAGACAGGTGGATCTCTGTGAGTTTAAGGCCAGTCTGGTCTACAGAATGAATTCTAGGACAAGGTCCAAAGCTACAGAGAAACCCTGTCTCAAAAATAATAAAAATAAAATAATAAAATAATTAAAAACAACAACAAACTGAAACCACCTAGGAGATTGGTGAGATACCACTGTGGGTGTGCTCAGGTGTTTCCAGAGAGAATACACTGAGGGAGGCATCCAGGGGGAAGAAGAAAGCCAGCAGAGAATCAGCACTCCCCAGTTACTGCATCCCCTTCTCCCGGAACTGAACCCCTCCACCACATCCTCCCATCTCTATGATGCCCCCTCCACCACATCCTCCATCTCTATGATGCCCCCTCCACCACATCCTCCATCTCTATGATGTCCCCATCCACTACATCCTCCATCTCTATGATGCCCCCTCCACCACATCCTCCATCTCTATGATGCCCCCTCCACCACATCCTCCCATCTCTGTGATGCCCCCTCCACCACATCCTCCCATCTCTATGATGCTCTCCTCAAATGCATGAGACCTGGCAACTGTGGACTGATCCCTCTGAAATGTGAGCCAAACAGTCCTCTCCTCCCACCAGTTGTTTCTATCAAGTATTTTGTCACTACATCAAGCAAAGTAACAAACAGGACAAGAAGTCAAGAAGTCAGCATTGGTCTCAGCTCCAACTCCTACTCCGCCAGCACCAAGGAGAACCAGACTGCCCCTCTAGACACTTCCACCCAAAGCTTTGACTTAGACACTATCTCTGTGCTCAGGAGACATCCCAAGCCTTTCTCCCCAACCTAGATGGGCTCCCCTGAGCTCTAGAATCTTCTAGTCATCCCTGGTTTGAAATCTTACTTGAATGTCAAACATTACAAATTCAAGACCCCCAGAGGTACTTGGCTCTCTACTTTGTCCTGAAGCTCACTTGATGTCCTGCCACACAGCTGCCTTTCTCTGCTTCCTGCACTACTTTCCTTGCTGAGTCAAAAACCAAAAAACAAAATAACTAGACAAGAAGCAATCTAATTGTGGAAGAGCTTGCTTCAGCTTACCCTTTGAGGGGAAACATCATCACAGCATGGAAGGCGCCATGAGGCAGCTGGTCATGTTGTAGCCACAGCCATGAAGGCAAGAGCCTAAGTACTGGTACTCGCTCCCTTCCTCCTTTCAATTCAGTAGGAGACCCAGAGCTGGCGCCACCCACATTTAGGGTGGGTCATCCCTCATTTAATCTAGTCTAGATAATACCTCACAGACCTTCCCAGAGGCTTGTGTCTTCCATGAGCCTGTTGAGGTGACGAAGTTAACCAACACAAGCCCTCCAGCAACAAGAGCCAAGTATTCTTGCTAACACGACGTTTCCCCGCTGACTCTCTGGCTCCCTCTACTGTCCACTCAGCAGTCAGGGCGCTCAGGGAGCTAGAAGCAGGGTTCCACTGGAAGTCAAGTGGCTTCTCATCCTGTTTAGACTAAAAGAGCCAGTTGCATCACTGGTCTCTGTCACACAGTTGAGTGCTTGGTAAACATTTTCAATTGCAACTGCACCAGGGTCACACAAAAGCAGCTGACACAAGGCAGACACAGTCAAGAGAAAGCGGGTATTCACATCCATCTCCTGATCCAACCCCTCTAGACTCACAGGAAAGATCTGGAACTCAGTCTGTAAAGACTGCTCTGCTGCCCGGAACTTGGGGCCCATGGTGGGGTCACCTCCTTCTTCATCCTCCTCAGTAGCCTCAATCTCTGGAGTCCACAGCTCAGTTTCAGCATCAGAGTCAAACTCCTGCTAAGGATATTGAGAACTGTCATCACCTTCACCACCCCGCGCCCTGGCCCAGCACCATCAACTCCCCCACCAACCTGCAAGACAGTGGCATTTTGTCCAGTAGTCACAGTGGTGGTGATGGCCAAGGGAGTGGGAGTCGGAGGCCGATGGGGAACTGGCTTCTCTGTCTCAGGGGTATGGAGGAGAGTCTGCAGTAGGCATGGAAGGAGTGTCAGATGTGGAGCAAGGACAATCACGACAAAGAGGAGACAAAAGAAGAGCCAAGTCTCTCCCTCAGTGTTGCTTCCCACCAGTGGTGGAGGGGGAGGGGAGAAGGGCAAGTGCCCTGCACAACTGGTCCAAGGCAGCCAGAGGCGGAACCAGCTACAGAGGAACAGAACAGGGCCCCAAGTCTCTCAGGGCTGGGAGCAGAGCCCAGTGATTAAAGTCAAGAGCCAGCACTCAGGGCCAGACTCCCGGAAGCCCAACCTCACATGTCCTCTCTCAGGACAGCTCAGCAGTCAGCAGCCAGGCTGCAGCTCCTCCAGCCTGGACAGCTGCAGAAGAACTGGGTCAAGGCAGAGAAGGAAAGCCACGGGGTGTAGGTCAGAATCAGGGGCTGACGAGGGCATGTTACTCTTGGAATTCATGTGGAATAGAAAGATCTGGAACCAACATGTAGCTAACAGTCAGTGACCAACCCCTCCAACCAAGGACTTCAAGCAGTGACCCAACCAATGACTTTGGACCCACCTGTCAATAACCTACAAAATTAACCCAAATTATTCCAAGGATCAGTGACTGCTAAGTGAGCCCCACCTTCATGATTCCCACCAAAGGCTCCAAACAGATACCCTCCCATCCAGGGATCCGACTGTGACCCAAACCAGTGAAATCATCTAACAAAAATCACTATTTAGTGATCCCCGAAATAATGAGCCTTCTCTGGGGTCCCCAACCAATTATTCCACTAACAGTGACCCCATCATGTCTTCTAGTAATCTCCTTAACAAATAACCCTTCACCTTTAATCTTTAACTAGTGTGTTGATTCCTTCTAAGTCAACTTGAGCCAACCTAAATCCCCTGGCAAAGAGCTTCTGTAAGTGATTGTCTAGATCAGGCAGGCTGGTAGCGTGTCCCTGGGAAATTGCCTTGATTGTTAACTGATGTGGAAAGACCCAGCCCACTGTGGCTGGCACCTCCTAGGCAAGGGTTCTGAACAGTATAAGAAAAGCAAAAGCTAGCTGAGAGCAAGCAAGCAGGCAAGAATCCATGGGTTTATTCTCTCTCTGCTGTCACTCTGGATGCAACACTTGAAGCTGTTCCTCCTACTTCCCAAAAAGTCTTACAGACTGAGACTGTAAGATGAAATAAGCCCCTCTTTCCGCCAAGTTGCTTTGGGCCAGGATAGGTGTGGGACTTTTGCTTTTGTTTTCAAGTGTGTGTGTGTGTGTGTGTGTGTGTGTGTGTGTGTGTGTGTGTGCACTCACTGGAGCACCGCAAGTGCAGATCACTGACAGGGGCATCAGATCCCTTGGAACTGGAGCTACAGGCTGTCAGGATCCAGGTAAACGGGTGCTTAGAACTGAACCAAGTCTCCAATGCAAGAGCAGCAAGAGCTCCTGACTGCTGCACCCTCTCCCCAGCCCCTTGCTCAGGATATTTGAGCTCCTAACTGCTGCACCCTCTCTCCAGCCCCTTGCTCAGGATATTTGAGCTCCTAACTGCTGCACCATCTCTCCAGCCCCTTGCTCAGGATATTTGAGCTCCTAACTGCTGCACCCTCTCTCCAGCCCCTTGCTCAGGATATTTTAGTGCAGCAATAGGAATGGGACTGCATAGAATACTGTCCTCCAGGGCTATCCTTAATAGCTATTGCCATCTTCATGGAAAGCAACTATGACTATGAAAGACCCTCAAGACCCAGCCTGTGGCCACTCTCTTACAGAGGGAGGTGATGAGGAGGCCACTGGCCCCTCATCAGAGATTCCAACCACTCTCTCCCATACCCCTCTCCCCGCTGTCTGTAACTCTGCCCAGGCTGCACATGGTCTCCTGATCTCTGGAAAGCAAAGAGTACTGACGTGTAAGAAAGAGGACTCCAGCTGTGCAGCTAAGGGGAAAGTAAGCATCCACACTTAGGGTGACCGCTCAAGGGTCAGCCACACCCCTGTGTGTACCCTCACCTTAGCTCTGTAAGTACACCCCACCAAAACTAGATCCGAGTGGAATCGTGCCTTAGTTGGTCCTTAGTTCCCTATCTGTTGTCCATGTCTTCCCAGGAAAGTTCACCAACAAAGACCACCAAAATACCAACAGCCTCCTAGTGAGACCTCCCGCTAGGAGCTACCTACTGTTACCTCAGTGAACACTTCCTCAACCAGCAATACTAAACAGCACCCTCAGGAAGTGAGGGTGATCAGGATGTGACATCTGTCACCATGGACCTCCAGGCTGACTGGGCTGTTCTAGTTGGTGAGGCAGGTGTCCCCTTCCTCCCTCCCTGCTCCATGTGTGTATCTCCTGAAATTAAAGTTCAAAGTGGATGACCTTCCCTGAAGGGGTATGGGAGTGTCTCAGGATGAGTTCCCAGATGGAGCCCTCACCAATGACCCTCAGCAGTGAACCCCACACACTGGCACAATAACCATGCAGCTGTAACCAGTTACCCCACCTGATGAACACCCTACTGTTAAGAACACATCATGAACCTCATCGTCGTTAGGTCCTCTTGTGTTCAGGGGTGTCTCCTCCAGCTCCTCCCGACTGGAATAGACATGGGGGAGCCCCTGATGCAGGACCTGGCATCACCCTTGGCTGAGAGAACCAAACCTCAGGTGTCAGGCCCTGAGGACCAACACAAAGATGAGGGACCAGAGATGGGTGATCAGGAAGCAAAGAGAGAGAGAGGTCTCAGATTCTTACCTGGTTCTCGGGGGCACCAGGGGTTGGGCTCAGCCTTGAGGCCTCCTTGTTCTTTTTCTTTCTTCCCTTCCCCTTCCGACCCCGCCCCTTCTTCTTTCCTTTGCCCTTGCGACGAGGGGTGGTTGTTTCCGGTTCATCCCTGGGGACCTGAGGAAAGGGTTCTAGTCAGGACTAAAGACTCTCCCCCCAGCCGGGCGGTGGTGGCGCACGCCTTTAATCCCAGCACTCGGGAGGCAGAGGCAGGTGGATCTCTGTGAGTTCGAGACCAGCCTGGTCTACA
>NC_022012.1:14926855-14938941 GCF_000317375.1 Microtus ochrogaster
AAAAAAAAAAAAAAGACTCTCCCCGCATTGGAAATGCTATCGCCTGACTCCCTGAGGGCCACGACATGGTCTATAGTTGTCATTCAGCTATGCGTGTGTATACGTGTGTGAGTGTGTGTGTGTGTGTGTGTGTGTGTGTGTGTAGTGTGTTCAAGTGTGCGCACATGCACACAGAGGCCAGAGGTCAGCTTTGGGTGTTATTCCTCAGGCACCAGCACCTTTGTTATTGCTGTGGAAACAGTTTTTTACTGGCCTGGAGCTCACCAGTTAAGCCAGGCTGACAGGCCAGCGAGCCCCAGGGGTCTGCCTGCCTTTGCCTTCCCAGCACGAGGGTTACAAGTGCCACCACATTCAGCTTTTCCGCGCAGACTCTAAGGACCAAACAGGTCCTGGTGCTCGAAAGTGAGCCAGGTTTCCTGACTGAACCATCTTCCCCATCCCCGGACTGATTTTCTGTTGTTGTTGTTGTTTTGGAGACAGGGTTCTACTATGTAGCCTAGGTTGCCCTCCAGGTCCTCTGGCATCAGCCTCCTGAGTACCGAGGCGACGTGTGTGCTTCACTACACCTGGAATTAGTCCTGCGTTCAGGGTCTAAAGTTGCTCAGCTCTTTGTTTCTGGGTCATAGTCCACTCTTTCTTGATACCTAGAGCCAGGGATGACTCGCCTGCCTGGAGCCCCTCACTCACCTCTGTGGCTGGGGGACCTGGGGTTTCACAGTCAGGGAGGTAGTGTTCACAGGCCCGGAAGGCAGCCTGAGGGTCTGCAATTAACAGCAGCTCCTGGACGTCTCCCTGCACGGAGGAAAAGGAGTCATAGGATGATCCTGGCCCATGCTCCCCAGCATTTCTCTGCCCCTTCCTGCCATAGAGCCTCAGCTTCCCACCCAGAGCACCCTAAGGAGGGGAAACCTGTAGCCCCTCCACCTGTAACTCACCAAATCCATGACACCACAGGACAAAACACACCCAATGTGACAGTTAAGCTTGCCAACTTTTAAAATTACACTGATTTATTTAAAGTATGTATGCACACATGCACAAGTGTGCCAGGAAGCTCGCATGTGGAGGTGAGAGGAGACAGCGAGTTCTCTCCTTCCACCACACAAATCTCGGGTTTGAACTCAGGCCCACAGGCTTGGTGGCAAGCACCTTTACTGACTGAGCCATGCCCTGGATGCTGGATCCCTGGATCCATGGGCCCCTGCATCATGTGCTGGTCTCAGCGACCTGTCCCAGCGCTTACTCAAGCAGGGACCAAGTATACGTCACATGGTGACCTGATCGCTTGTTGATTTACTAATGGTCTAGTGTATGGTGCTGCCTTCCCTCAGCTCTGTGGGGCTAGGTGGAAGCTGGGCTCTCTCCTTCTCTGTTCTCTTCTAGTTTAGGCTGAAGACAAAGCTCCCCAGCCTCTGCCTCAGTTTCCCCTGCCACTGAACTCCATACCTCAAAAGTCTCCTCCCTGCTGTCCTGGGTTCCCATCATGGTAAGTCCATCTGTGCGGATAAGCCGAGGTCCCTGACCAGACACGGGCGGCTGAGGTTCACAGTCAGTCACCAGGGTCAGTTTGTCACCACTCATGCTGACCGCCACACGGTGCCACCTGCAAGGGGAATGAGTCTCGGTGCACGGATTTCCGCAGGTACCCTTTCCCCTTTCCCATACTCACCTGCCATCCATGAGGTTGACCTGCTTGGGGAAGGGCCTGAAGGAGTCGCCAAGGAGACCCAGAGCTGGCCCCAGTGTCAGCCCCAGCTGCCTGATGCCCTTCTCATCGTAAATGGACAGAAGGACAGACTGATTGGCTGGCTGGCCCCGCACAGTGAACAGCACCGAAAAGTCCTCAGGAAATTGCCCATCTTTGCCGGCAGAGAAGGGGGCAGTTAGACCACCAGGGAGACTTCACCCTTCCAGGATGGCCCCACCCCAGCCTTCCTGCCCTGACTCACCTGGAAAGAGCTGCCACGTGGGGACACTGAGCAGGCTGGACTTGTCCACCTGGAATGCTCGGTCGCCATGTGGAGTTCTCTGGGGACACATGCCAGGCCCCTCAGCAACCCCAGCTTGGTTCCTGTGCACCCCCAAGGCTTTCAGAACATCCACAGGCTCCACTGTAGAGAGATGGCAGGGTGAGGAGGCGTGGTCAGAACTGGCCCAGGAGTCAGACCTGACCACATGGCCCCCAGTCCTGAGAGCTACTCAGAAGGCTGAGGCAGGAGGACCTCCACCTGGTCTGCCAGAGTGTTCAAGGTCACACTGAGCAACTTAACAAGACTTTGTCTGAAAGTTGGGATGGAAACAAACAAAACTCTCAACTCCAAAAGACTTAGTCAGAGTTTGGGGGCTCCCTCCTCCCCCAAGCCCAGGGAGCAACAGGCAGCCTGGGACCAGCAGCACTTCCCCCACAATCCCACAGATGTCACCGCTACATCAGTCTATTGACTCTGTTTTTTTTTTTTTCTCCTAAGTTTTTGGTGAGAAAAAAAAAAAAAAAAAAAGCTGACCTAGTTCTATGATGAATCAAAGGTTCCTGGCCGGATCCCCAGAACCAAGCCTTCCCCTTCTCCCTTCGCCCCCACACTGGCTCCTTGGGCAGTTTCCCGGCACGGAGCCCCCTTGCTAGGGAAAACCCGCAGGAGGAAAAAGGATGTGTTTGTGGGGGTGCACTCTTCTTAGACTCCATAGCCTCCTACCTTGGATCCCCTGCCCTCTTCCTCCTATTCTCCCGTCTAACTCCCCCTGGCATCCTCCATCCGGGTCCCTCATCTAACTTCTGCTCTGTCCTCTTCCTTTATCTTTCCCTGTTCCTCCGTCTCACCTGGGACCAGTTTTATCATCTTCCCATCTCCTCCTTCTGATAACCCTCCCCCTCTCTCATCCCAGAAAAGAAAGAATTGGTCTGGCCCAAAAGGCCCCTAATCCAAGCCATCCTCGCAGCCCCGCCCAGGCAGCTTGAACACTCTTAACTGGATCCACATGGCTTGGGTAGGGCGGGTAAGGGCTTCCCCTGGGCCCAAAGCCCCTGGCCTGTCCCCTCCCCTAGCAAACTGTCCCACTAACCCCCTGACCCAGACTCTTGGCAGGAGCCAGGTTCTGAGGAATCTGCCATGACCTCACTCCAGGGTGGCTCAGCTGACTTCATCACTGAAAACTGAGTTGGGGGATCAGACCTGGGGAGGAAGGGACCTGGATGAAGACCTCCATCCCAACCCCCCCCCTTTGCCTCCCAAACTCTGCGGAGTTCTGTTCCCATCCCTGCGCCCTTGTCCCTGCCCGTTCTACCTTCTCTTTGTCCCACTAGCCATGGCTCAATTCTGAACCAATCAACAATCAATCTTGCTTTCTTGGTACTCTGTCCTCTCTTTCTCTCTCTCCCTCTCCCCCTCTCCCATCTGTAATTGTCTCTTCAGTGGCCAGGCTGTCATTAAGAGGTATTTGGATTATAGCCCCCCTGGGGCTCAATTTGGGCTCTCAGGCTCTGCTAACCACAAGGGTCATTCCCCAGTGGACCATTCCAGCTGTCCCCTCTAGACTGAGAGCCCCTGGGAAGATTTAGATCCACAACATCCTCCAGTAGAGCACTCTGCCCAGCTCAGTTTGTTTTTGTTTTCGAGATCCTACCTTAAACCAGGCGGGCCTTGAACTCCCGACCCTCTGTTGCTCACCTCCACAGCGCTAAGATGACAGACACACACTGCCATACCCATTTATACAGCGCGAAGATGGAACACAGGGATTTGTGTGTGCTAGATGAGTGCTCTACCAGCTGAGCCGTATCCTAGCACAAACTCCAATTCCTATGCAGTAGGAAAAGAGGATCTCCCCTTGGTCACTGCGAACTCCCATTTCAAAAGTCCTTACGGCCATCTAACCGGAATCACTCTTGCTTCAATCTCCAGTCCTCGCTGCAGTGACCTTTCAGCAGCTAACTGCCCTTTCCCTCGCATGGCTCCGTGACAAGGAGGCACACAAGAGCCATTGAGCCTGTGGGGCTAGCAGGAGGGGTCAGAAGCCTCCCAGCCCTCCCCCACATACACACCCCTCTCCCTGCCTTGGTCAAGGAGTCTAAGGAGGCCTGGTAGAGTGTAAGATGTGGAGGGAGGCAGAGAGGGAGCAGGCTGGATCGTGGGTGGAATTCCCCAAAAATTCATGCATGAAAATTTTTGCAAACATGGGACTTGCCACTGGTTGAGGTATAAGCAGTTAATTAGATAAAAAGGTTTAAGGACTTGATGAGATGGCTTAGCAGGGGAAGGTACTCGCTGCCAGGCCTGATGGCCTGAATTTGATCCCAGGAACCCACATGGTGGAAGGAGAGACAGCTCTCTCCTTCAAGTTGTCTGACCTCCACATGTGTACTGTGGCATGCACGTACATACACACACACACACACACACACACACACACACAACTAATGTAAAAAAGAAAGTTCTAAACCTGATGCCATTGTTCGGCATGAGTGGGGGCCCTGGCAGCAAGATTTCCACACCATATACCCCACAAGCCAGACTTGCCACCGGAGATGGAGCCATTAACCCCAAGGAGATTTCTCCCACGCCATGCAGGGGAAAAGCTGACCAAATTATTGAGTGGGCGGCTGGCTATGGAAGATGACAGCATTCGCCTGTGGACCGTGGGGAAGCATGTGTGAGAATCTGAAAACACAGGAGTGATCTTCTGTCCGGGTGGCAGATGGGGTTGCCTGGGTGTGGCCTGCGTTGCACATTCCTGGAGTCCCAGGGGTCTTGTATTCTGAGGTCACATGACCCCGAGGTTGTGAGAGCGTGAGAATGGGGCATAGGCCAACACGGGGTTCTCCTCGTGGGCAGGAACCTCCTAATACTGAGCGGAAATTAGGAACGTGGGGTCTGTGTATGCCGGTGGCCTCTGAGGGACAGAATGCATCTTCCTTACTTCTGGGAGATGATCTAGATCATAGAAGCCCTGGTCATCCATCACTTGGAGAATCATCGTGTCCTCTGACCATTGCCACACGCAGAACCCCAAGAGGCGTGGTTGGGGCTCCAGGCCAGATGCTCACAGCTGGGCATGCGTCAACGATGACTCACCCGTCCCTTAGCCCTGGGGACCCTCTTGGGGACCCTGAGAAATTCTTCAGCAAAAATCACCCCCAGGATCTTGCAGCTGGGGTGCGTTGCAACTTCCACTTGACCACCCCCCCCCGCAGGCACTTAACCCCACTTCGTCCCTCGCGGCACCCGCCTCGCCCCTCGCTGCCGCCCTCCCGAGGGCCCTGTCCATGGTGCTGATGTTGTGCTCTAGGGAGAAGGGTGGGGGAGGGGAGGTGGGGGAGGGGAACCAATTTCGGGCAAAGACGTGCAAAAGGGTCAGAAAGATGGCTGAGATAGGGTGCTTGCCGCCAAGCCTAATGACCAGGGACCCACACGGTGGAAGGAGACCTGACCCTCAAAAGTATCATCTCAGCTACACACACTCTGTGGTACAAGTGTGCATACACACATACACACACAGAGATAGATGATAGATAGATGATAGATGATAGATGATAGATAGATAGATAGATAGATAGATAGATAGATAGATAGATAGATAGATAGATAAAGATAATTTTAAATAGAGTTCCTGATATGCCTACTCCATTCACCGCCAGCCTCAGAATCAGGAATCATCCCATGGTTTAGGGGTGAAACCTGGTAGAGACAGTGCTTGCCTAGCATGCTGGTGGCCCTGGCGTCCATCCCCAGCACTGCATGACCTGCCATCCCAGCATCTGGAGGATAGAGGCAGAAGGATTGGAAGTTCAAGGCTACAGCCTGGGCTACATGAGTCCCTATTTCATGTAACAGACGGGGGAAGGGGGGAGGACGGGGACGGGACGGTTACAGCGCCAGGGCCACGCTGAACTCTCACATCTGACTGCACACTCTCCCAGGGACTGCCCTGTCACCCACATTTACACAATCCCAGTCAACCCTCACCCCCAAGTGCACACAAACCTCTGTAAATTACAGTGTTTTTTTTTTTTAAAGGCAAGCTCTCATATAGCTCGACCTGGCCTCAACTTCCTAGTCCTGGGGTACATATGTACCATTATGCTGGATTTTATTGGTACCGAGGATGGACCCCAGAACTTAGTACATGCTAGAAAAGCTGTCTACCAACTGAGCTACAGCCCTATGCTCCACCGACCCACCCCGTTCCTCTTTAGAGTCTGGGTCTGCTTATGCAGCCAAAGATGCCCTTGAATTCAGGTAGCCCAGACTAGTCTTGAACCAGCAATCCATCTGACTTTTCCTCTGGAGTGTTGGGATTGCACCACGCCCGCAGCATTCATCTTCACACGCCAGCTCGTAAACACAGACACACGTTTCCTGGCAACAGCCCCCTCCCCAGTGTCACATAACACACATCAGCGAGAACTAGACCCTAGGGTCTCCATATCACCATGGCACCCGTTACGAACGATCTCTCCCTTGCACACACGTCTTGGGGTCTCCCTTGCACCCCCAAATGTCATTTCAGCCCTTCGTCCCGCCTCACCAGCCAGCGTCCAGGACACGAGCTGCAGGGAGGCCAGGAGCAGGCAGAGGCCGGCCCGAAGCTGGTTCAGTCTCCGGCCGTTTCTCATCCCAGCGGGGCCCCAGTGCGCCTAGGCCAAGGGGGATGTGGACTGGGCTGCGGAGGGGCAGCCACTCTGGGCACCCTGAGGCTGTGAGGATCTGCAGGAGACTGCCTGAGACCCCGCCCTGGCCGCGCCCTGCACTCTAGCGCCCTGGCAGGGCGGGGCCCGGGCGGCAGGCGGGGGAGACCCACAGCCGCACGGAAAAAGTTTGCGAAGTGGGCGCCACACGCTGATTGGCTGGCTGAGATCTGTGGCCCTTCTTGCCGGACTCCACTACTTGAAAGATGGGTCACGCCCACCAGCCCTAGACTCCCGGAGTGGGGGCGGGGGAGTCCCAGAGTAATGCTAAATCTTCGCCTTTGGCGGGCTCTTTGCCTGGTTCTCTCAAAGGCTGTTTCAGCGCGATCAAACCTTCAACCTCAGAGCTAGCGAGTTAGCTCAGTAGGGAGCAGCACTTGCCACTAAGACTAATAATGATCTCTGTCCGGAAATCCACATAATGGAGAGAACTGACTCTCAAGAGCTGTCCTCTGACTTCCACACTCTCACACCCTGGACACAAAAAATTAAAGCACCTAAACTAAAGACGTAAAGGCGCACACCTTTAATCCCAGCACTTGGGAGGTAGAAGACAGGTGGAGTTCTGTGAGTTCGAGGTCAGCCTGGTCTACAGAGTGAGTACCAAGACAGCCAGAGCTGCCTCAGAAAATATATAAATAAAAGCAGCCTTCAGCCTCCCCTCAGACCTAACTCTTTCTGTCTCAAGGCCGGCAAAGGAAGGGGGAGATCCCAGCATCACCCCAAAGCCTGTTCTTCGGGACCCCAGTTCTTCCATAATCCTCACCTCAGATCCCCAAACTGTACTAGCTACTCTCTACCCCTCCACTAGTCCACATGCACCTTGGAATTTGGAGTTGGATGCCTGGTACCATCCTTAAACTCTCACCGTGGATTCCAAACACATCTAGCCTTCCATCCAACTTCCGTGTACATCCATGTGTTTGTGTGTGCATGGGGTGGGGGTGTGCACACGTAGACACAGTATCTGGAGATCGGACAGACGCTGGCCGTCTTTCTCTGACATCTTCCATCTTTACCTTTTGTGGCAAGGTCTCTCATCAAACCTGGAGTTCTCCAGTTTGGCTAGGCTGGGCTGGCCACTGACCACCGTGGGTCCTCTGTCTCTCCCTCCACAGGGATTGCTCCAGGCTGATGCACTCCGGTTTTTCTATGGGTGCTGGGGATCTGAATTCAGATCCCTGGATTCAGGTCCTCACGCTTATACAGCAAACACTTGAGACTGAGCCATCTCTCCCCCTCAAACTCTATTTTTCTTTCCACTTTATGGAGTGGGGATGGAACCCAGTGCTTCTTCTTATTATATGAACAGTCTGCCACTGAGCCCCACCCCAGGCTGTCCCACAAGCTTTTAATCCCCAAAGAAAGAAATTGGCTTCTAGCCCTCCATTCCTTCTGCCTCACCCTGAGATCATTCAAGGGAGACACCCACCCCAGTCCTAAACCTTCATCAAATGAGACTTCCCAGGGTACCCAACCCCATCCTGTTCTCAGCTGACTGGCTCAGACAGGCAGGAGTCAGGGGAATTCGCCCAGGGAAAAACCTAAGAGATGAGCCTGTTTCCAAGTGCCACTCACAGGGAACTGGGAGGTGCCAGACCAGAGAGCTCACTCCCAGCCTGGGTTCCTCAGACAAAGAGTCTCTGTCCCTGGGGAGAGGGGGTGGGGCCCTGTGTGGCTGGAAGAGATGGGGTTCCCTACTGAAGAGCCAGCCTTTTCCAAATAAAAGGTCATCACGAGTCCCTAGCCCTGGCCACCTTGCTAGGAAGTTCTTCAGGTAGTCTAACTTTTTTCAGCATTTATTTATTCTTCGTGTATGCATGTTCTATGTCACAACTCTCCAGGATAGTTAAAAGACAGTTTGGGGGAGTCAGTTGTCCCTTCTTCTACCATGCAAGTCCCTGGAACTCAGGTCCACTGGGCTTAACAGCAGAAACCTTTATCCACTGAGACACCCGGCTACCCCTTGTCTCACTTCTTGACATCCAACTGACTTTCTGAGGGGAGGAGATGCTGGGACAAAAGCCAGGCCTTGTGCACAAGTTGTGTCTGCACTTGCTCTGACTGACTTCTGTCAGTGAAGACTTCCAGGAACTCTCTTTCTCTTCCCCAGCAATGAGACCTTTCCCGTGCAGCGATAGTGAGAGAGAGAGAGCAGTCACTCACTCTGTAGCTCACTGACACACCGTAAGAAAGCTTCTAGACTCACTTCTAAGCCAAGCCGCGGGGGTATGAACTGTGATCCTCGCACCTGAGAGGCCGAGAGTCTCAGTTTCCAATCACCTGGGCTACAGAGGGGGACCATGTCTCCAAAACCACAAAAAGTTGGGGAGCTGGTGAGAGGGCCACAGGGAGAAGATGCTTGTTGTCAGGAACCCACAAGGTAGAGGAAGAGTGCCCCACACCTGCCTACTGACCTCCAAGTGCCTGCCATGGCATGTGGGCACTCACACTCACAAATAGATAAATGTAGTTTTTAAAAAGGAAAATGACCAGATATAGTGACTGAAGAATGAGTGTGTGTGTTAGAGTACTACTCAGCGGTAAAAAATAATGACATTTTGAATTTTGCATGCAAATGGATGGAAATAGAGAACACTATCCTGAGTGAGGTAACCCAGACCCAAAAAAATGAGTATGGTATGTACTCACCCATTAGTGGACTCTAGCCATAAACAAAGGACATTGAGCCTATATAGTTCACAAGCCTAGAGAAGCCAAATAACAAGGTGAACCCAAAGAAAAACATATATAGATCCTCCTGGAAATTGGAAGCAAAGATGATTTCTGGGCAAAAGTTGGGAGCATGGGAGTGGGGGTAGAGGTGAGGGTGGGTTGGGGGAAGGGGAGGGGAGGGGGGAGAGAGAAGGGAGAAAGGAAAGACTGAAGAGAGTTTGGGGGAGTGGGAAGGTGGAGATGGAGGAAGGGCGGATATAGGAGCAGGGAAGAAGATATCTACATTAAGGGAGCCATTTTAGGGTTGGCAAGAGACTTGGCTCTAGAGGGGTTCCCAGGTGTCCACGGGGTTGTACACAGCTAGGTCCCTGGACAGCAGAACAGAGCAGAGGGTACCTGAACTGGCCTTGCCCCACTATCACACTGATGATTATCTCAAATATCACCATAGAATCTTCGTCCAGCCACACATGGAGATAGAGACAGAGACCCTCATCAGAGCAACGGACTGAGCCCCCAAGGTCCAGTTGAAGAGCAGAAGGAAGGAGAAGATAAGCAAGGAAGTCTGGACCGCGAGGGGTTGGTCCACCCACTGAGACAGTGTGCCTTTTCTAATGGGAGCTCACCAAATCCAGCTGGACCGGGACTGAATGAGCATGCGACCAAACCGGACTCTGAATGTGGCTGACAATGGGGCTGATTGAGAAGCCATTGATAAAGGCACTGGGACTTGTTTCTACTACATGTTCTGGCTTTTTTGGGACCCTAGTCTATTTGGATGCAAAGCTTCCTAGGCCTGGATGTATGGGGTAAGGCCTTGGACTTCCCACAGGGCAGGGTTCCCTGCCCTCTCTTAAGGAGGGAGGGGGAGGGAGGAGGGGAGTGGGGGAGCAGGAGGGGAATGGGAGGCGGGGAGGAAGTATTAATTTTTGAATGGAAAAATAAAATAAAATAAATAATAAAATTAATGAGTGTGTGTGCACTATTAGGGCTGGGCCTTGAGCTGATTCTCCATTTATGTATGTATGTTTGTATGTATGTACATAAGCATTTGTAGTTGAGACCACCCAGCCTAAAGGAAAACAGCCACTGAGCATGGTGATTAAAGGCGCACACCTTTAATCCCAGGACACAGGAGACAGAGGCTGGTGGATTTCTGAGAGTTTGGGACCAGTCTAATATCAATTTCAGGACAACCAGGGCTACATAGACCCTGTCTCAAAGAAAAAGAAAAAGAAGGAAGGAGGGAGGAAGGAAGAAAGGAAGGAAGGGAGGGAGGGAGGGAGGGAGGAAGGAAGGAAGGAAGGAAGGAAGGAAGGAAGGAAGGAAAAGAAAACAACCATTCTATACTCTATGTCTTAAGAAATTTCCTTTCGCCGGGCAGTGGTAGCGCACACCTTTAATGCTAGCACTCAGGAGGCAGAGGCTTACAAATCTCTGAGTTCAAGGCCAGCCTGGTCTACAGAGTGAGTTCCAGGACAGGTAAGACTACACACAGAAATCCTGTTTTGAACAACAAAATTTTTTTAAAAAATTAAAAAACAAACAAGTAAATAAGCAAAAATCCCAGACTATTCATCCTCTTGCCTCAGTTTCCCAAGCCAGTGCTGGAATTACAGGCCCTTTAAGAGGAGGCATCTGCTAGATGAGAGTTAGAGCTGCTGAGTTTGACAGAGGCTGCAGCTGCTGTCCAGGGTCAGCCTCTGCCAAGTCCTCCCTGGACCTCTGGGCTCTGTAGGGGATCCGGCGACTGGGGCTTAGGAGAGAGAGGTTAGCTGAAGCTGTAGGTCCTGTGGGGTGGGGGAGGGGCCGTGCAGGTGACGTCACAGGTTCCTGAGAGGATCAGCATGGCCTCCAAGCCTCGGACTGTGCTCATCTCTGGCTGTTCTTCGGGGATTGGCCTTGAACTCGCTGTTCAGCTGGCTCATGACCCCAGACAACGTTACCAGGGTAAGGACTAGCTCCCTAGAGCCACAGTTTCTAGTACTATCTCTATTATCCCACCCTCCTGAGTGTAGGAAAGACCCTGGACACAGAGGGAGGCCTCTATTACACTCACTTACGTAACTCTGTCATCTCATATGTTTCTTTTTCTTTAAGATTTATTTATTTGTATTTTATGTGTATGGGTGTTTTGCCTGCATGTGTATCTGTGCTCCACAGAGGCCAGAGAGGGTGCTAAATATCCTGGAACTGGAGTTAGAGAAAGCTATGAGCCACCCTGTGGGTGCTGAGAACTAAACCCGGGTCCTCTGGAAAAGCAGCCAGAGCTCATAACCTCTGAGCCATCTCCCCAGCCCCTCACATGTATTCTTGAGTACTGGATAACAGATAGGAAATGTTATGAAGAAACTGTGTGTGTGCATGTGTGTGCGTGCATGTGTGTGCACATGTGCGCATGTGTGTGTGTGTGTGTGTCATGTTGTGTGTGCGTGCATATGTGTGTATATGTGTGTATGCATAAGATGTAGACCAATTGGTAGTGTGTTTGCCAAGAATGCATAAAGCCGTGGGTTCTATGCCCAGCTGTAGTAGCACACACCCACCCCGTGGTCAGTCACAGCAGTCAAGAAGTGAACAGGAGAAGCCGGGCGGTGGTGGCGCACGCCTTTAATCCCAGCACTTGAGAGGCAGAGGCAGGCGGATCTTTGTGAGTTCGAGACCAGCCTGGTCTACAAGAGCTAGTTCCAGGACAGGCTCCAAAACCACAAAGAAACCCTGTCTCGAA
>NC_022012.1:14939386-14949879 GCF_000317375.1 Microtus ochrogaster
AAGGAAGGAAGGAAGGAAGGAAGGAAGGAAGGAAGGAAGGAAGGAAGGAAGGAAGGAAGGAAGAAATGAAATGCAGGCTGGGAATAGTGGTGCTGGTCTGTAATCTTAGCATTCCGATTCCGGAGCTGAGGCTGGAGGATTGTGGTAAATTATTCAAGGCCAGACTAAGCCATATAAAAAGGAGAGAGAGAAGGAGAGAGAGAGAGGCTGCAGCATGCCCAGTGGTAATAGAGCCAGGTATGGTGGTGGCACAAGCCTGCAATTGCAGCACTCAGGAGGCAGAAACAGGCATCTGTGAGACTGAGGCCAGCCAGGGTACAGAGCGAGCATTGACTGCTCATACAGTTCTACTCCCAGCACTGACATGGGGCTCTCAACCATCCAGGACCCCAGTTTCAGAGCATCCAACAGACAAAAATATTCATACACATAGAGCAAATAAATAAATCCTTGGGGGGGGGGCTGCTGGGGAGAAGCTGTCCCAGAAGACATCTCAAAGGAAGCAGGCTTCAGCAACCAAGGATGGTCACGGACAGTGTCCCCACTAAGCTGGATTACAGTTCCAGGATGAAACTCTTACCGTCTTACAGTAAGCCTGACCTTGGGGCCTTAAAGGATCCTTTAACTAGTGCAGCTGTGCAGTTCACAACTGCGCCGTGCAGTTCACGACCGAGCCGTGCAGGCCACCCCTGGATCCTCTGGCCCACAGTATGTGGGAGAGGAAGCTGGCAGACATCATCACTTTAGAGCCAGCAGCCAGGGTGAGGACATCACCCCAGTTGGCAGAGTTGATTCTCCCAGCCTTCTGGGTTAGAGGTGGGCACAGTGTGAGACATGAATTTCCCCTGTGAGCAAAGCTGCATCCCTGTGGGTGGGTAGAAGTCTCCTAAGGGGCCTACGATTGGGCTCAGCAGGTGAAAAAGTGCTTGCCACAGAGCCAACGATCTGAGTTCAATCCCTGGGACTGAACGTGTACGGTGAAAGAAGAAAACCAATTACTAAAATTGTCCTTTGAGCTATGTGCACACACACACACACAAATAATATACAAAAATAAAACTTTTTTTTTCTGGTTTCTTGAGGACAGGATTTCTCTGTGTAGTTCTGGCTGTCCTGAAACTCACTCTGTAGACCAGGCTGACCTCAAACTCACAGAGATCCACCTGCCTCTGCCTTGCTGAGTGCTGGGGTTAAAGGCGTGCGTCACCACCACGCAGCTGACTACATTTTTTTTTTTAAGAATAATATTGCTAAAGAGGGTTCAGCTTGTTTTGTTGTTGGTTGCATCCTCTGTGTGTGTGTGCACGCATGTGTGTACATGTGTGTGTGTATATGCTGGAGACAGAACACAGGGCCAGTTGCTTGCTAGACAATTGCACTACCCTCAGCTGCATCCCTAGTCTTTTGTTGTTTTGGAGACACCACCTCACTGTGCAGTCCATGTTGACCTTGAACTCAAGACCCTCCTAACTCAGCCTTCTGAATGTTGGGAGGCAGGCATGTGCCCAGCTACAGGGAGTGCTAACCACCTAAGACCATTCTAAGTGTCTAGTCTATCATGTACTCCTACCCAGGGGGAACTCACTCATTCTAAGTGTCTAGTCTGTCATGTAGTCCTACCCAGGGGGGGACTCACTCACTCTCTTCCTCCTCGTTTTAGAAATGAAACACTAAGGCTCTGAGGCTGGCCCAGTTGGCAGAGGAATGCTTGGCACAAAAGTCCTAGAGATAGCCTGACAGTTGGGGCTCACACCCTTAATCCCTGCACTCAGGAGGCAGAGGCAGGTAGATCTCTGAGTTCCAGGGCAGCCAGGACTACACAGAGAAACCCTGTCTTAAAAACAAAAATCAATCAATAAATAAAATAAATCCAACAACAATAGGTCTGAGAGACAGCTCACGCAACAAAGTGCTTTCCGCACAGGCGTGAAGACCTGAGTTCTATCCCCACACCCGGGTAAAAAGGCCAGACTCAGCATTGGAAAGGCAGAAGGAGGTGGAGCCCCTGAGGCTCAGCGGATAATGCAGCTAGCCTATTTGATGAGTTCCAATTCAGGAAGAGACTGAGGTGGCGAGATGGCTCACAGGTAAAAGCATCTGCCTCCCTTCACTCTCCAGAACCCACAGCATAAAGAGAAAACTGATCCTCAGCTGTCCTCTGCCGTCTATGCATGTGTGATGGCCCATCCACGCGCACACGCGCACACGCACTCACACACGCATACACACATATACACATTTAATTTTGAGAGGGGGTAGTTGTCTTCTAAGGAATGACACCCAGGATTATCCTGTGTCTGTACAGACACATGAACAGACGCTCACACGGACACACACGTCCTACAGAAGCACACAGGGTAAAGAAGCCCAGCACGTGTCCAGTTCTGCTCTCTGCCTCCAGTGGTGGCCACCATGAGGGACCTGGGGAAGAAGGAGCCGTTGGAGGCAGCTGCTGGAGAGGCACTCGGGAAGACACTCAGCGTGGCCCAGCTGGACGTGTGCAGTGATGACTCGGTGACCAACTGTCTGAGCCACATTGAAGGAGGACGAGTAGACGTGCTGGGTGAGACTTGGAGGGTTCTGGAGTCACCCACAAACACTTACCACTCAAGCATTCACCCCCAGCATGATGACAGCTTCTAGCCCCGGATAAAGAAGTAGACCAGCTGGCCACGTGTCAGGAGTACCAATCTGTTCATTAGAGATGCCAGACTTTGGGGGAGGGCCTCCGTGGGAGAGACATCCTCACACAAAGAGAAAACCATATGTGGTTGGGAAAATTACTTCAGTGAGTCACTCAGAGACAGGAGGATGATGAAGCGGCCACTCATGTCCCTATGGAGCCTGCTAAGGCGGTGGGTCTGGCCATCTTGGTGCAATTTTGGGGCAGACGGGAATTGCTCATGGATGGTATGACAAAGATTTGGTTTCTAGTAGATCTACCCACTCTCTCAGACCCAGAGGCCTGTATAAAAACCAAATTGCTAGCCAGGCGGTGGTGGTGCATGCCTTTAATCCCAGCACTCGGGAGGCAGAAGCAGGCGGATCTCTGTGGGTTCGAGGCCAGTCTGGTCTACAAGAGCTAGTTCCAGGACAGGCTCCAAAGCTACAGAGAAATCCTGTCTCAAAAACAAACAAACAAAACAAAACAAAAAACCAAACGGCTTAATACCACCTAGTTCCACATGTCTCCTCCTAGACTTGTTCTGAGGACTCAGGTCCTGGGGGTGACCCGAGCAACACTCTTTGTGCACCCCTTTAGTGAACAACGCAGGAGTAGGCCTTGTGGGGCCCCTGGAGGAACTCAGCCTAGCTGCTATTCAGAACGTGTTCAACACCAACTTTTTTGGGGCTGTTCGTCTGGTCAAAGCTGTGCTTCCAGGAATGAAGAGGCGGCGACAGGGCCACATCGTGGTGGTCAGCAGTGTTATGGGGCTCCAAGGTGAGTCTGGGGCCTCCCCATCCAGGATTTCATGGTCCAAACAAACTTGTCTTTCTTTCTTTCTTTCTTTCTTTCTTTCTTCCTTCCTTCCTTCCTTCCTTTCTTTCTTCCTTCCTTTTTTGTTTGTTTTGAGACAGGGTTTCTCAGTAGCTATGGAGCCTGTCCTGGAACTAGCTCTGTAGACCAGGCTGGCCTCGAACTCACAGAGATCCACCTGCCTCTGCCTTCAGAGTGCTGGGATTAAGGGCATGTGCCACCACTGCCCCACTTGAGAAGGATTCTGAAGCCCAGGAAGGAAATGTTCTGGGATTGATTTACTTTGTCTGTCCTGGGGTCAGAGTAGGTAGCCATGGTACACGTGTCACAGTCAGTCACATGCTAGAATCAACTCCACTTCTAGACATACCTGACACATCCTTCCACTCAAACCCCTGAAATCCAAAAGACAGAAAGCCCCCATCAGGCCCTAGGGATGTATATAGTGTTGGAATTCGGGGACTCAGCAGAAAAGACAGAGATCGATTTGTGATGTCTGCCACCTACTTGCCATCTGTGCTCCTGGGATCTTCTGCTTCCTCAAATCCTTCTTGACTCCCTCCCTTCCTCATCTTGACACACTCTGTGATATGACTCCTTCCCCATCCACGCTCTAACTGCACTGCAATGGAGAAGCAGTAACAAGTCACTGTGCCTACGGACCGTGGGGATGCCTTAAGGAAAAGGGCCATGCTATACAGAAGGAAGTAGGGGAGGTTCCTGCGAGCAGGTAGAGCTGGAAAGTGGTGACACATTATCCAGAACAACCTCGCCCTGATGCCTATTGCACAGTTCCTTGCGTCCATGACTCTGTCCCCTTAGTCAACGCTCAAATCCCCCTTGCTCTGTGTTCCAAAGACCTCATCACCCTGGGACCCACGAAGTCTCTCACTGGCACCCCCCCCCGAGTCCTTCTCCTTCCTCCCCTTCCAGGTGTCATGTTCAACGATGTCTACGCGGCCTCCAAGTTTGCCCTGGAAGGATTCTTCGAGAGCCTTGCTATCCAGCTGCGTCAATTCAATATCTTGTGAGTTGGGCACCGGGGCAGCCACAGGGAAAGGGAGACAGCGAAGCGGGTGGCCAGTTAATAGAGCTGGCACTAATGATGCCCAGTCCACGCTGAGAACAGGTAGACAGTTCATGGTGGCTTGGGAGGAAGAGACATTTCTTGTGAACAGCCCCTCACCCACACTCTATAAGCAACCCCCATGGAACTCACTGGGTCACAAAAAAGAGAAAAACATGAAAGTAGAAGGGGGCTGGGTGGGAAGAGGGAGGGGTCAGCGGGAGTGGGAGGGGTGAGAGATGGTGAAGACGATCAAAGTACATTATGTACATAAGATACCCATTATTAGCCAGGCATGGTGGTGCATACCTTTAATACCAGCACTCAGGAGGCAGAGGCAAACGGGCTTCTGTGAGTTCGAGGCCAGCCTGGTCTACAAGAGGTAGTTCCAGGACAGCCAGGGCTGTTACACAGAGAAACCTTATCTCAAAAAAAAAAACTAAAGAAAGGGGAAAAATGGAAATTCATTATTATCCATAAATAATATATGCTGGCCGGGTGGTGGTGGCGCACGCCTTTAATCCCAGCACTCGGGAGGCAGAGGCAGGAGGATCTTTGTGAGTTCGAGACCAGCCTGGTCTACAAGAGCTAGCTCCAGGACAGGCTCCAAAACCACAGAGAAACCCTGTCTCGAAAAAGAAAAAAATAACAATAATAATGTATGCTAATAAAATCTTTTTTCAAAGTGGGAGGAAGGTGAGGGAAACAGGCTGAGAGGGAGACTGGGATGAAGGAATACCAAGAGGGCTGGGGCTGCGGCTTAGTCGAGCACTTGCCTGGTGTGAGAAAGACCAACAACAACAGCAGTAATAATAAATACGAAGGGGGGACCAGACCTTGTGGCGCACAATGTCCCAGCACTCGGGAGCAGAGACAGGCAGGTCTCTGGGACTTCAAGGCCAGCCTGAGCTACAGAGTGAGTTCTAGGACAGCCCTGGCTACACAGTGAGACCCTGTCTCAAAATACCAATAACAATGACACCTGGAGAAAAAGAGTGAGGGGAAGCCAGTGAAGGAGTTTGTGGAAGCCCGGCATCCATATCCCGGCCCTCCTCCCAGCATCTCAATGGTGGAGCCAGGCCCGGTCATCACTGACTTTGAAGGAAAACTCCTGGCTCAGATTTCCACGACGGAGTTTCCGGACACTGACCCTGATACCCTGGGCTACTTCCGGGACTTGTACCTCCCAGCCTCCAGGGAGCTCTTCCGCTCTGTGGGACAGAGCCCACGGGATGTGGCCAAGGTGAGTGGACAGATGGTGTGGCTCAGAATGTCGGACGGTGTTGTAAGTCCTAGAACTCAGGGTCCCCTCTTACAGGTCATCGCCAAGGTCATCGGTTCCACCAGACCCCCACTCCGAAGACAGACCAACACTCGCTACCTTCCGCTGACGGTGCTGAAGGCCATGGACCCCTCTGGAAGCCTGTACGTGGGAACCGCCCACAGGCTCCTTTTCCGCTGGCCTCGCCTTCTCAACCTTGGTCTTCGATGCCTGGCCTGTGGCTGCCTCCCAACACGTGTGGGGCCCGGATGAGCAGAGCAAAGCTGACCCCTTCCACCCTGGACAGCAAGGCTGTGCCCCTAGATGATACACACTGACTTTTTCACTAACCCAGGCCCATGGGGGAAGAAATGTTGACAAGGTCTCACTATGAAGACCTGGAACTCACTATGTAGACCAGGCTGGCCTCAAATTCACAGAGATCAGCTGACTCAGCCTCCCAAGTGTTGAAATAAAAGACATACACCACCACACCCAGCTAACTTTTTTGTTAATATGTAGGCTGGCATATGTGCCAGGGGTGCCCTCAGAGGCCAGAAAAGGGCATTAGATCCCTGGAGCTGGAGTACACAGTCTTGTGTGAGCTGCCCAGCATGGGTAGTGGGAGCTGAACTTGGGTCTCAGAGGACCCTCTTAACCTCTGAGCCACCTGTCCCACCCAAGCATTTTTTTATGTGTGTGTGTGTGTAGGTGCACATGTGTGTGAGTGTATGTGCATAGGACATGTGTACATGTGTAATGTCATCTTTCCCAATTGCTCTCCACCTCACACACTGAGGCAAGGTCTCCCAGCAGCATGTGATCAGGTGTGGCGGTAGAGACCAACAATCACAGCACTCCGGGGTGTAGAGACAGGAGGACCAGGAACTCAGGACCATCCCCTTGATCTTTAGTCTTAAAGGTGGAGGTAAGACCTCCACTTGAACATCGTTATCTCCCCAAGAGCCCCTCCAAACTATCCCTACTTGACTTCATCATTCCCCACGTTATCCATTTTCAGGGTGCTGTGACTTTCCACCTGAGACCCTGAATGGTATACGTATGTATAGGGCTGTCGGGGTGACCCAGGGCAAAGGCACTTACACCCAACCTGACCACCTGAGCTCAATTTTTGGGACCTACATGGTAGAAGGAGACCAACTCCTGTTAATTGTCCTCTGACCTCTACCTATGCACCGCGGTGTTCATGTATACATGCCCATGCATGCATGCACACACACACACACACAGAAGTGAAAAAGAAAAAGAGTGTAATTTAAAATACACAAAAAAAGGATTCCTTGCAGTTTGGGGTTCTGTGGGAGGCAGAGGGGGAGGGGCTCAGGCTGTAGCTCTGCATCCCTCTGGATTTCCTGTGGCTGAGGCCATGGGCCCCTGGACTCACACCATACATTCCTATGCTGCTGAAATCACACTGAGTCAGACTCAGCTGCAGAGAAGGGAGAATCCTCATCGCTAAGAGTGGTAACGATACAAACAAACACACAAGGGGAAGCTGGTGTTAAACACTGGCTGGATGCTATTGCTGACCCAAAAGGGAGACTGGCCCGAGTTCAAACGACGCTGGAAACAGGCCCGCTACACTCCAGCAGCCTCCCAGACCTCCTCAGCTTGGCCAGGACAAACCCATCCTGCAGCCATTCAGGCTAAAAGTCACCTGAGTCCCTCCCTTGACACTGCAGCTATGGCTTCCTCCCTTCTTCTCCCTCCTTCCCGCCCTTCCTTCCATCCTTCTTTCTCCTCTCTCCCCACTCCCAGGAGATTCCAGCATGCCAATCTTGTGCTCTAACACTGAGCAGCCCTCTACCAGCCTTTACTACTTTTAAATGTATTTATTTATTTTTTGTTTTCTGTGTATGAGTTATGCAGACATGCATGTGCACCAATTGCATGCATTGCCTGAGGAGGCCAGAAGAGGGCGCTAGATATCCTGAAACAGGGTTACAGATGGAAGCTGAGCCACGGATATGGGTGCTGGAATCCCAGCCCGGTTCTTTGCAAATGCTTTTAACTTTAAAACTGCCACTTTTTTCTGCTGTGGCTGAGTCAGGAAAGCCTCTCCTAAAGGAGCTGCAGCACAGTGCCAGCAAACAGCAGGAAGCTGTGCTAAACTCTGTGTGTATGTGTGTCTGTGTGTGTCTGTGTGTGGCTCTGTGTGTGTTCTGTCTAGAATTCCTTTTCAAGCCCTCCCAGGTCCTACAGGGATTCAGTTGGCCACATGTGCCAATTTGTTGGGGGAAGGAGCCACTTGTTTGTCCCGGCCACCCAGAACCAAAATAACCACACAGAAACTGTATTAATTAAATCACTGCTTGGCCCATTAGCTCTAACTTTTTATTGGCTAACTCTTACATCTTAATTTAACCCATCTCCATTAACCTGTGTATCACCATGAGTCAGTGTCTTACTGGCAAAGATTCGGCATGTCTGACTCTGGCAGCTCCATGGTGTCTCTAAGACTCTGCCCTTCTTTCTCCCAGCATTCAGTCCAGTCCTCCCCGCCTACCTAACTTCTGCCCTATCAACAGGCCAAGGCAGTTTCTTTTTTTATTATTATTATGTATACAATATTTTGTCTGTGTGTACAACTGCAGGCCAGAAGAGGGCACCAGACCTCATTACAGATGGTTGTGAGCCACCATGTGGTTGCTGGGAATTGAACTCAGGACCTCTGGAACAGCAGACAATGCTCTTAACCACTGAGCCATCTCTCCAGCCCCATCTACTTTATCTTTTATCATAACTAAGGAAAACTATAATTATCTATCTATTCTTTAACTCCATCAACGATTCCAGAAGGATATGTAAACATTGTAAGCAACTTCCAAAACTCTAGAATTGACAGAGACATCTTGCTGCCTGGACACTCACCCAAAGTTCTTTTGTACTATTGGGGCATCTATCTTCAGCCTACAGGCCCATAGTATCCGGCAGACTTTTCCATGAAGCAGGAAATTTTAAAGACAGTTCAGTCACTTTCTTCTGTATCCTGCAGAATGTCTCGCAGACTCTTTCATGAAGCAGGAACCCCGAAGGACCATCTCACCTTTAGGCAAGTTCAACAGTCCTCTCTCTGTGGGTCCTGCATGTCCAGTTAAGCAGTCCAGGCAAGAGCAGTTTCTTGCCCAAATGACTAATCAACTCCATAAGGAGCCTCTTTGATGTCCATCTTCCTTTTGAGGTAGATTGGTGCTGCCAGGAGCAGGTGTGTCTCATTGTCATGAAAAGTCTTCTTCTTCTTCTTCTTCTTCTTTTTTTTTTTTTTGGTTTTCGAGACAGGGTTTCTCTGTGGTTTTGGAGCCTGTTGTAGACCAGGCTGGTCTCAAACTCACAGAGATCCGCCTGCCTCTGCCTCCCGAGTGCTGGGATTAAAGGCGTGCGCCACCACCGCCCAGCAAGTCCTAACTTCTTAAAACATTTTAAATGCCATATTCCGAAGGGCTCTGAAAGATTTGAAGAATACCTAACTAATTGAAATATATCTCTATATATCTAGAAAACATAACTAACATGCCTACAATCTTGACTATTATTTAGATGACTATCTATTAACCTATATTTCTTAATTATACATTACATTTTTAAATTAACTACACAAACACAACATCTTAATCAAGGGCAGAAATATACATATACAGCCAATAGCCTTTAAGTTACCCGCCCCCTGGGCGTGGCCTCTTCTACTATTTATGCCGAGGTAAAGCGTGCATCCAGCCTCTTTTCCTGCTTCAGGATTCGGTTGCTGTTCTCTGCTCCAGCAGAGGATATTGATTTGACATGGATGTGAGTCTACCCCTAAGTAAATAACCATCTATTATTCTCAATTTCTAGCTAGTGTGGGATTTCTTTTAAGCGTCCATCTTCATCTAACCACCAAGCCCGTGGTTCAGTTGTTTCCATCAATGCAGAAGGCCCATAACAGCCATGGAGATACTCCAGGGAAACCAGCATGAAGACAGCAGCCCTTCAGGGTAGAGGCGAGCTTCAGAATGCTCACGCAGCAATAGCGAAGGCAAAAATCCAAGCCAAGTTATCTCATGAACTCTGGCACTTGTGTGAAATGATGTGTTCATTCTAATGTTTATATAACAGCAAAAAAAAAACACCCTGGAGACAGCCCATTGATCCGTCAGTAGCAAACCAGCCCCAGAAATGATTAGATAAGACGGAATGCATTGCAGGTTTGAAAGAGAATGAGGAAGCCCTTGTTCGGGCTTCTGCAGAAAATGCTCCAAGATGCACAGTCAGGAAAAGAACTCAGCAGACTAGCAAGATGGCTTAGCCTGAGAGCCTGGACTCAGTTCCTAGGACTCACACTGCAAATGGAGACAGCCAGCTCCTGCAGCTGCCCTACCACTGAGGCAGTCAAGGTGTAGCAGGCTCACACCCGCCTACCCCCACGCTATTAAACACATGTTTAAAAAGAAAAACAAAGAAAGAAATTAAGTTCCAAACTTGGTGTGTGGCATGCTGCTCTCAGTGAAAGGTTTTAAAAGAATGTATTTTTCCCATTAAAACATTCTCTCCTAATAATTCTAAAAATTTGATAAAATATTCACAATGTAAAATTTTTTTTTTTTTTTGGTTTTTTTCGAGACAGGGTTTCTCTGTGGCTTTGGAGCCTGTCCTGGAACTAGCTCTGTAGACCAGGCTGGTCTCGAACTCAC
>NC_022012.1:14950144-14966138 GCF_000317375.1 Microtus ochrogaster
CGAGACAGGGTTTCTCTGCGGCTTTGGAGCCTGTCCTGGAACTAGCTCTGTAGACCAGGCTGGTCTCGAACTCACAGAGATCCACCTGCCTCTGACCCCCGGGTGCTGGGATTAAAGGCATGTGCCACCATTGCCCGGCGCTTTAGTCGTTTTTTGTTTTTGTTTTTTATTTTTTTACTGTTATATCTTTGGATTTATTCTCTATTCTTTAAAGCACTGATAAGATTATCACATTCTACTTACATGTGTGTATGCATTCATTCATGTGAATGTAGGGATGTGTGCCATGGTCAGCTGGTGGAAATAAGAGGAAAACCTCAAGCTCAATGGTTAATTTCCAACTTGTTTGATACAGGGTCTCTTTTTGCCACTCACTGTTGTGAACACCAGGCTGGCTAGCCCAATATCTTCAAGGGATTCTGTCTCCATCTACCATCTCATCATAGGCAAAGGGATTCTAGATACACACTACCATCCCTGACTAATGTTGATTATGAGCATGCAAACTCAGGTCCTCACACTTGTGCACCAAGTACACTTTATTCACTGAGCCGTCTCCCCAGCCCTTCTCAGAGGTTTAGTCGTTTTTTAAAAAGTGATTTATTTCTCTGTGCTGGTGTTTTGCCTGCATGTATGTCTGTGTGATGGTGTCTGATCCCCTGACACTGGAGTTACAGATAGTTGTAAGCTGCCACGTAAATGCTGGGAATTGAACCGAGGTCCTCTGGAAGAGCAGTCCGTGCTCTTAACTGGTGAGTCATCTCTCTAGCCCCCAGCTTTAGTCATTTGTAAAATTAAAAACAAAAGCTCAGCAGTTAGAGCACTCATTGCTCTTACAGAGACCAAGGTTGGTTTCCAAACACCCACGTTAGGCAACTCGGGATCATCTATAATTTTAGCTTCAAGGGTACAGCACCACATGTATACACACTCAAACACACACACACACACACACACACTCACTCACTCACACACCACACACACATACAGCCACACATACACAAATAAAAGAATCTTTTCTTAAAAAAAAAAAAAGAATATCACAAAGTACAGTTACTTTCATTTATTTAGTTTTGGTTTTTGGTTGTGTGTAGTGATAGTTCATTTGTAATTTAATAAATAAAGCTTGCCTTAAGATTAGAGAGTAAGCACGCGTCTTTAATCTCAGCACTAGGGAGGTAGAGGCAGGCGGATCTCTGTGAGTTCGAGGCCAACCTGGTCTATAAGAACTAGTTCCAGGACAGGAACCAAAACTACAGAGAAACCCTGACTCGAAGAAAAAAAAAAAAAGATTAGAGAGTTAGAGAGTAAAACAGCCACCCTGGTCAGCCTTACAGACCAGACAGTGGTGACACACTTTTAAACCCAATAGCCACACTAGTTTGCCAAAGAAACAGGGTGGTAGTAATGCATGCTTTTAATCCCAGCCCTAGAAAGGAATATAAAATGGAGGAGACAGCTCTCCCTCACTCTCATTCTGAGATACCAGGAGGCAGAATCACCATTTCAGACTGAGGTCCAGGTAAGAGCCGGTGGCTGGCTGTTTTGCTTTTCTGACCTTCAGGTTGAACCCCGATTTCTGTCTCTGGGTTTTTACTAATCGTGCTATAGGTGTGTGTGTGTGTGTGTGTGTGTGTGTGTGTGTGTGTGTGTGTGTGTCCTTACGCCTGTGGAGGTCTCTCCTCTCTCTCTTTCTGTCTTGTTGCTGTGGTGCTGCATACTCCCCGCTAGCTGCTCCTTGAACTTCTGGGCAATTCTCTAGTCTCCTCCGCCTTCCACCTCCATAGCCGTGCTGAGATGACAGATGAGCACCACCGTGTCTGGCTTTTCACAGGAACTTCAGGGACTGAACTTACTCTCTAGGCTTGTATGGCAAGTGTTTATGCCCATGGAAGTATCTTCCTGGCCCTAGGGTTTTGGTTTTGGTTTGGTCTGGGTTTTTCTTTGGGGGGGGTGTTTTCTATTTTTGTTTTTTGAGAGAGTTTCTCTGTGTAACAGACCTGGTTGTCCTGGAACTCAGTTCAAGACTGGCCTTGAGCTCAGGGATGTGCTCCATCTCCCAAGAGCTGGGATTAAAGTGTGCACCACAAGGCTCAGCTTTTTTTTTTTTCTTTCAGCCTTAGGTTTGTTGGTGTTTGTTTTCCCATAGCCCAGGATGGCCTTGAAATGACTATATAGCTGAAGATGACCTTCCTGTCTCCACCTTCTGAGCGCCAGGACTAAGGTGGGCACGACCATGCCTGGTTTATTGAATACTATGAATAGAACCCGTTTCTTCAGATGCACCAAGCAAGCACTCTGCCAACTAAGCCCCAGCCCCAGCTGTTCTAAGACAGTCTCACTACGGATCTCAAGCTGGCCTCGTTCTCATGGTGACCCACTCCAGCCTTTGCTCAAGTCTGTCCATTGGCAGTTACCTCAGTGAAATAAGAGCATCTTTCATCCCTCGCCAATGTCGTCGTTCCTTCAGTTGACACACGTTAGCTTTTTAGCCTTTGTATGTATAAATGTGTGTGTATGTGGGTGTGGGTGTGCGTGTGTGTGTGTGTGTGTGGACTCCCAAGCACCACGACACACATGTGGAGGTCACTGAACAATCTCAGATGTCAGTCATCAGCTCCCATCTTGTTTGGGACAGTCTCTTGTTCACCACTGCCAGTACCAGGCTGGCTCACCCTTGAGCCCCAGGGTTCCCCTGTCTCCAGCTCCACTTGGTATAGGAGTGCTGGCTACGGACAAGCTGGCTTCTTGTCGGTTCTGAGGGTCCAAACTCAAGTCCTCACACCTGTGTGGCAAGCACTTCCCCATAAGCATCTCCTCATCCCTGAGATGTCTCCCAGCCCCCAGCCCTCCTACCTTTTTTGGGGGGAGGGGTGACAAGGCTTGTCTTGTGCATGTTGCCTAGGTTAGCCTCGGCCTTCCCAGAGAGCTCATGTGTGTCACTTGGCCTGCTGACCACTGTCTGATCCAAGCCTAAATGCTGCTTCCCCCAAGAGGCCTTTCTTGACTACCCAAGGTGCACCGAGCTGGCAGGCCCCTCCTGTTCCCACTGCTTTGTCCTCTGTCATCCTGACAGGTGTTCACACCCAGAAGGACAAACGCTAGACAAAGTCAGTTCTGATCTTCCATCTTTCTCTCGGCAGCAGGTCAGTGTCCGCAGAGGTGAGGCAGCCAGACCAGCAGACAAAGCCTTGAGAAAATTAAAGATGGTGATCAGATGCCCTCCGGGAACTGTGTGAGTTTGTGTTATCCCAGCAGTGGGAGCTGAGGCAGGAGGATTGTGAACCTGAAACCAGTCTGTGCTCCATAGTAAGTGTAAGGCCAGCCTAGGCTACAAAATACAAACAGAGCCGTGGGGATGGCTCAGTGAGCATTTGCTGGAATCCCAGAGACCGGTGTTTAGAGCCCTGAACTCACACGATGCGGACACAGTAGGAGCAGAAACAACTGCAGTTCAGGATGAAGCAAGCACGGGGGTCCATCCCAACACTCAGGAAGTAAAGGCAGGAGGGTCAGGAGTTCAAGGTCATCTTCAGCTAACAGAATGTCCTTGGAACCCACAAAGCATTCTTAATGGGGTCCACCTGGCAGAGACCATTTGCTGGGCAGTGGTGGCTCACGCCTTTAATCCCAGCACTCAGGAGGAGAGGCAGGCAGATCTCTGTGAGTTCGAGGCCAGCCTGGTCTACAAGAGCTAGTTCTAGGACAGCCTCCAAAGCTACAGAGGAACCCTGTCTCAAAAAAAATAAAATAAAGAAACCATGCCTTTCTGGCTTGCCTCAGTTCCTTATCTATAAGCTCAAGGCCTTGCAGGAAAGACTGAACCAGCTAGGTGTTAAACCAGTTATCAGCCCTTGCCAATAACACGGATACTGGTAATATCTTCTGGCTTCCTGAAGCCTGCCTAGCCTTTTCCCGGGAAGCCCTGGGCTGAGCGCCCTGGAGGAGGCAGGCGGCCCCGGGTCACTCCCGTCTGCTCAGATAAGTCCTTGCAAGGCCAATCCCCAGGTCCAGGGAGGGGAAGGCGAGCTGCAAGGCAGTCGCAGCAAGCAGCTGCTCAGGGCAGGAGGCCAGCACCGCCTCGCTCGCCAGCAGCATTCCTGCGGGATGCGGGAGCGAGGAGCCCTGCCAGTCATCGGCTCGCTCGCGCCCCCTCGTGGACAGATGTGGACTTGACCATTTATAACTAGACCCCACCGCCAGTGGAGAGGTTGAGGCAGGAGGACTACTGCGAGTTCCAGTCCAGCTACCTAATGAGGCCTTGTCTCAAAAATCAAAACACCAGCCGGGCAGTGGTGGCCCATGCCTTTAATCCCAGCACTTGGGAGGCAGAGACAGGCGGATCTCTGTGAGTTCGAGACCAGCCTGGTCTACAGAGCTAGTTCCAGGACAGGCTCCAAAGCCACAGAGAAACCCTGTCTCAAAAAAAAAAAAAAAAAATCAAAACACCAGCGAGTAGGTATAGGGCTGTGACTCGGTTGGTAGGCAGCCTGCCTAGCAGGCCCGAAGTCCTGGGTTCCATGCCCAACGTCACATAAACAGCCTGGCGGCGCCAACCTGAGAATCCAGCATTTTCAGGTGAAGGCGAGGGGGGATCCGGAGTTTAAGGCCAGCCTAAAATAATAAGACATATAGTGAGTTTGAGGACTCACATGGACTCTGTTTCAAAACAAAAACAAAGGCTGGTGAGTGGCCAAGGGGTGAGTGTCTACTGCCAGGCCTGAGGACCCGGGTTTGATCTCTGAAAGAAACAATTCCTGGGTGCGCGCGCGCGCACGCACACACGCACACACACACACACACACACACACACCAGGCAATTCTATACCAGCCCACAGCCCGGATTTCAAAATGACCCAGAGGAGCTACACCTTCCCCCCCTCCCCTGTGTGCGTCCCTGCCACCCCCCATCCCCACCTCCTCAGCCCCCATTCCCCCCCATGTGTGTTCCCATCATGACGGACTGTACATTGTAAGATTAAATAAACCCTTTGCTCCCGAAGTTGTTTTTGGTCCTGGTGACAGAAAACAAAGTAGGGCACCTGCCCACCTCGACTCTGTTCCCTCTTCAACCCAGGATCGGTAAGGATGCTGTGTGGCCCTGGGCATGATGATCAATCTGTCTGTGCCTTGTTCTTACATGCACAATTTATAGCAAGTGCTTTCTCTATTCTGGGACTCAGTTTTTCCTCATCTGTAAAATGGGTGAGTAATGATGTCCCCATTCATTAAGTTGCTGAAACAACTAAAAATCGAAAAATTAAAAGAAGGAGCCACGTCTGTGTCAGAAATACACAAGACCTGGTATTTCTGTCCTGTTCAGTGCTGTCCAATGATTCCAGGATAGGTCTTGTTCACTTTTCCCATTGCTGTGATGAAACATCTGACAGGAACTGTCTGTCCTCTCTGTGCCTGTGTGAAGACATCACGACCAGACAGGGACTGTCTGTCACCTTTCTGTGGCCATGTGAAGACATCACGACCAAGGCAATGTACAGAAGAGTTTGTTAGGGCCTCACAGTTCCAGTCCAGGACCACAACGGTGGAGTTAGCAATGCAGCAGACAGTAGCTGACAACTTACATTCCTAAGCACAAGGTGTGGTTCTTAAAACCTCAAAGCCTGCCCCCAATGACACACCCTTCCAGCAAGGCCACACCCTTAATCCTCTCCAACTTTCTATCAGTTGTCAACCAAGCATTCAAATAAGGAAGGAGGGCTCACAGCTCACAGAGACAGTCCATCAAAGCGGAGGGCGTGGCTCACAGCTCACAGAGGCAGTCCGTCAAGGCAGAGGGCGTGGCTGCAGAAGCAGGCGGTTGGTCACACTGCCCCCACAGTCAGGAAGTGGAGAGAGATGGGCGCTGATGCTGTTTGTCTCCTGGCTGGGCTTGAACTCACAGAGTCCACCTGCCTCTGCCTCCTAAATCTCCTAAATGCTGGGATTAAAGGCCTGAGGCACCACTGCCCAGGGGTTTGTCTTCTCTTTTGTTCATTCTTAGCTCATGAAACGGTTCTGCCCACACTCAGCGTGGGCCTTCCCACCTCAGCGATCCCAGTCTAGAAACTTTCTCAAGGTAGTGCCCAGAAGCCTATCTCCTAAATGATTCCAAATCCTGTCACAATGGGCTGACGAGGTGGTTCAGTAAATGGTGAGCCAAGTTTAACCCCCAGTTCCCACTTAAAGAGCTAGGCATGATGGTGCATGTTGTTACCCCAGCCTGGGGAAGCAGCGACAGGCAGTATTTGGCTGGCTGAGTTCTTGCCTACTTGGGCAGGTGAGCCCCAGGCTAGTGAGAGACCCTGCCTCAAAGAGTAACGTGGAGACGAAAGGCGTGATGGTGGACACCTTTAACCTAGCTGGTTTTGTGTCATCAGAGAGGAAGGAGGCTCAGCTGAGGAAATGCCACCATGAGAGTCAGCTAATGGAATTTTCTCAATTGGTGATCAGTGGGGGAGCATCCATCCCATTGTGGGTGGTGCCATCCCTGGGCTGGTGGTCCTGGGTTCTATAAGAAAGCAGCTGAGCAAGCCATAAGGAGCAAACCAATAAACAGCACCCTCCATGGGCTCTGCATCATTTCCTGCTTCCAGGCTCCTGCCCTGCTTGAGTTCCTGTCCTGACTTCTTCATGATGAACAGCAATGTGGAGGTGTGAGCTGAATAAACCCTTTCCTCCCCTACTTGCTTTAGTCATGGTGTTTCATCACAGCTGAGAAAACCCTAACTAAGCTGGGCATTGGTGAGCATGCCTTTAATCCCAGTACTCGGGAAGCAGAGTCAGGTGGATCTCTGTGAGTTTGAGGCCAGCCTGGTCTACAGACCAAATTCAGGCTAGGCTCCAAAGCTACAGCAAAACCCTGTCTCAAAATTAAAAAATAAAAACAAAAAGAAACCCTAACTACTCCTTGAGAGCCTAGGACTGTCTGTCAATGGACACCAATGTTCTAGAACCTTCCAGAGTAGAATTTGACGTGCTTCAAACAATAAACAGTGCTCAAAATCCATGCGGAAGGAGAGAACGGGCTCCAGCCAGCTGTTCCCTTACCTGTACATGCATCAGGGTGGGGGGAGAGAAAGAGAGAGAGACAGAGAGACAGAGAGAGCGCACTAGCTCTGTGTGATAGCCCTCGCCTTTAATCCCAGCATCCAGAAGCCTGGAGTCGGAGGATCCTGAGCTCAAGGCCAGTCTGCTAGAGTCCACCTGGCTTCTTAGGTGTGAAGATGTACTTTGGCAGAGAGCTGTTGAACCCCAGTTCCCCACAGCTGCAGTTTGCTAGTTCATCTGTGCTGTCTCTGTGGAGTGTGCAGGAGTGTGCAGGTGTGTGCACGTATGTGCATCTATGTGGAGACCTGAAGAGACCAGAGGTTCCCAAACTGCACTCTGCTTTATTTTAAAGCTACATTTCTTTTTTTAAATTATATTTAAGTGAGAGTTAATATTTATTGATCACCTATTTTGTACAAGGCATTTTTTTGTTTAAATATTTATTTATTTATTATGTATACAATATTCTGTCTGTATACCTGAAGGCCAGAAGAGGGCGCCAGACCTCTTTACAGATGGTTGTGAGCCACCATGTGGTTGCTGGGAATTGAACTCAGGACCTTTGGAAGAGCAGGCAATGCTCTTAACCACTGAGCCATCTCTCCAGCCCCCTTAAAGCTACATTTCTGCATGTGTTTATTTAGCATGCACACCTGGTGGAATTCGGCGGGCAGTTTGTGGGAGAGAGCTAAGGCTGTCAGTCTCGGCAGCAAACACCTCTACCCCTGAGCACATGGAAATGAGAGAGGAACCTTCAAGAGCTGATTCTCTCCTTTCACCTCATGGGTCCAGGGATCAAGTTCTTCAGTCTTGCTGACAAGTGGCTTTACCTATGAACCACCTCCTTGGCCCTGGCCCAGCTTCTTCTTTTTTTTTTTTTTTTTTTTGGTTTTTCGAGACAGGGTTTCGCTGTAGATTTGGAACCTGTCCTAGAACTTGCACTTGTAGACCAGCTGGCCTCGAACTCACAGAGATCTGTCTGGGGCTGGAGAGATGGCTCAGAGGTTAAGAGCACTGACTGCTCTTCCGGAGGTCCTGAGTTCTATTCCCAGCAACCATATGGTGGCTCATAACCATCTGTACTGAGATCTGGCGCCCTCCTCTGGTGTGCAGGCATACATCGAGGCAGAATGTTGTATACATAATAAATAAATAAATATTAAAAAAAAAGAAACACAGAGATCTGTCTGCCTCTGCTTCCTGAGTGCTATGAATAAAGGTGTGGGCCACACACAGCCCTGTCTGTCTGTCTGTTTCTTTGTTTTTAAGGAGGGACTTATGCAGCTCAGACTGGTCTTCTGTCTCTAGCTCCAGAGAGTGCTAGGATTATGGGCTTTTTTTTCCATATCAGCTCACTGTGAACTGTAAGATTTAAGGAGGAAAAATACATACCTTGGGCTTTTAAGTTCTCAAGAGATGTCCACACTCACAGGCGTGATTTCATTTGTCACATTCATGGCTGCATTCCCGGTGTGCTAAGCAGATCCAGACCCAAGAGAAAATTCTTCTGGACAAATGTACACTAGAATTGTTTATGGCCATCAGACGCCATGCAAGAGGCAAGGCTATTGGAGCTGAGACTAAGCCGACCCTCAGTTGGTAGTGACCCCCCCACCATGCAGGGTTTCACCCCCTGCACTACATCAACCCTTTGTAGTGGACATGCCTGTAATCCCAGCACTCGGGATCAGGAGTTTAGGGTCATCCTTGGCTACATAGAGATTTCAAGAGTAGCCTGAGCTACATGATAGACGGTCTTAAAACTAAAATAATAATAATTTGTCCAAGCTGGAAGACAACACCTCAGAATTTCTCTGCAACTCCAGCTGTGTCCAAGTCAGATCAGTAAGGGTCTGGGTGTGGCTCAGTGGTAGAGCCCCTGCCTAAACTCGCTCAGTGAGGGGCTGGGGTGTGGCTCAGTGGTAGAGGGCCTGTCTAGAATCTCCCAGTGAGGGGCTGGGAACATGGTTCTGAGATCCAGCACTTGACTAGTATGATGTTCTGGGTCTGATCCTGAGCACCATCAAATGAAAAAGGGGAAATAAAAATAAAAAATAAAAAGTTTCCATGCGAGAAAGACAGAAATGAAGAAACTCCAGGTTGGGGAAACAATCAAAGGCCTCTACCCCATGAGGGCTTTTCTCCCCTCCATACTGACCTTCCCTCAGTTCTAAGCTGAGGATGAACTACAGATCAAGGCCAGTGGCAGGGGCAAAGACACATCACCATCATGTGACACCGCCACCCCTCATAGTGCTCACTGCCATAGAGCGCACCGTGATCTGAAGGTGAGCTCAGCAGCACGTACCTGCCCCAAATCCCCAGTGCGCCCTGAAAGGCCTGCCTAGCATTCATGAAGGCAACAAAGCAAAAACAACCCAACAAAAACTGTCATAAACTTAGGAGGGTTGTTAACAGATCAGCATTCTCCTTCACACACACACACACCAGCCAGACTTTCTGAGCCAGAGCTCGGCTTCCAGGAGCATGTCAAGTGTGCTCTCTTTTCCTCCCCGCCTTTAACATACATCATTCCCTTTGTGGGAAAGGAGGCTGACATAGGTCAGGAACAATGGACCTGATTTACCAAGAGCGGCCATTGCCCACAAGGAGGGGGAGCCTAGTGGGCGCTTGTGGGTGCAGAAATTGAAGGCCAGCTCCGCAAGGGGGCTGTGGGTGCACATGCATGTGCATGGACTTATGCCCTCTCTCCACCTCACTCTTTTTTGTGGGGTGGGGGGTGTTCAAGACAGTGTTTCTCTGTAGCACTGGCTGTCCTGGAACTAGCTCTGTAGACCAGGCTGGCAATGAACTCAAAGAGATCCGCCTGCCTCTGCCTCCCAAGTGCTGGGATTAAAGGCGTGTGCCACCACTCAGCAAGATAGGATAGTTAATGGGGTATTTTCTCTAAATTTGCCAAATATAAATAGACTGAACATTGTGAGTGTAATTCTTACCTGATATTAATTATTCTTATTGTATATAGTTGTGCTATATTAGAGTTAAAATCTTTCCTTTTATCTAGGAAAAAGGGGGAAATGTGGAATAATATTTCTGTACAATGTGAAGATATCACTCTGATTAGTTTAATAAAAAGCTGAACAGCCAATAGTGAGGCAGGACTTCCAGGCATGGAAGATGCTGGAAGAACGTGGAGTCACAAGTGGATGCAGAGGGAACAGACATGCAGAAGGAGAAGTAAAAGCCACGAGTCACGTGACAATGTGTAAATGAGTAGAAATGGGTTTATTTAAGTTATAAGAGCTGGTGGGACAAGCTAAGCTATAGGCTGAGCTTTCATAATTAATAATAAGTGTCCACGTCATGATTTGGGAGCTGACTGACTGGCAGGACAGAGAAAGACTCAATACACCTTGTCCTCTCTCAAGGCTGCACTGCTACCAAGCAGCCTCCTGCCTCTACCACTCGAGTGCCCGAGTCACAGGCTCCTGCCTGTGCTGGTGAAGAACCCTAAGACTCCAAGCCTGCTAGACAAGTATGCCACCCACAGAGCCATATCCCAGTCCCAGGCTCATGTTCTGAATGGAGTGAGGTCCAAACATCACCCTCTGAAATCATGAGATCATAGGTCTCTCCAAGCCATCAGGAGACCCTCTGATCTCCAGGTGTGTCTTCAACAAGCCAGTGTATGGGCAGGAGCTGGCCATCTTCAGGGTCCGAGTGGATTCCCAGCATATTCCACCCAGAGCTCTCTCTGAGGGTGGAAGTGACTGAGTCCTGACCTTCTCTGCCTCTATCTCATCTCAGCTCTTTAGCCATAGACCCTCTTCTCCCTGTCCTGACAGGCCAGGAGGCCTGGGCTGACCCCTTGTAGGAGGACATACTGATTGCTGTGTTCCACGGTCCCAAAAAGAACTCCATCTGGGCTGGACAGTGGTGGCTCACACCTTTAATCCCAGCTGGGTGTGAGGGCTAAAGCTGTAACTAAAGAGTTTGAAGCCTGAATTCTCCATGTACAAACTGTATTGAGCTTTGGTTCTTTAACCCTCAATTTCCTTATCAGATGTTGTTTTGGGGAAGCTGTGAGACTGGATAGAGAGCTAGGGAGGAACCCAGGACCTCTACACATACTAGGTATGGCAGTTTGAAAGAATATGACCCCCAGGGGCTGGAGAGATGGCTCAGTGGTTAAGAGCCCTGACTGCTCTTCCAGAGGTCCTGAGTTCAATTCCCAGCAACCACATGGTGGCTCACAACCATCTGTAATGAGATCTGGTGCCCTCTTCTTGCCTGCAGGCAGGATACTGTATATGTAAATAAATAAATCTTTTTTTTTAAAAAAAAAAAAGAATATGACCCCCAAAGGGAGTGGCACTATTAGGAGGTGTGCCTTTATTGGAATAGGTATGACCTTGTTGGAGGAAGTAAGACACTATTGGCAGTAAGCTTTGAGGTCTATGATTAAGCTATGTCCAGTGATTCTGTTCATTTCTATTACCTGCAGGTCAATATGTAGAACTCTCAGCTCCTTCTCCAGCACCATGTCTGCCTGCACACCACCATGTCCCACCATGATGATAATGGACTAAACCTCTGAACTGTAAGCCACCCAACTAAATGCTTTTCTTTATAAGAATTACTATGATAGTCAGGCAGTGGGGGCACACATATTTAACCACAGCACTCGGAAGGCAGAGACAGGCAGATCTCTGTGAGTTCGAGGCCAGGCTGGTCTGCAAGAGTTAGTTCCAGGAGAGGATCCAAAGCCACACAGCAAAACCCTGTCTCGAAAAACCAAAACAGCAATAAAAATCCTAACTAAAACAGAAGTTGGCACCAGGGACTGGGGTATTACTGTGATAGGCCTGACCATGATTTTATTTGAAGGAATATGGGCCTTGGGTCTGTAGATTAGAAAAGCAGTTGAAGCTGGGCAGTGGTGACACACACCCTTAATCCCAGCACTCAGGAGGCAGAGGCAGGTGGATCTCCATGAGTTCAAGGCCAGCCTGGTCTACAAGAGCTAGTTCCCAGGACAGGCTCCAAAAACTACAAAAAAAAAAAAACCTGTCTCGAAAATAAAAAAAAGCAGTTGAATGTCTTAAATGCTATTTATGGGACATACTTGTAGGAACATGCAAAACAGTGGTATTGAATAAGATTTGATGAACTGTGGGGGGATTGCTAAAGACATCTCAGAGAAGGAGAATTTTTTTAGTATGTTGCCTAGAGATTGTTCTTGTGGTATTTTGTTTTTGTTTTTGTTTTTCAAGACAAGGTTTCTCTATAACTTTGGAGCCTGTCCTGGAACTAGCTCTTGTAGACCAGGCTGGCCTCGAACTCACAGAGATTCGCCTGCCTCTGCCTCCCGAGTGCTAGTATTAAAGGCGTATGCTACCACCATCAGGATAGCTCTAACTTCTTATTGCCTAACTCTTACATATTAGTTTAACCCATCTCCATTAATTTGTGTATCACCACATGGCTGTGGCTTACTGGAGATTCTAACCAGCGTCCATCTCAGGCAGAGGATCCATGGCTTCTCTCTGACTCTGCCCTTCTTCCTCCCAGCATTCAATTGTTTTCTCTGCCTACCTAAGTTCCTCCCTATCAACTAGACCATGGCAGTTTCTTTATTCATTAACCAATGAAAGCAACACACAAACAGAAGGACCTCCTACACCAGGTTCTGGCTTTAAGGACAGAAGAAAGGGGGTATGGAAGATTCCTCCGCAGCTAAGGAAAGTTGCTGAAACCAGACATGTGTCAGGAGTGTCCCTGAATGGAGGCCTAGAGAGACAGACCATTGCATGGAGCTGTGAAGTTGAAGCCTGTATTACCTTGGAGAACCAAAGAAGCGGGAGATGCCAGAGTTGTGGGATACCTGCCAAAGAGAGTTGCTAACAGGACGTGGAACCAGCCCCAGAGAAAGAAGTGTGCTGCAGTCAACAAAGATGAAAAGAGTCGGAGATCTGAAGAGCATTTCAACATCAGACGTGAAGATGCAAAGTTTGGAGTTAGCCCAGCTGGTTTTTGGTCTTGCTTCTTTTGGCCCAGTATTTCCTCACTATGTTCCCTTTTCCACCTTTTGGAATGGCAATGTATATCCTGTGCCATTATATGTTGTAAGTATGTGATTTTTTTACTTTGATTTTATAGGGGATTACAGTTAAGAGATTGCATGAAGCTTTAAAATATTTTTGAGGCTATTATAGACTATGGGAACTTTTGAAGTTGGACTGGATGCATCTTTACATTATGTTATGGCCACAAGTCTTTTGGGTCCAGGGAGTCGAATGTGGTGGTTTGAAATAAAATGGCTCCCAAAGAGAGTGGTACTATTGGAGGAGGTGTGACCTTGTTGGAGGAAGTGTGTCACTGTGAAGGCAGGTTTTGAGGTCTCAGTTCACTTCCTGTTGCCTGTGGGATCAAGATGTAAGAACTCTCGGCTCCTTCTCCAGCATCATGCGTGTCTGCCTGCATGTCACTATGTCCCACCATGATAATGGACTGAACCTCTAAATCGTAAGGCATCCAATGAAATGCTTTCCTTTGTAAGAGTTGCCATGGTCATGGTGTCTCTTCACAGCAACAGAAAAAAACCCAAGACACTAGGCAAGTGCTCACCACTGAGCTACACATGCAGTCAGCCATCAGCACTTTACTTAGAATACAGACCCCACCCAGACACACTCTGAGCAGCCCCTCTTCTTCTCTCCCTCCTTTTCTTCCCCTCTCACCATTTTGCCTCCAGTTATACCATCCCAGCCCCATCTGGTGCCTGAGAACATTTCAAACTTCAGGTGAACGTCTCTGGAATGCTCCAGGGACCACGTGTGAATCTCCACACGCAGAAGGGATACCAAGGCTCAGAAGCAGACATGTCTCTCACAGCCTTCATTCTGATGGCCCTCAATGAAGGGATCAATTTGTGTGCCCAAAGATGGTGTAGGTGCAGATACTAGCCCCTCTGGGCCTTCTTTTCCCCTTGAGGGATCTCTTCTAACCTCCTCTTTCTGACTCTCTAGAATTTGATTGGCAGCATCCAAAGAGCCAGTGGCTTCCTGGAGACACAGCTCCCCACCATTCCGATGGTATTTACTGCAGCTATAACCTCGTTCACACTGGTGCTCATCTACAATATCCCAGCCAACTACCACTTGGACAGCTTCACCAGCCGTATGGATGACTGACCACGCTAAAAGTCAACAGGGTGTGTACAAACATGGCCTCAAATACAGCAGAATGTGAGCTGCCAGTGTTTAGTGAGAAACTGCTATGTGCCAACTCTTGAGCTCAGATGCCGAGAGACAAAGATGAACAAGATAAGGGACTCGCCTACACACTAATGCAGGAGCTGCAGCTGAGTCTGCACAGTGAGACAAATGTTATCGTAGAGCAGTTGATTGACAAGCGGGAGCTAAGAGGTAGCTTTAGGTCCACCCAGGTGATATGGACTGGGGAAGCCAGGGACTGAGAATTAACCAAGGTGTTGACACACGCAGACCCGCGGCAAGGCGCAGGAGCTGTCCGAGGTCCTGAGTAAAGTCGCAAAGTGAGTGTTAAGGCAAGGTGCCCTGTGGGAGCTGTCCGCAGTGCTGACAATGATATTGAGAAAGAGGGACTAGCACAGGTGCTAGCTCACCCAGCCTTATCAGAAGGAAATTACCCACTGTTCTGTACAGGGCACTGAGTGGGGGCCTAGAGGAGCCTGGCTTTGGACACTGACAACCCGGCCGGAGGGGATCCATGTGCTGAGGACCTTGAGGAGAGGGGCAGGGTATGGTAGTGCTGGTGTATCTCGAAACTCAGATGACTGTCTGTAGTGCTGAATGTGGCTTTGGGAAGTGGGGTTGGAGTTGCCAAACTGCTGAGGGTCCCAGTCCAATGCAAGGGTGTCTCTCCATGGTGCTGAACTGGGGAGTGCTAATATGGTGCTCATGTGACCTCAGGCCCAATACACACGGAGCCCTTGAGGATGCCTGACAGAGGCATGGTAGGATGGGTCACTGTGGTACTGAGCAGCTGCCTGTGCTCCAACACTCAGACCCCCATGATGGCCCTTGAAGCCTTGATCCACTTCAGACAAGCTGTCCCCTTTGAGGGTGCTGAAATCAATGTCCGTGTCGAAATCAATGTCCCCAACAGAACCTTAAATGCTCAGTGGACCACTGATCACAAAAACGTCTACCAGCAGTGGTTAGCAAAGAGAGTGTTCTGGGGGATGAACATGCGCTCCACGAAAAGGTGGTACAGGAGCGGGGTGGGGGCAGGAGTAATTTCGCTGCCATCCTTCTACAATAAGAGGACAAACCATGTGCAATTTGACCATCTGTCAACATGTCAATTACATCATGCACCCTGCTGGCACTTTCTGAGGCTCCACTAAAGCCCTAATTTTTGAAAATTCCCACAGCCCTTGCCAGCACAGAACATCCAACCTAGAAAGGCATTACAGTCCATTGTTAATAGATTCTATCTGAAGCATTCTAAACACAAGAACACAGGAGTAAATGTGTAAAGGAGAAAATCATGTGGATATAGGGAGTAAGAGCACTTTCATGATCTGATTCCATGAAACCTCAGCCATTGTCCAGTCTGGTGACAGGCCTGTTATCCCACCTATTTGGGAGACTGAGACAAAACATCACAAGTTCCAAGCCAGTCTGGGGTTCAAAGTGAGTTCAAGGCAACCCTGAGCAACTCAGTAAGACCTTACTTCAAAATAAAAGAAGCTGGGGTGTGGCTCAGTGGTGGAGCCCCTGCTTAGAACACCCCAGTGAGGGTCTGGAGTGTGGCTCAGTGGTAGAGGCCCTGCCTAGACTCCCCCAGTGAAGGTCTGGGGTGTGGCTCAGTGGTAGAGCCCCTGCCTAGAACCCCCCAGTGAGGGGCTGGGGTGTGGCTCAGTGGTAGAGCCCCTGCCTAGAACCCCCCAGTGAGGGGCTGGGGTGTGGCTCAGTGGTAGAGCCCCTGCCTAGAATCCCCC
>NC_022012.1:14966703-14986810 GCF_000317375.1 Microtus ochrogaster
GCGGATCTCTGTGAGTTCGAGACCAGCCTGGTCTACAAGAGCTAGTTCCAGGACAGGCTCCAAAACCACTGAGAAACCCTGTCTCGAAAAGGCAAAACAAAAACTGTCATAAACTTAGGAGGGTTGTTAACAGCAGGGGCTGTCCCCACTGTTCTGTAACAGGAAGACCAAGCTGCAGGCATTGGCAGTCAGTACCTGTAAGGGCTTGCTCCTCCATTCACAGATGCCTTCATTTTCTTTTCTTTTGTTTTCTTTTCTTTCTATCTTTTCATTTTTTTCCAGACAGGGTCTCATTATGTAGATTTGACTAGAACTTTCTCTGTAGTTTAGGCTGGCCTCAAGCTCACAGAGATCCTCCTGCCTCTGCCTCCCGAGTGCTGGGTTTAAAGATGTGTGCCACCATGTCTGGCTTTTTTTTTTTTGCTCATTTTCTTTTACTTTTTAGTATCTTACACATGTGTGTGTGCATTGACACATTTAGAGGTCAGAGTACAACTTCATGGAGTTGGTTCTCTTCTTCCACCGTGTGAATTCCACAGATCAAATAGGTTTATGAGACTTGGTGGCAACACCATTATCCACTGAGCCCTCTCGCTGTCCCTGTATGGGTCTTGTAAGCTAAGGCTTGAGAGGAGCAGACTTTGAATTCCCACATGGCTACAAACATGGGAAGTCAGGGAGGAAAGACAGTGAGCGAGGAACCTGACCCCTTCCGGCTGGTGGATCCTGACCATGGACTGTGCATACTCGGAGGCCTGGAAGGAGATGTGTGACCTGTTCTGGCCATATGTGTCTCTGCATCATGCCCCTGCCAGTGAGCTGTGGCCCCAGCATCCAGCTGCTGCTTTATTAGTTAACTGCTTTCCACTAGGCATAACCACAACTTTGCTCAGCCATTCAACCCAAATTTATGAGCACTGGTTACATGTTGGGCCATTTCTTGGTCATAGAAGCATGTCCATGAGACAGACAAATACCCCTCCTCATTGGACATGTTGTATCACACACACACACTCACACACACACACACACACACACACACACCTCACTCTGGAAGGGAACCAATGGCAGACCAAAGTAACAGTTTCACCAGGGTTATAACAGGAGTTTGGGTGAGAGGATACTCATATGGAACAGAAATGACTCAAACCAGCTACATCACCCACAACCCAACCCAACACAGCAATGGCTCTCGGTCGCTGCATCTGTGGAACCCTGCACAATGTGCAGGCAGCTGCACAAGCCTGACAATCTTTTTTTCTGCTGCTTTGCTAGCTGGTCTCCTCCCCCAGCAGGTGTGCGCCACTTCCATGCCTTTGAAAGGACCCTGGTAAACCATGTACATTTAATTTTTCCTAAATATGCCCCTGCCTGGAGGGGCAACTTCAGGTCAGAGGACACTGCTCTGCAGCATCACAGGGCAAAACCTGCAATCCCAGGTTGAAGTAGGAGATCACTGAGAGTTCAGGGCCAGCCTGAGCTGCATAGCGAGAGATCCTGTTTCAGTTAACAAGGGCTGTGCCACACAGCATGGCTGAGAGTCCACACAGCTGCCATCTCACTGGCTTCTTCTGTTGCAGAAAAGAAAAAACTTCCCACCTCTGGATAGAGACCAAGCTGGAGCCTGACCTGGGGCTGGCAAAAGGATTCCAAGATCTGCTACCCGCCATCCTCCACCTTCCCCAGGTCCCGAGAAGCAGGTGGAGTCCTGCAAATCTGCCTGCCCCACCCCTGTGCCCTCACCCTGCTTCTCCGTCACAGCCGGGGTGCCTCATAGCCTCTCAGCCCCTGCTCCGGCAGCTCTGCCCTTGCTCTCCCACAGCACATGCTCCTTCCCCCTCCAGATCTTCGTGGATCCCTCTCTTCCTCATGAGGTATGCTCATGAATACCTCAGAATGATCTCCAAAACCTGCCCACTGCCCTGCCCAGTTCTCTCATCTTTAGTAGGAGTGCCATTCTTTTTTTTTTTCTTTTTGTTCTTTAGAGACAGGGCTTTGCTGTAGCTTTGGAGCCTGTCCGGGAACTAGCTCTTGTAGACCAGGCTGGCCTCGAACTCACAGAAATCCACCTGCCTCTGCCTCCCAAGTGCTGGGATTAAAGGCGTGTGCCACCACCGCCCAGCTGGAGTGCCAGTCTTACTGTGTGCTGCAGTGCAGTGTGGAGGTCAGAGGTCAGCCCTGTGGAGTCAGGTCTCCCACCCTCACTGGGTTCCATCACTCAAAACCATCTTGGCAACCTTGCTACAAGTGACAATACACTGAAGTGCATTGATGGCCTCTCTGTATTCTTCCTTGTCCAAGTCTGATCCCAAAGAAACATATGTTAAGAACCTACTGAATACCAGGCTCTGTCCTGTTCTAAGTGAGGCTCACTGCCTATCAGGAGAGAAAGGGACTGGGGTTGGGTCCTGGGGATCAGTTGGCAGAGCACTTGTCTAGCATGCCGAAAGCCGTGGGTTACACCCCAGCACCAGATAAGCGGGGTATGATAGGCAGTGCACCCTTGACACCCTAGCACTTGTGAGATGGAGGCAGAGAGATCAGAAACTCAAGGTCACCCTCAGCTACATAGTGAGTTCAAAGCCAGCCTGTGCTCCATGAGATCAAAAAGAAAAACAGGAGTGAGCCTTGCACAGCAATGGCCAGATCCGAAGATCTGAGAAGCAACATGATTGGAAATGTGTAGAGAAGATGCCGAGGTGTGGGAGGATGCTGTCCAGCCTCCCTAGCATCAGAGCAGCCTCCCTAGCGAGGAAGAATGACAGCGATGTTTGGAGGAGCTCAGGTGGCTGCACGTGAGGCAAGAGCACACTTTGCTGAGTGTGGGTGGGCGGTATGACAGACAGGTTCCCACCAGGCTCCCGCCCGCTGGCCAGACAGCAAAACCATTCACCACTCTGTGCCTTTCCCTAGAGCAAAGGTCAAGTCAGAGGCTATGGAGACCCCTGCCTTGAACCCCTACATCTCTACATACTTCAGCTCCAAGCCATCCTCAGGGCAGGTAGGTCCCATGTGATCCCTGTGTGGAGAGGAGCAGACCTTGTCATGCCACGCCACCGGGAGAAATTCATCACTACCGCCACCTGCCTGGCTTCCCTAGGATTACAGGAACAGGGCCTGCAATCACATCCGTGAGAAAGCCAATCATCTGTCAGCCAGTGGACTGGGGTGCCAGTTCTGGCTGGAGTGCAGGCACAGGCTGTGCACTGGACAGCTCCAGGGGATCTCACGCTGGTGGAGATGGTGTGTGGGTTAGGACTCAGTTATCCAGTAGAGAACAGTGAACAGGCAAAAGGGGGCATTTCCCCCAAATCTCCAGTCATAGGGGCTAGTAGCTGGGAGGCCAAAGAGACCTTGTAGTGGACAAACTCCATGGGTGAGTTTCCTGTGTGCGTGTGTGTTTACACGTGTGTGGATCCCTGGAGCGGGGAGTACATGTGCCTTTGGAGGCCAGAGGTCTATTCCTCTCCGCTTGTACTCAGAGGTGGAACCTTACTGGTCCTGGCTAGTCGAGCAGGCCAACTTGTCCCCAGGATATTACTCCTGCCTCCTGAGTTCTGAGATTCAAGGCAGCTGCCATGCCTACCTCACTTTTGAGTGGGTTGTGGGGATCCAGCCCTACAGTTTCCATGCCTACTTGACAAGCCTTTTACTGAGGGAGTAACCACTCCAGTCTGCACAGGAGCGGGACAGATTATCAGGGTGCGGAGGGCCATCACGCTGTCCTTGCCTGCTCTCCCATCTCCCTGTCTCCCACCCACAGGTGCATTTACTTCTTGGGCAAGAAGATAATTCTTCACGCATTGGCCAACAAAGGGGATGTGTGGACCATCTCAGAATATGTGACCACCAAAATGGGGTCTCTCTTTGAGGCTCTTAGTCTCATTAATAAAAGAAAATTAAGAGCTGGGCAGTGGGGCTGGAGAGATGGCTCAGAGGTTAAGAGCACTGGTTGCTCTTCCAGAGGTCCTGAGTTCAGTTCCCAGCAACCACATGGTGGCTCACAACCATCTATGATGAGATCTGCTGCCCTCTTCTGGTGCATGTGCAGGCATGCAGGCTAAATAAATTTTTTTTTTAAATATTTATTTATTATGTATACAATATTCTGTCTGCTGTATGCCTGAAGGCCAGAAGAGGGCGCCAGACCTCTTTACAGATGGTTGTGAGCCACCATGTGGTTGCTGGGAATTGAACTCAGGACCTTTGGAAGAGCAGGCAATGCTCTTAACCACTGAGCCATTTCCCCAGCCCCAGGCTAAATAAATTTAAAAAAAAAAAAAACTGGGCAGTGGTAGTGTACACCTTTAATCTCAGCACTAGGGAAGCAGAAGCAGGTGGATCTCTGTGAGTTTGAAGCCAGCTTGGTCTACAGAGTGATTCCCTGAACAGCCAGGATTGTGACATAGAAAAAAAACCTGTCTCCAAAAAAAAGCAAAAAGAAAAGAAGAAGAAGAAGAAGAAGAAGAAGAAGAAGAAGAAGAAGAAGAAGAAGAAGAAGAAGAAGAAGAAGAAGAAGAAGAATTTTCGGAATAATCTAGAAAAATGGTGTCTTGATCACTGTTCTCTGGCTATGAAGAGACACCATGACCACAGCATCTCTCATGAAAGAAATCATTTAACTGTGGCTGGCTTCCAGCTTCAGAGCTTTAGTCTCTTCTCATCATGGTGGGGAGGGTGACAGTGTACAGGAAGGCAGGGTACTGGAGAAGTGGTGAGAGTTGTATTCTCATCCTTAGGCAGAAGACAGAGACAGCAACACTGGGCCTGGCAGGGCCTTCTGAAACCTCAAAGCCCACCCCCAGAGACACACCTCCTCCTTCCCAAGAGCCCACTGGGAACAAAACAGGCAAATACATGAGCCTATGGGAGCCAATCTCACTCGAAGGGCCACAGCCGGCAGACTTGGGACCCTACGTGACTACCTACATGAGCCCTAGGGGAAGGGATCCTGGGAAGGAAAAGTACTACCTGTCCCACACACCTCTCTAGTATGGTTTAAGGTGAGCCCACCTTCCTAGGTGTGGTCCCTCAGCCAAAGTGACTGAACCAAAGCAGCTGAAGTATTAGGTCTCCACCGAGGCCAGACTCTAATCCTGAGTCCTGAGACCAGGGAGGGAGGAGGAATTGGCTTGACCTTAAATAAAGAACACAACTGGTAACACCCAGGGCAGACAGTCCACCCTGCCCCAGTTTTCAGTGGGTGTCAGGGATGGTGTGCCTGTCTCCCACCTCTGTCTCACACCATCTGGACTTACCAGCCTCCTCTGTGTCCTTCCATCACCCCATTGATTTCAGCCACAAACCCTTGCACTCACTGTCCCTCTGCCAGGTACACTTCTCAGCCCATTGCATCAGTGGAACTCTGCTCGAAGATCACCACGTCAAAGTCCTCTCTCCCTTTAAAATCTAGGGCCTCCGTGGTAGAGCCCCTGCCTAAAATCCCCCAGTGAGGGGCTGGGGTGTGGCTCAGTGGTAGAGCCCCTGCCTAAAATCCCCCAGTGAGGGGCTGGGGTGTGGCTCAGTGGTAGAGCCCCTACCTAGAATCCCCCAGTGAGGGGCTGGGGTGTGGCTCAGTGGTAGAGCCCCTGCATAGAGTCCCCCAGTGAGGGGCTGGTGCATGGCTCACTCACCTATGTAGCCTTTGTAAGATCCTGGATTTATACCCAGCCCTTTAAAGAAAAATGTAGGCCACACACACATGGCTTTCTTCCTCTCTGACACTAGATGTCTTGTGTGCTTTTTGCTGCTGATAACTCACTGGCAGAGACTTTCTAGTTAGACCACAGATTTATTTTGGCATGGAGGTTCTGGTCCAAGGTCAAAGAGCAGGTGCCCATCTGGTGATGGACTCTCTGCTGGCTGGATTCCCTGGTGGCAGGGGCATGAACATGTGAGAGACAGCAAGAGGGCTCGGCAGATAAAACTCCTCTGCCGGCCAGCCTAAGCACCTACACTCGAACCCTGAACTCCATGTGGTCCCCCAAGACATCCAGAGTCTCATACTCCTGCCATGGCACACTCACAACACAGTCAATGTTGAAAACAAAAACAAAAAACCTGGGTGATATGGCACACATCTTTAATCCCAGCGCTCAGGAGGCAGAGGCAGGAGGATCTCTGTGAGTTTGAGGCCAGCCTGGTCTACAGAGCAAGTTCCAGGACAGCCAGAGCTACACAGAGAAAACCCTATCTCAAAAAACAAAAAACAAAAAGACCACACATCAGAGACCAATTGATTCAAATACCTCACCTGCTATAAAATAACCCATTAATTCACACACTAATCCATGAAGATCATAAAAAGATTGTCCCACAGGGCCCTGATCCCTCCATCTTCCTCCCGTCCTTCCCAAAGATAAAGATTCTCACTGAGCAGGCTAGTTTTACGTGCTTCCCCCCTCCCACTCAGCCAGTTCAGTGCTGGGATGGGACCCAGGGCTCCATGCTACGCAAGGACTTCCCCACTGAGCCTGCAGTTTCCATGTTCACCAAATTTACCTGAGCACAGGCCTGAACAGGTTCCTCCATCTCTGCCTGGAGATGCATTCTGAGAAAAGTTCGATGGAACAGAGTTGGCAAAATCCAAACCACAGATCTGTGTGCTACCAAGGGCATTCGGTGTGTGTCTAGTTCCCAAATCTAGTGTATTCTCTGAGGAACACAAATTAGATCCCTCCTTGGTTACCCCTCACCTCGTAAGCGTCATGGTCATAACATCATACTTGCTAATTTTCCCCCTTTTTTTCCCTTTCTTTTATTTTTTGTTCTTATTTTTGTTTTTGTTTGTTTTTCGAGACAGGGTTTCTCTGTAGCCCTGGATGTTCTGGAACTCACTCTGTAGACCAGGCTGGCCTCAAATTCACAGAGATTCCTCTGCCTCTGCCTCCAGAGTGCTGGAATTAAAGACATGCTCAGCTAACCACTGCTCGGCTGATACTTGCTAACTCAAAAACCACTTGGATTTGTCTCATTGAGTTGTTCTAGCTCCAAACCGAGGAATGTCACGCAGAAGTCAGCTGACAGACATGTGCAGTGTGTGACTGGCGTGGCAATCCGTGCCTTAAGATCCCAGCACTGTGGAGCTGAGGCAGTAGGATGGGTGTTCAAGACTATCCTCTGCTACAGAGGGATGTCAAGGCCATCCCGGCTTACGTGACACCCTGTCTCAAAGAAAAATAAAGACATAAAAATAAAATTTAAAAGATCATAAACTCAGCTGGGCAGTGGTGGCTTTAGTCCCAGCACTCGGGAGGCAGAGGCAGGTGGATCTCTGTGAGTTCAGGGTCAACCTGGTCTACAGAGTGAGTTTCAGGATGTCTAGGGCTACATAGAGAAACTCTGTCTTGCAAAAAAATAAAATAAAATATTAAAAATAAAAGATCATGAGCTCCAAAAAGCAGAAAGAGTGATTGTTCTGAGACAAGCCCTCACCGTACAGCCTAGGGATCTCCAAATAAACAACACCCCTTATCCCCAAGGCACGGATCTGTGACAGCCACCTGTGAGCCAATTATACTAATGTGCTGTGACTGCCTTGTTTATCACTTTTGGTTTTTTCTAGACAGGGTTTCTGTCTCTATACTGGAACTCTCTCTATAAACCAAGGTGGCCTCAAACTCTGCCTCCTGAGTGCTGGGAGTAAAGGTGAGCACCACTGTCTGACTCTGATTTTTGTTTCTGACTGGCACATGACTCATATTTCTTGGGCTACAGCATAACATTTTACCACCGTGAGTATAGACTAAGGATAGAAATGGAATTCTAGCTTCACAACAAACAGATGTTTCTTCCTGTGAGTCTGTAGCCTCTGAGCTATTTTGAAACAGTAGTCAGCACGCTGGAATTTACTATGGCATGCTAAGGGCAACACTGTAACCCGTCACCACTGCCCCCCTCGCTACAGTGTCTAGATCATTTCTTCAGCCTCCACTGACTGAACTCCAAGAGCTGATATACTTTGACATAATGTCCACCAGTCTTGTCCCTATTACAGCAAATAATAAGGCTTTCTCTTTTTTTATGGGTGAGTAACATTCCATGCACAAACCACATTTTCTTTACCCTTTACCTATTAATGGACATGTAGGTGGATTCCATGTCATGGCTCTTGTGTTGTGAACAATGCCACAACACACACAGAAACAAGCATCAGGCTTGGGGGGGGGGGGGGGGATCCAACCCCTGTACTAAAAAAGGCACAGAAGAGGGTTGCCGGAAGGAAGGGGTTTGAACCTGGGAAAAACCCAGGCTTCTCAAATCTGGGGCCCATTCTCTGCTCCAGAAGTCCATAAAGCTTGACAAAAAAGTTTGTTTTGTCCTGGGATATTTTCCTTTTTTGAAACAGGCTCTACGTGGGCCAGGACAGTCTTGAACTCCTGATCTTCCTCCCCCACCTTCCAAATGCTAAGGTGACAGGTGTGTGTCACCGTGCCGGGCTTGCATGCCCATTGTACAGAGGAGGAAACTGAGGCTTGGGGGGAACCTAGGGAGAGAGACGCTGCAGGGGTCAGAGCTTCTGAGGAGAGCATAAGTGCCGCCAGGGTCCTAAGAAGCTTTGGGTTCCGAGTGGGAGGAGCATCGTGGGAGCACCAAGACCCGCGTCCGCTTGGTGCGGCCCCGCCCCCACGGGGGACGTGAAGACGCGGACCCCGCGCAGCGTGGGGACATGTGACCGACTGCAGAGGCCGTGCGCTGCATCCCCGGCCCGGCCGCGCTGCTGCGCAGGACGCGGGGAGGCGCGCGCCGAGGCCTGGGAGCACTGCCCGGGAGCACCGCGGGGCGCGCGAGCAGACGCACAGCCGGACGGCCGGGGCGGGGTCCCCGCGGGGTCCCCAGCTTCGCGCAGAAACGAAACCGAAAGAGGGGACCGAGGGAGGCGGAGCCGCGCCGGCGCCACCCAGCCCTGTGGGGCCCGGACCCGGGCGCGGCCAGGTGTGCAGCGGCCACCATGGCTCAGGACGGCGTGGAGGTAGGACAGCCGCGCCACCGGGGACAGGCCTCGCTGGGAGGGCTCCGGGGACACCCCGACCCCCCGGGCCGCCTCCCTCCTCCATCCCGGGCACAGCGGGGCTGCAGGGTCAGAGGTCAGAAGGAAAAGGGGTAACCTGGCCTGCATCCCACCGGACCCCAGATTCGCACCCGGGAGTCTGAAACGCGCTGCAGTCCCCACCATCCCCCTACCCCCAATGCCTGGAGAACTTTGGATTTTTCCAGGAAATGGATTAAAGGGAGGGGGGATGGGGATGCGGAGGCCAGAAGCCTGGGTCAAGTTGAGGAGAATGAAGGGACGGGCGCTGCTCCCCCGTCGCACCCCACACCAGAGTTCACCCCCATCCGCCCCAGTTGGAGAAGAGCGTCAGGCGCCTCCGGGAGAAGTTTCATGGAAAAGTGTCCCCCAAGAAGGCAGGGGCTCTTATGAGGAAGTTTGGCAGCGACCACACCGGAGTAGGGCGCTCTATCGTGTACGGTGAGTCAACCCAAGGGAGAATACTGAGTGGGTGTGGTTTAAGAATCGCTGTAGCGACCCTGGCCCCCTAGACGGGAGGCTCTCCACCGCCTGGAACTCCACAACACCCTTCAAGAGACCCTCCCATATTTTCCCACTAGGTGTCAAGCAGAAAGACGGACAAGAGCTGAGCAACGATTTGGACGCTCAGGTAACCTGTCCTCCCTCTCTCCCTCACAGGAAGGGGAGAATCCCTTTTCTCTCCAGCAGAAGGAACAAAACCACAGCTGTGAGAGCCCACCTCGCTATGTAGGCTCCTTCCTTTTCCCAAGCAGTAGGTGCTCATTCTGTGAGGGTTATCTCGAATGGAGGAGACTGGACAGTCAGATAAGGAGGTCCTGGCTGCTGAGGAAGGCTCAAGGGAACTCTGCCTTGCTCTAGAAGAAAGGCTGGGCCAGGCTGGGAAGGAAAGAGGCCCCGATGGAGAAGGGGTGAACAGACAACTGAATCCATGTAGTAGCTTCCGTGGCTGGTATTCCGTGTATGACCTTGCTCGAAAGACATATTAGAGTTTTGTTTTGTTTGAGACAGGGTCTCACGATGAAGCCCAGGACACTGTCCTGAAACTCACTTTATAGGCTAGACTGGCTTTTCACTCACTGAGATCCACCTGCCTCTGCCTCCCAAGCTGGTAATCAAAGACCTGCACCACCATGCTGGGCACCTAAAAGTATCTGACAGATCACATTCTTTAAGCTTCGGTCTATAAACAATATGACATATTAATAATACTAGAAGGAAGTCACCTTCACAGAGAGCGCCCGAGGGGTGGACCTCCAGGTTTTGGTTCATCTCCTACCTCTCTGTCTTTCAGGGTCCCTGGAGGCAATCCTATTACACAGGACAGCTCAGGGTCATGACTTTCACCAGGGTCTGGGGACCAGCATTTGGCTTCAGGGATTCAAACTCTATCCATGTGTAATGAAGTTTGGGCCCCAAGAGGCCCCTCTGTGAGGATCCACAAAGAGACCCATCTGGGAGCAAAAGAGCAGCCATTCAGACCTGCAGCCACGTGTCTGCAAGCCCCCAAACCCAGAACCTTCTAAAGCCTTGTGGCCAAGGAGCTAGAGGTGGCTCAGCTGTTAAGAGCACTTGCTCTCTCACACAGGGGACTCTAGTTCCATTACCAGCACTCACATGGACGGCTCACAACTTCTTCAGGTCCAGGGGACCTGAAACCCTCTTCTGACCTCCATGGGCACTGCACATGTGTCTATGTACACAGGGAGACACACATACACATTTAAAAACTTGAATCTTTAAAGCCACGTGGCATCAGAGGTCAGGTGTCACATGTGGCCTCTGCAGATCGAGAAGTCATACAGGGCTCTGAGTTGCATGGGCCACGATCACTGATTTCAGATTCTGGGCCATCTCAGAAATGAGACCAGCAAAAGTATTCACTTTTTTTTTTTTTTTTTTTTGGTTTTTCGAAACAGGGTTTCTCTGTGGCTTTGGAGCCTGTCCTGGAACTAGCTCTGTAGACCAGGCTGGTCTCGAACTCACAGAGATCCGCCTGCCTCTGCCTCCCGAGTGCTGGGATTAAAGGCGTGCGCCACCACCGCCCGGCGGTATTCACTTTTTTTTTTTAAGATTTATTTATTATATATACAGTATTCTGCCTGCATGTGTGCCTGCAGGCCAAAAGAGGGCACCATATCTTATTAAAATGGTTTTAATCCGCTGTGTGGTTGCTGAGAATTGAACTCAGGACCTCTGGAAGAGCAGCCAGAGTGCTCTTAACCACTGAGCCATCTCTCCAGCCCCAAGTATTTACTTCTTAAGGATATTTGGGGCATTGTGCTTTTGTCTAGGCTTCCTCTTGGGCCTTCATGCATTGTAGGCAATACTGAGCCAGGCCCCAGCCTTCGATTACCTGTGGTTCTCCTTCCTTACCTTCCCAAGAACTTGAATGACTGGATTGTGCCACCAGACCCAGCTCCGGTGGTGCAGAAAAGCTCTCAACACAGGCAATAATGTTTCATGTTGGCTGCATCTATATAGAGCCAGGATCCTGTCTCCGGTCCAGGAGCCCCATGCAGGCTCCTCCCCCATTAAACATGGGGATAGCACCCTGAGAGCCTTTCCAGTTTCTGCACTCCCCTTCCGTGTCTCCCCTCAGGACCCGCCCGAGGACATGAAGCAAGACCGAGATATCCAGGTGCGTAGGTGGCTGGGCTCAGGCAGGGTGTGGACAGGGAGATGCTAGCTATCCGTGGTGCAGCAGTGAGTGTCCACAGTGAGCTCCAGAGGCACAGGTGACCCTGTTTGTCCCCACTCATCCTTGTTGCAGGCAGTGGCCACCTCTCTGTTGCCCCTGACAGAAGCCAATCTTCGAATGTTCCAAAGAGCCCAAGACGACCTCATCCCTGCCGTGGACCGACAGTTTGCCTGCTCCTCCTGTGACCACGTGTGGTGGCGCCGTGTGCCCCAGAGGAAGGAGGTGCTGCCCAGACTTATCTTGATTCCCTCCTGATCTGTCCAGAAATGTTTGTGTGTGTGTGTGTGTGTGTGTGTGTGTGTGTGTGTGTGTGTGTACCTGTCGAGACCAGAGTTTGGTGGTGGTGTCTTTCTCAGTTGCTCCACCCTATTTTTTGAGACAGGTTTTCTCACTGAGCCCTGCGGCTCACCAGTCTGTTAAGGGGTTTGCTGGACGACCCAGGAAGCCTCCTGTCTCAGCCTCCCCAGCACTAGGGTTGTGTGCATGCAGTTAGCCATGCTGCCTCTTACATGGGTGCTGTGGGTTTGAACTCACGGGTAAGCTCCACCTACTGAGCCAAATCTCCACCTTTTGCCTTCATTTTTAGTATTTTAGGTTTATTTTATGCATACTAGTATTTTGTTCACATATGTGTCCATGCACCACAGTGACACATGGGTGCTGGGAACTGAACCCGAGTCCTCTGCAGAAATAACAAATGCTCCTGACTGTTGAAGCATCTCCCCAGCCCCCTTTTCTGCTCGTTGAGAGGGTCTCATGTAGCCCGGGCTGGTCTCAGACTCAGTGTGTAGCTAAGGATGACCTTGAATTCCTCATCCTCCTGCCTCCACACCTGGTTCACGCGGGGCTGGGGGCAGAACCAGGGGCGTCACGCATGCTAGACAAGCCAACTTCAATATCCCGCTGAACTCATTCATTTGAGTCACTGACTTGAAAAGTCAAACGTTTGACTTTGACAGCTGGGGCAGAAATCAACCCCAAATCTGGTTTTCTAACCTCTTCTTTTTTTCTGTAGACAGGGTCTCTCCATGTAGTTCTGGCTGGCCTGGAACTCTCACGACCCACCTGCTTCTGCCCAAGTGCTAGGATTAAAGGTGTGCACCACCACCACACCCAGCTTGGCTTCCTAATATCTTGATTATTAGTATGCTTCTGATAAGGGCTGAGCTGCGTCTCTGGTAGTCTGAGCACTAGCAGCGCACTCCTGAAGCCCACGTACCAGACACAGGGATGCAGCCTGGCATCCCAGCTCTTGAGCGATGGAGACAGGAGGGTCAGGAGTTCAAAGCTAGCCTGGGCCACGTGAGACCCTGTCTCAGCCCTGCACGTTGGCCCTTCCCTGCCTTCTCAGGTGTCAAGGTGTCGCAAGTGTCGGAAACGTTACGACCCTGTGCCAGCCGATAAGATGTGGGGCCTGGCCGAGTTCCACTGCCCAAAGTGTCGACACAACTTCCGGTGAGGGCCCTGTCCCACCCCAGCCCACCCTCGGCCCAGTCCCAGCCTCGTCCCTCCCTCCTGTCCCCTGGGGGAGGGCCCAGCTGCCCCCTCAGCCCCTCACGGCCCTGCTGGCCCCCAGGGGCTGGGCACAGATGGGGTCCCCATCACCTTGCTACGGGTGCGGCTTCCCTGTGTATCCCACTCGGATCCTGCCCCCACGCTGGGACCGTGACCTGGATCGGCGCAGCACACACACCCACTCCTGCTCAGCCGCAGATTGCTACAATCGGAGAGGTGAGGTCCTGGTGCTCGGCCTACATTCTGCGTCCCCTGTGCGCCAACCCCTGGCTGCTCCCTCCTTCCCTGGGTCCCCCATGGCTCCCTAGAGCTGACTGCTCCCCGACTCCTCCCGTGGAGTTCCCAGCAGCTCCATAGTGCCCAGCCTATGAGTCCCATGGTCCCCACGACCTGCGAGTCTTTGTGGCCACATTCCCACCTCCCTAAAGAGTTTGAACACCTGTAAATTTTACGACCTCTGATCCCTGTGTCATACGGCTCCAGTGGGTCCCTGCAGAGCCACAGACCCCTCCCACCTCCAGAATCTCAGCAACTCTCCTTCCTCTAGAGCCCCATGTGCCTGGGACTTCCTGTGCCCACCCCAAAAGCCGTAAGCAGAACCACCTCCCCAGAGTGCTGCACCCCAGCAACCCCCACATCAGCAGCGGCTCCACGGTGGCCACGTGCCTGAGCCAAGGCGGCCTCCTGGATGACCTGGACCATCTCATCCTGGAAGACCTGAAGGAGGAGGAGGAGGACGAGGAGGATGGTGGGCCCCGAGAGTGACCCTGACCGGACGCACACAGGAACGACAGACACGGTGTGTGGACACCTTGTGTTGCTATAAGATACTGTCTCAAGGAGATAGAAATACCCTTGAGGGTACTAAAGGGGCAGTCACAACCGCACAAGCCGGGTCAGCATAACAGCCTTCTTCAGAGAGTACGCCCCACCGCGGAACTCGGCCCAGTAGACCCCGTCTTGGTAGCGGCTCCGATAGTGACCTCCATGGTACCACACACCATTAAGGTTGGAGTGGGCACAGGCGTGGTACCACCAGCCCCCACGATGGTACAGGGCACAGTTACCTGAGGGCAGAGACAGAGTTTGTGTTCCCACCAAAATAAAAGTCTCTACCAGCACTTCTTTGTGCAAAGCTTTTGCAAGCATCCCTCAACCTTCCCTATCTTATTGAATAGAAGCCCTAATCCTCTATCTTCTCACCAAAATAAAAGGCTCTGGCTTCTCACTTTCTTCTTCAGAGTAACAGCCTTAATTCCCTATCTCCTTGCCAAAATAAGAGGCATGCTTTTCCCATATATTTTGCAAAGTAATCTGTTATTCATTCCTTTTGGGGGGGGGGGGGCTTCTGTTTCCAGATGGTTTATCCCAGGTGGACTGGCACACACCTGTAATCTCAACATGTGGGAGCCGAAGGAAGAGGGTCTAGAGTTTCAGACCAGCCTGGGCTCCACAGTGAGATCGTATCTCAAACATGGACTAGGAGTTTGTGCTAGGATTGTATCTCAAACGTTGACTAGGAGCTCAGTGGTAGTGTGCTTAGATTGCGGGGCGGGGGGAAGAGGGAGCAGCTCTGTCCCCCCCCCAAAGAAGCTTAGCTTTCACTCAGCCCTTCTCACAGTGCAAGGTCTTAGTCAGCAGAGAAGGAATCGGGGCTCCCTGTGCCCCTGGTCTCCTTATGCTGAAGAACTTACCTTAGGGCACCCTGTAGCCCAGGCTGGCCTTGAACTCCCGCCCCTCTGGCCTCCATCTGCTAGAGCTGGGACTCCAGGCCTGTGCCACCACACCCAGCTCACCAGAAGGAAACCTGACACTTAGGTTTAGTGTAGGTACCCACAGAGGCTCGAAGTATGGATCCCCTGGGACTAGAGCTACCCAGTGTGGGTGCTGAGAATCGAACCCTGGAGGAATAGTTTGTGCTTTCAACTGCTGAGCCATCTGCACCTCTCAGAAGGGAAAATTTGACTTTACCGCTTTTCACCCAAACCAGATTAGCAATCCCATCTTCCTGCCCTCCCACCAGAATAAAAATGCTCCCTACCAGAATAGGAGTCTCGGTCCCTGTCCACAGTGCTGAAAGGTTTGTCGTTGTGCCAGGAGAGGGAATCTCCGGCATCGCCGTGGTACTGGCCAAGCCGCAGACGGTAGTGGTCACTCTCAGGCTCCAAGGAGAAGCTGTCATAGTGGGCGCGTGCCCCACGGCCCCCCCAGTCCTCTAGGAGTACCAGCAGCTCATGGTCCCCACGGCTGGTCACCTGATGCACGGGTTCCAAGCCCAGCCAGTATTCCCCGTCTGGCCGCCCAAAGCCTGCCTGGAAGGGCGGGAGGAACAGGAGGTCAGGATGGGGTATCCTCAGCCAGCCTCCGGCACCCCCGCCACAAGCACCCACCTTGTAGTGCTGCCAGTTGGTGAAGAAATTGACTGAGCCATCTTGCCGCCGCTGGATAACCGTCCAGCCTCCACCTTCCCGCTGCTGCTCACACCACACAGATACCAGGCGACGGCCCAGCCGCAGCTCATACACTCCGCTCTGCCTGTGACCTGCCCTGTGAGCCTCTGCGCAGTCCCTCCATGGACCTGTGACAAGGTACAGCCTGAGCCACCCAGGCCCTTGCTGGATCAGGGCCCTGACTCACCAGTTCCCTTTCCCAGATAAAAGCCATCTTCTGTCTCCCTCTGAGGAAGAGCCATTTCTTACCGTTTCTTCTCTCAAAAGTCATGGTCCTATGAGCCAACTCCTCACCAAAGCAGAGTCCTAACCCGCATGCCCTCATAGAATACGTACCCATGCCTATTTTCTCTTCTTCCAATTTCTCACTATATTAGGAGGACTGGTTGGGGCTGGAGAGGTGGCTCAGTGGTTAAGAGCACTGGCTGCTCTTCCAGAGAACCCAGGTTCAATTCCCAGAACCCACATGGCAGCTCACAACTGTCTCTGACTCCGAGATCTGACACCTTGACACAGACATACGTGCAGACAAAACACCAATACACATAAAAAATAAATTGATTTAAAAAAAAAAAAAAAGAGGACTGCTCTTGTTTTGTTTTTGTACTGCCGGGAGGCTACGGAAGACCTTGGTGCTCTGCCGGTGAAGCTCATCTCCTGGCTGTTGTTGTCACAGACTAGTTTCCTGTCCCTTCATCTCCCCTGGTCCCCACTACTCTAGAATTTCCATCTACCCAGATGGCACCGGAAGCCCTGGGTCATCATCTCACGCACATCCCAGCAGGCCTGCCTCGACTTACCCACTGGCCTGGTGGAAACAGCAAGATGCCCAGTAGGTGGGGGAGGAGACAGGAGCTCCTGCTGCCTCAAGTTCTGATCTCTCCGGTTCTCTGGGGTTCCGTCCAGCCTCCTGCTGGTGTTGCCAGCACTGCCCACTAGATTCAGAGGAACCAAAGGCACTAGAGGCAATGGCAGGACCTGGGACCATACAGTCAGACATAATTAACCCCTCATCTGAGGAGGCCAGGCATCCCGTGGCATGGGGAGTGGGGGGACAGGCAGGGTCAGAAGAACAAATCTCCCACCCAGATAAACAGAAAATCAGGCAGGGCAGTGCCTCAGATTTATCACCGCCTACCAAAAGCCTAACTCTGGACTTCTGCTGGTGAGGCGTATGCGCAAAACATGGAGGGCAGAGAAGGGAACTGGTCTCCTGTTCCATCATTCTCCCTGTTCCCTAGAGATGGGGTTTCTCACTGAACTTGAATTGGCCTGGCATCCATCAAGCCCCAGTAAACCTTCATCTGCCCACAGTCCTGGGGCACACACACAGGCAGGCACACCACAGCCCTGGGGCACACACACACAGGCCCCCACAGTCCTGGGGCACACACACACAGGCCCCCACAGCCCTGGGGCACACACACACAGGCCCCCACAGCCCTGGGGCACACACACACACACACACACATGCAGGCCCCCACAGCCCTGATGCACACACACACATGCAGGCACACCACAGCCCTGGGGCACACACACATTCAGGCCCTCACAGCCCTGGGGCACACACATGCATGATGGAGGTGGGTCTTGTATCTTATCTGTTGCTTTCATTGGTTAACTAATAAAGAAAACTGCCTGGCCCGAATAGGACAGAAAATTAGGTAGGCAGAGTAGAAAGAAGCCGAGTCAGTGAGTCGCCATGATTCTCCCACTCCAGAAAGACGCAGGTTAAGATCTTTCCTGGTAAGCCAGCTTATGGTGTTACACAGAATATTAGAAATGGGTTAGATCAATATGTAAGAGCTAGCCAATAAAAGTTTAAAACTAATGGGCCAAGCAGTGTTTAAAAGAATACAGTTTCCGTGTAATTATTTCTGTAAAGCTAGCCGTGCGGGCAGCCGGGTGCCAGGAAGGTAGCCCGTCGCTCCTATTACAACAGAGTGGCGCTCAACGTGATGGACTAAATCCACTTATAAACCTGAGAAGGCTTAAAAATAAGGAAAAGAGAGTTTAATGCAGCTTTTTGCTGTTTGTGGGTGGTGTGCAGCAGAGAGAAATTGTCCTGACTCAGCAGCAGGAAAAACTGGCTGTTTTAAAATGCCGGCTTTCTGGGCTGTGCGGCCATCGCGATCTCTGTCTGGCTTCTTCAGGAGACAGAGCTTTTGAATGGAGCATTTGGAGTAAAGTGTTACGATTTGTTTGATGGCAACTAGACTGCTGTGTGCCTAAAAGGAAGTCATTGCATGCTGCAGCTCAGAGGCACAAGCAGCTCCAGCCGGCTACTGGTGCAATGTGCAAGGATCAGAGGCACAAGCGGCTCCGCCATGTTGGACCGGGCGGGGCAAGCAGGCAGTACCTGTTTTTGACCTAGGAATGTCACAGCTTAGAATCTTAAGCCGCTTAGCGCTTATCGATTTAAAGGTGCAAATCAAAAGTGCTCCTGGATAGTAAAAAATTACACATTCGCAATATTACAGATTCAGACCACTAAATGGATCACAATGTTGGATGAGTGTATGTAGGCTTGAGAAAAAAAAATAGAGAGAATAAAGTTAATGCCCTAAAAAAAAGGGTAAAGTTTTTAAAGAGACAGAGTACAGATAGTTAAGAGATTAAAAGAAATAAAGAAAAATAAGCCACGTAACAATGGAAAATTCACAGAGAGTCTGGATTATGTACATTGTGTTTTCTTTAAAATTTTTGACTGTGAAGGAGCTAAGTACAGAGAGACATTTCATTATATGGGCTGCCAAGCTAAACCAGAATGGATATCATAAGGGTATTATGATTTCAGAATTTGGGTCTAAGGATATGATGCTTTGGAAAGGAGTTTCTTCTTTTGTTTTCACAGAGGATGAGACCCTGTGGATTTCTTCTATCCCAATATGGGATGATAGACCGCGCCCTCCTGAAAGGTTGCTGTGAACACCTTAAAAAAATTACTTCGCTCACCTGCCAACTGAGATGAACCTAGCACACAGGTTACACCATGAAAGATCTAAATAACGGCGCCCCCATTCAGCAGGAAGCAGTTTGGAGAGAAATAATTGCGCCCATATTCCCAAATATTGTTTATAAATGTTCTTTTACATTTAAAGGGGAATATGATATAGATATGAATAATTTGCATTGGTATGGATTATAAGGTCAATTTTGTTATATGTATATGTATTTGATATTAATTAAGGTATTGTGGTTGTGTAGTTCGTTTAAAAATGTAACGTATATAGGTTGTTAATAAATAATCATCAATAATAGTCAAGCTTGTAGTCATGTTAGATTTTCTAGATGTGCATAGATACAGTTCAGTAAGATAGGCATTCTTCATATCTTTCAAAGACTACAGAATATGGCATTTAATGTTTTAATAACTTAGGGTTTTTCATGACAGTGAGACACGTCTGCTCCTGGCAGCACCAGCTACTTCAAGAGGAAGATGGGCATCGAAGAGGCTCCTTATGGAGTTGGTTAGCAATTTGGGCAAGAAACTGCTCTTGCCTGGACTGTCATGAAAGAGTATGTAAGACATTCTGCAGGACATAGCAGAAAATGACTGAACTGTCTTTGGAATTTCCTGTTTCAAGGGAATGTCTGCTGGATACTATGGGCCTGTAGGCCGAAGATGGATCCCCAACGGTATAGAGAAACTTTGGGTGACTGTCCAGGCAATGAGTTGTCTCTGTCATTTCTAGAGCTTTGGATTTCTTGTTTGCTTAGGTAATATTATATCCTTCTGGAGTCTTTGATGGAGCTGAAGAATGAATAGATAGTTATAGTTTTCCTTAGTTATAAGAGATAAAATAGATATAAATATTGTAACTGTAATTCTTACTTAATAACTGCTTTGTTATATGTAATTTTACTATGTTAAAGTTAAAGCCTTTCTTTTTTGTTTAAACAGAAAAAGGGGGAATGATGGAGGTGGGTCTTGTATTTATCTGTTGCTTTCATTGGTTAATTAATAAAGAAAACTGCTTGGCCCTAATAGGACAGAAAATTAAGTAGGCGGAGTAAACAGAACAGAATTCTGGGAGAAAGAAGCCGAGTCAGTGAGTCGCCATGATTCTCCCACTCCAGAAAGATGCAGGTTAAGATCTTTCCTGGTAAGCCAGCTTGTGGTGCTACACAGAATATTAGAAATGGGTTAGATCAATATGTAAGAGCAAGCCAATAAGAGGTTAAAACTAATGGGCCAAGCAGTGTTTAAAAGAATACAGTTTCCGTGTAATTATTTCTGTAAAGCTAGCCGTGCGGGCAGCCAGGTGCCAGGAACATAGCCCTCCGCTCCTATTACAACACATGCAGGCCCACCACAGCCCTGGGGCACACACATACACACACACACACACACACACACACACACACACAGGCAGCCACAGCCCTGGGGCACACACACACACAGGCAGGCCC
>NC_022012.1:14987208-14991801 GCF_000317375.1 Microtus ochrogaster
ACACACACACACACACACACAGGCAGGCCCCCACAGTCCTGGGGCACACACATGCAGGTCCACCACAGCCCTGGGGCACAAACACACACACACACACATACACACAGGCCCCCACAGCCCTGGGGCACACACAGGCAGGCAGGCCCCCACAGCCCTGGGGCACACACACACACACACACACACACACACAGAGGCAGGCCCAGGCTTTCTGTGGTTCTGAGGATGGGAGCTCAGGTGTGCATGCTCGCACAAAGCACTCTTCCTGTTTCCCAATCCTGCTTTGTTGTGTTTTGGTTTTTGTTTCAGAAAGGGTCTCACTCCAACTGGCTGGCCTGGGACTTGCGACAACCTCCGAATCCTGTCCTAGGGACAGCCCTCTAGCCTCCTGTCCTAGGGGCTACAGCTGTGTCCCACGCCTGCCTTTCCTCTGTGCTCTTTCACTCAGAGAAAGCTGGACGAGTCCCACTCTGCTGTCGGTCACAGCTTCACTGCACAGATCTGCTGAGTTCCAGCACATGGACCCTAAACAATGTAGGAAAATCTGCAGAACCATCACGAATCCAAAATTGAGGGCCAACTCTGGGGGTGTGGTTGCTTCAACTGTAGAGCAATTGCCTCACAGGCAGGAGGCCGTGGACACAACAAAACCACCAGGAATGAAAACACAGCCCTAGCCAGGCCTGTGGTCAAATGTTTGTCAATCCAGCACTTAGGAGGCAGGGCGTGGGAATCAAGGTCATCCTCAGCTACCAAGAAGTTAGAACCCAGCCTGGGCTATGTCCATCTCACTTGATCTTAGCCAAAAGGCCGAGAAGCGATGAGAGTCCATCTCAAAAAAAAAGAAAAAAAAGAAAAGAAAAAAAAAAAGAAAAACAAAAAATCCTGATGACAGAAATAGCCCAAAGTTCAGAAGCCTCATATAGTTACAGGAATATATTGTCTTGGGGGCTGGACGCTGGCTCAGCAGTTAAGAGCACTTGCTGCTCTTCCAGAGGACCCAGGTTCAATTCCCTGCACCCACATAGTGACTCACAGCTGTCTGTAACTCCAGTTCCAGATCACTTCTGGCCTGTCTGGACACTACACATCCACACGTGGTGCAGACATACATATGTGCAGGCAAAACACCCACACACATTAAAATGGAAATCTTTAAAAACAAGATCGGAAAAAAAGTATCAAAAGCTAGGTGGTGGTGGCACACGCCTTTATTCCCAGCACTCGGGAGGCAGAGGCAGGTGGATCTCTGTGAATTTGAGCCCAGTCTAGTCTACAGAGCGAGTTCCAGAACACACAGGGAGGGCTATGCAAAGAAATCCTGCCTCGGAAAACAAAACAAAACAAAACAATATGCTCTCCTTGTGTATGGTGACAGTGAGCATGAGCCTTAGCTCCTGCCAATATCTTTCTGTGGGGCGGAGGAGGCTCTCCCGAGCCGTTCGCCCGGAAAAGCAGTGGGTGGCGCCACAGGCACCGGTTCAGATTTAGGACCCGGGATCGCGCTCCAGAGGTACCTGCTGCTGGCCCCGATCCGGGTCGGCGCACGCGCGCTGCAGGCGGCCCAGGAGGCGGCTATGCTGGCTCACGAGCTGCGCATGCTCGCGGAGTTGCGCGTCCAGCTGCTGCAGGAGCGCCGCCGTCCGGCGCGCCTCGGCCTCGGCGTGCAGCGCGCGCTGCGCGAGCAGACTGAGCGCGGCAGCAGGCTCCGCCCCCGGGTCAGGCTCCGCCTCCGGCTGCAGTTGCGCGCGCAGCTGCCCCAGGCGCGCGTTCAGGCCGTGGCTCTGCTCACGCAGCGCGCGCACCTCGCCCGCGAGCGCGCCTCCCTCGGCCGCGCGCCTCTGCAGCGCGCGCAGCAGCTCCTCCTGGCGGCCCACGCGCATGCGCAGCGCGGCCAGCTCGCCGTCGTGGGAGGCGTCGGCGTTCCCGCAGACCGCGCCCGTCGCCTTCTGCGGGGACAGTACCAGCTTGACGCGACATCGCGGGGCACCTCCTCGTGCCCGCCAAGCGCCCAGCAGGAGTAGCAGCTGCAGCATGCGCAACCTGGCAGTGCCCATAGCCACCTGCAGCGGAGAGGGAGGAGGCCGTTGTATTTTAGCCCAGACTGGTCCCAAAGCTCCCATGTACCGAGGAAGACCATGAAGTCCTGATCCCCGAGCCTCACCTCCCACGGTAGTGTGTGTGTTTAACCCTAGGCCTCACTCATGCTAGGCAGCTCATTCCTAATTTGAGATATAATATCACTATGTAGCCAAAGCTTGTTCCGAACTCGTTAGATGACTGGTGTGTGCCGCCATGCCACGCTCCACACGGTGTCCACACCAGGTTAATATTCATGGCTCCCCATTCCTGCCTGCAGAGCGCACACCAAGGTCCCCATGCAACCTCCCAAACACTGTCACACACACTTGCACCTGCTCAGAAGGTAGCAAGAGTGCAAAGACACTGGGGTTGGACCTCGTTTTCGATGCTCTGAAAAGAACACATCTCAAGGAGGCCTGTGAGGGTGGCATAGAAGGGAAGGAGAGTGAACAGAAGCTGGGAAAGCCGGGAGTGAAAGGCCTTGCTCTAAAGCACTGGGAAGGATGGAGTTTCTGAGCCTTTCACCCCCGGCTGGGTGCGTGTGCTAGCTACAACAGCCCCTCATCATTCAGGAGCTCCTAAGCACTGGCCAGGGTCTTCTCTTTGTCTGGTACTCTAGGCTTTGCCTTCTCAGGCAAGCCTAGAGTTAAACAAGAGGCTGGGGACCCCCCCACCCCATATCCACATCAAGACCAGGAGTCCAGACAAACAGCTACCCCTCACCGTTTCTACCCCGCTCTCACCTCTCACAACCCAGACGCTGACTTCAGTGAGGTCTGCAGCAAGCCCACAACATCTGAGAAGACCTGAAGGACTAGGAGGACCTCTGAGCTGTGTGGATAGAGGAGGCTGGAGGGACAGAAGAGAAGGCTTGGAAACCACCCAGCCCCCAAGTCCAGGAGCACAACGAGTGTAAATATTTAGTATTTGTAGTGTGAGAACCCAGACAGAAAAGCCAGATCCCCTTGCCCAGGCCTCCAGAGTGTGATAACAGGGGCCACTGCCCTCCATGAATTTCCTCTTTTCAGGGGCTCACAGAGCATGGGAGGCCCTACACCCCAGCAGACCTGTGGGATCCAGACTCAAACAGCTATGACATACTAAAATGACAGCGATGGATATCAGTGAGCAACCTGCCTGGTGTTGGGGACACCCTTAGAGGATAAAGCTTGTTCCTCATTTAATCCTAGCAGCCAGGGTTGGGGTGTGACTCAACTGTAGAGCCCCTGCCTAGACTTGCCTAGTAAGGGGCTAGGGTGTGGCTCAGTGGTAGAGCCCCTGCCTAGAATCCCCCAGTGAGGGGCTGGGTGTGGCTCAGTGGTAGAGCCCCTGCCTAGAATCCCCAGTGAGGGGCTGGAGTGTGGCTCAGTGGTAGAGCCCCTGCCTAGAATCCCCCAGTGAGAGGCTGGGGTGTGGCTCAGTGGTAGAGCCCCTGCCTAGAATCCCCCAGTGAGGGGCTGGAGTGTGGCTCAGTGGTAGAGCCCCAGCCTAGACATGCCCAGTGAGGGACTAGGGTATGGCTCAGTGGTAGAGCGCTTGTAAGGTCCTGGGTTGGTACCCAGTACTGCAAGAAGAAAGCAGAACCTCAAGATGCGGTCGGTGGTGCATGCTTCATCAGTTTACCTGATGCAGAGGCAGTTGGGTATCTGTGGGTTCCAAGCTGGTCAGTGAGCCCTATCTAAAAAAAGGGGAGGTGGATGTTAGGTCAGGATTGATGTGAACACAAAAGAAAGAGGAGCCCAGCCTCCATAGAAGCACACTGCCCTTACTGCGGAAGTGGAGATTGCCAAGGGACAGGGGCTTGGGGTTTTGGAGGCAGAGGAAAGACATAAGTTTTATCTGTGTTTGTAGTCTCGGGCCGAGAGATGTCAGCAGACGTTTTTATCATGTGGTGACCTTGTCAGGTTTCTCCTGGCTCCTGACTGCAGATGTTCTCATCACTATGTAGGCTTTCTTGTCAGGCAAGGTGCTCTTACCGGTATGTGCAGTGAGCTCCCGGTGCTGTTATCTGTCTGAGCAGGGAATTTGTAAGCAATCTGGGGCTCTTTGATTTAGATCATTGTCTATGAAGAGACGCCATGACCAAGGCACTTACATAAGAAAGCATCTAATTGGAGGTTTGTTTACAGTTTCAGAGGGTGAGCCCATCATCATGGCAGGGAGCATGGTACCAGTCAGAGAGACATGACCCTGGAGCAGTAGCTAAGAGCTCACACCTGATTCACAAGCAGGAGTAGAGAGGAAAACACTGGACCTAGAGCAGCCTTTTAAAACCTCAAAGCCCAGCCCCAGTGACACACCTTTTCCAACAAGGCCACACCTCCTAATCCTTCCCAAACTGTTCCAGCAACTGGGTACCAAACATTCAAATATATGAGCCTTATTCAAACCACCAATCATATAATGGGCAGTGGTGGCGCACGCCTTTAATCCCAGCACTCGGGAGGCAGAGGCAGGTGGATCTCTGTGAGTTCGAGGCCAGCCTGGTCTAAAAGAGCTAGTTCCAGGACAGGA
>NC_022012.1:14992665-15006543 GCF_000317375.1 Microtus ochrogaster
ACACACACTGCACAGCGCACACACTGAACAGCACACACAGCACAGCGCACGCACAGCACACACACTGCACAACACACACTACACAGTGCACACTGAACAGCACACACGGCACAGCACACACACTGCACAGTACAGACACTGCACAGTGTTCACACTTCTCACTCATCCTACTAGAAATTCTGTTTTTCTCTCACACAGTCACATATTCATGTCAAGCCATGCAGTGACAGACCAAGAGCAAAAAATCCACATGGTCAGTTCCTAGAGACAGATTCTACAGTCAGGACCCAGGATCCCCCACCAGACCCCCACTGAGCTAAGTGGCCTCTCCTTGCTTAGCAAGGTCCTCAGCTCTCCCAACTGAGCACACTCCAGGGTCAAGAGAGGAAAAGACTGTTCCACACTAGAAAGCACCAGTCAGTTCTGGGATACAGCAGGAACTGCACAGCCTCTTTGCTTCTCCATTACCAACAGAGAGAAGAAACCTCTGGAGTCACAGGAAAGGGGTAAAGGACCAGAGAGCTGAGGAGGCAGCAACAGGGCTGAGATGGATGGAGACACGGACAGGAGAAAGAGGGAAATTTAGAGAAAATGAAAAGGGACAGTTGGCGATGCTGTTGTAAGGGGAGGGGTAAAAATAGGACGCTGGATGAAGTGGAGAGGGAGAGCTAGATGCAGGTGCTTGGCAGAAGATGCTAAGCCTTAGGGTGAGTGTCCCTCCCTTCACTGAAAGGTTATTTGGGGACAAGGAGGTAGAAGTCAGAATCCCGAGGCTAAGATGGGATGGGGGTAAAAATGGGGAGAGGGAGCTGGGCGTTGGTGGCGCACGCCTTTAATCCCAGCACTCGGGAGGCAGAGGCAGGTGGATCTCTGTGAGTTCAAGGCCAGCCTGGTCTACAAAGGGAGTTCCAGGACAGGCTCCAAAGCCACAGAGAAACCCTGTCTCGAAAAACCAAAAAAAAAAAAAAAAAAAAAAGAATGGGGAGAGGGGCTGATCGAGATTCAGAATGCTTGGCTTCCAAAGGAAGCTTCCACACTTCCACCCATCTACAGGGAGCAGAGGTGGCCCTCAGGATCTAGGAGACAGATGAGGGACCACTTAGTGCTCAATCCATTGACTGACTGAGCCCCACATGCTAGGGACCAGCATGCCCAGGATCAGTATGGTATCTTTCTTTATTGAGGGCAGGGAGAGAGGACACTTAGTTAGGAGTCTGTTCGGAGCCTCGGAGTAGAGGAAATGGTTGTTAAAATACAACGGATGGGGAGATGGATGCCAGCAAGATGCCTTACTTGGCAGGAGGATGCTGAGTGCAAGGCTAACTTGGGTTGCATGGTGAAAGAATGTGGAGGAGAAAGGAGAGATGGGAAGGAAGGAAATGGAGGAGGGAATAAAGAGAAAATGAGGGAAGAGCCAACCTAAATATGTAAGAAAAACCATAAGGGGATTAAGGCGTGCACCACCACCACCACCCAGTTCACTTGTTCTTTTAGAGGATGCAGGTTCAATTCCCAGCACCCACATGGCAGTTCCCTCTTCAGGACGCCCTCTTCTGGCCTCCCCAAGTACCAACATGGAAATGGTACACAAACCTCAAATGTGCAGGCAAAATGTCCATACACATAAAATAATAATAATTTAAAAGATTTTTAGCGATCTGGCAAGAGGACTCTGTGAGTAGAGGATCTCCACCAAGTCTGAATACCTGAATTCCATGTCCAGGCCTCACATGGTGGAAGAAGAGAACCAACTGTTACTAGTTACCCTCTGACCTCCCAATGTGCGCCTTGGCATATGTACCACCACAGGTAAATAAATGCAATGTATTTGGGAATGGAGCGGACATGGTGGCATACGCCATTAATCCCGGTGTTTGAAAGACAGAGGTCGGCGGACCTGTGTGAGTTGCTCGGCATAAGCAAGCGGATCCAGAAGGAGGTAAAAAAGAGAGTCGCACACCTTGCAGAAACTTGCAGGATTGGGATTCGAACCCTAAATGCGGCCCCGCCCCGGCATGGTATCCCTATAGCCATCCACGTAAAGATTTCTGTCTTAACTCCCCTAGGAGACCTAGTACTAAAGCCCGGAGTGACGTCACCGGCGGGAGCGCCGGAAGTGGGAAGATACGAGCCACGCGGCGCCGGAAGTGGAACACACAGAGCGTCCCGCGTCGGAAGTGAGCAGTGTGCGCCGGAAGCAGCTTCAGAAGCAACCTCGTGGAGGAGCAAGCAGCATGGGGCAGTCGGGGCGGGTGAGACGCCGCGGCCCCGGCGGGCATGGGGCGCAGGTGGGGTCTCGACCGAGGCCGGGGCGCTCACCGCCCGCCTGTCGCCCCTGCAGTCCCGGCACCAGAAGCGCGCTCGCGCCCAGGCCCAGCTCCGCAACCTCGAGGCCTACGCCGCACAGCCGCACTCGTTCGTGTTCACGCGAGGCCGGGCGGGTCGCAGTGTCCAGCAGCTCAGCCTGGATGTGCGGCGGGTCATGGAGCCGCTCACCGCCTCTCGTCTACAGGTCTGCATCCCCCAGCTCTCCACACTCCAGTCCCGGGGTTCGACTTCGCGGCGGCCGGAGGTTGATAGTTAAATTCAGTGGCAGAATGCCTGCCTTCCACGTGGAAGGTCTCAGCTGCATCCCCAGCACCGCTTGAACCGGGCATGATGCACAGCCGAAAGCGCAGTGCTCGGGAAGAGAAGCGAGGGGGATCTTTCGTTGGAGGCCAGCCGTGGGTGCATAGTGAGGTCTCGTGTGTAAAAAACAAAGGCACAAGGCGTGGGGGCGCAATCGAGAAATAACTCGGCAGCAAGGGGCTTGCTGCTAAGTCTGAGTTCGGGCCGCCTGATTCACGTGGGGAAGTGGGTGAACCAACTACCGAAGGTTGTCCTCCTGGCTCCACCAGTGCGCCCCTACACGATTGCACACAAAATAATACTTTTTAAAGTTATTTAAGTGCTGGCCTCAGGAATACAGTCAAGGCTCGGTACCCCTGGAAAGTTGGGGGTGTCAGAAATAACATCTTAGAAGCCCCAGTTTAAGCTTCTTTGCTCAATAAGAACTATCTGTATCCATTCCTTTTTGTAATTATCAGGTTCGAAAGAAGAACTCACTGAAGGACTGTGTGGCAGTGGCCGGCCCTCTCGGGGTCACACACTTCCTTGTCTTGAGCAAAACAGACAACAGTGTGTACTTGGTGAGTGGACACCATGCCTTTCCCTCCCTCGGCCCCAGCTGCTCCTGTCTCATGATGAACCCCCTGCCCTGAACAGTAGTGATGCTGGCTTCAAAGTAAACGCTCTGAAGCAATGGAGCAAGGCTTCTCCCTTGCCCTACCCTGAGCCAGAACCCTCCACCCTCACCTGTCCTTTCTCTGACAGAAGCTGATGCGCCTCCCAGGAGGCCCCACTTTGACCTTCCAGATCAACAAGGTGAGAGGGGTAGAGGTGTTAGGTGAGCTCAGCCTACCCGGGAGGGCCCTGGTCACACAGCACAGATGATCCTCAGCCTCTCTCTACTCTCCCTTCAGTACACACTGGTGCGGGATGTCGTCTCCTCCCTGCGCCGACACCGGATGCATGAGCAGCAGTTTAACCACCCACCCCTTCTGGTGCTCAACAGCTTTGGTGTCCAGGGCATGCACATCAAGCTCATGGCCACCATGTTCCAGAACCTGTTCCCGTCCCTCAACGTGCACACGGTGGGCCAAATCTGGGGCAGCCGCTGGGGGTGGGCAGTTGGGTGGGAAGACTCACTAACATGAAGTGACTAACTTCATCGTAAATTTTTTTTTTTTTTTTTTTTTTTTTTTTTTTTTTTTTTTTTTTTGGTTTTTCGAGACAGGGTTTCTCTGTGGTTTTGGAGCCTGTCCTGGAACTAGCTCTGTAGACCAGGCTGGTCTCGAACTCACAGAGATCCGCCTGCCTCTGCCTCCCAAGTGCTGGGATTAAAGGCGTGCGCCACCACCGCCCGGCCTACTTTATCGTAAATTCAAAGGCAGGGCTGGGGTTGGAGTAAATCTGTTACTGAGACACAGGATCTTCTGTGTCTCAGGCCGGACTTGAACTTCTGGCCCTCCATCTCTTGCATGTACACCTTGAGTGATGTACAACTGGCTTTGGGTGTTGGTGATCAAACTTGGGCTTAGTGTATGGTAGGCAAGCACTCTACCAACTGAGCCACATCTTTGCCCATTTTTCTTAACACAAGGTCCTGTGTTAACTCAGGCTGGGCTTAGACTTGTAATCTTGCTGCCTGAGCCGCCGAGCCAGCTGGGCTAGAGTTTCAGCTGCTAAACCCCGGCCCCAGTGGGTCTCAGATTAAGTTCATTATAAGGTCCACTTAGAAATCTGAAGGTTGGTTTTGATGGCTCATGTACCCTTAACTTTCAGCCAGTGCTCCAGTCTGTAGACCCTGGTTACAGCCTCTAACACCTAGGGGCATTCCTGGTACTTGCCCCAAGTAACAGGCTGCTGGGGGGAATCAGTACTTGTTCCTGGCTGCATGCCCTGGCTGTAGCACTTGGCCCACGGGCAGCTCAGAGGTCCCCTCTCCCTGGCCCCCAGGTCAACCTCAACACCATTAAGCGCTGCCTCCTCATCAACTACAACCCGGACTCCCAAGAGCTGGACTTCCGGCACTAGTGAGTGTGGGGGGAGGGACTCGCGATGGGACACCCCATGCACCTGATGAGAACTTTGCTGCTGAGACCTGTGATTGCTCAGACTCAAAGTAAACGCCCTGATGCATGCCCAGCGGGGAGAGGGCAAGGAGCTGGCCTTGGACCCTGTGACCCTTCGCTCCTCCCTCTGTTCTCCCACTGCAGCAGCATCAAAGTGGTGCCCGTGGGTGCCAGCCGGGGCATGAAGAAGCTCTTACAGGAGAAGTTTCCCAACATGAGCCGCTTGCAGGATATCAGTGAGCTGCTGGCTACGTGAGAAAGGCTCTGGGTGGGTGGCAGTTCCAGCCCAGGGGTTTTAGAGCCGGCCTGTAGAGCACTCTAGGTAACCTGCTGTCCCACAGGGGTGTGGCGCTGTCAGAGAGTGAGGTGGAGCCAGATGGTGAGCACAATATCACAGAACTACCCCAGGCTGTGGCTGGCCGTGGCAACATGCAGGCCCAGCAGAGTGCCATCCGACTCACAGAGGTGAGGAACAGCTCATGGCGGCTCCTACAGACACAGCCCTCAGTCTTGAGGCCAGCCTGACTCTCCCATGCGTGTATCTCCAGATTGGGCCCCGGATGACACTGCAGCTCATTAAGATCCAGGAGGGTGTTGGGAACGGCAATGTCCTCTTCCACAGTTTTGGTAAGGGGACAGGGTGAGGCCAGCCTTTGGGAGCAGTGCTCGGTCCCATTGTTATCTTGACACAATGTCTGGTCTTCCTCCCAGTGCACAAGACTGAGGCAGAACTGCAGGCCATCTTGGCAGCAAAGGAGGAGAAGCTACGACTCAAGGCCCAGCGTCAGAACCAGCAGGCTGAGAACTTACAGCGCAAGCAGGAACTGCGCGAGGCCCACAAGTAAGTATGCAAAGGCCGTGGGCAGAACGGTGGGTGGGCACCTGAGCAAACCTAAACCCTTGTCACTCTTGTCCTCCAGGAAGAAGAGCCTGGCAGGCATGAAGCGAGCCCGGGCAGGGGCCGATGGGGACAGCGATGCCGAGGACCCTGGGGCACCTCCAGAGGCAGCAGGAGCAAGCCAGAATGAGGAGGAGGAGGATGACGCCGAGTATTTTCGCCAAGCTGTGGGCAAGGAGCCTGACGAGGGTGTGTGCAGGGGCCGTGCTGGGGACACCTGAGGCCCCTTATTTCTTGTTGACGACCCTGACAGTTTCTCTCCCTACAGACATGTTCCCCAGAGTGGGCAAGCGGAGGCGCCTGGGAGGACCTCCGGGCAAGAAGCAGCGAGGGAAGGAGCAGAGGCCTGGTTCAGGCAAGGGGCAGGGTGGCAACTGGCGGCCTCCGAAACCAAAGGGTAGATTCCAAGGAGTCAAGACCAAGCTGGGAGCCAGACGCCAGGACACGGGTCGACCATCAAGAACCTGAGGCTGCTTGGCAGTGGATGATCCATAGATGCCCCAGATTGGGGTCCGAGAGCTGCCCTGGGCTCCAGTGTGGCCCGGTTTCCTTTCATAAAGGAGCTATCCAGTTTACTTCCAATAAACTTGAACTTGGCACTTTTTGAGTCCACTCTCTAGTTGGGGTGGGGACGGGGCTAACAGTACTTAGTTGTGACTGGCCAAGAGACAGGCCCAGCCCAGATGGTACAAGGAGGGAGTGGGCTAGGTGGGAGGTGTCACCCTGACTGGCTGTGCAAGTTGAGATGGACCAGTGGCCACACTGCTGGGAACCCAGGAGGTGGCTGTGTAACCCAGAGCTGCTGCTGTGAGGATCATGGCTTCCCTCTCAGGTAAGCTAGCACTGGGCCAGTTAAGAGACAGGTCTTTAAGCAACCGGGTCTGCGGTAGGAGTTTGGGGTGGCTCAGTCAGAGTGGTTCCTCTGCACTGAGTATTTGAAGAGGCTGAGTGTGCGGGAACAGTGCAAGCTCTAGGATTGGGCAGAGTTATTGGGAGATGGTAAAGCCAAGTGTAGCCCCTGACCAGGATCTGGGTACCCTCTGGTTGAACCACAGCTGGCTGGTGCCAGCAGGGCATTGTGAGAACAGCCCTGGGTGGTGATGGCAGGCTTATGTGCAGACTCAGTACGGGCTCTTGGGGCTGCCCCAGTTTGTCTCAAAACCAGGCTGAGCGTGACCCTGACCCATTCCACTTGAAGCCAGGCTGGCCCTTCCAGGTGGCTACAGGGACCTGCCAGGCTGCATTTGACAGCAGGCCCACGCCTGCTTGCATCGGAACTGGTATGCATGCAAATGTTACTTCTGCCTACAGATACCAAGCCCTGCCTGGACAAATATGTGGAAGCTGCCGACCAACAGTACAGGCGCTTTCAGGAGGGCTACCTCTGGGCCATCCTGATGGCAGAGTTCCTGGTGGCGGCAGGGGGCAATGGCCTGGCCCTGTACCGCTTTATCACCAAAGAGCAAAGGCCCTGGCACCCAGCTGTGGTGTTCTCTGTACAGCTGGCAGTCAGCAACCTGTGCTACGCACTCACACTGCCTCCTCTGGCAGCCTACTTTTACCCACCAAAAAACTGGAGCTTCGGGGAGGTAGCCTGCCGTCTGGAGCGCTTTGTCTTCACCTGCAACCTGCTGGGGGGCATCTTCTTCATCACCTGCATCAGCCTCAGCAGATACATGGTGGTGGTACACCCTTTCTTTACACGGAGACACCTGCGACCCAAGCACGCCTGGGTTGTCACTGCTGCCAGCTGGGCCATGGCCATCCTGCTGGCGGCCCCCATGCTTGGCTTCTCCCACCAGAAGGAGCCCCAGTCAGGCCTTGGGACATGTAGTAGGCTCAATCCTGAGGCCTGTGTCAAGTGCCTGGGGATGATGGAGGACAGCCAGCTAGGGGCCTTCAGAACCTACAGCTTGGTGCTGGCATGCCTGGGAGGCATCCTGCCTCTGCTACTCACACTAATGGCCTATGGTGCACTGGGGTGGGTGGTACTGCACAGCCCAGGTATGACCACAGCCCAGAAGCTGCATGTGGTAGTGCTGGTGACCAGTGGTGTGGCTGTCTACGCCTGCTCCTATGTGCCCTACCACATCACACGAGTGATTCATGTGGACGCCATGTTGCACTGGACGGCTCGCTGCCCCAACTTTACCAGTGTGTCACAGGCTGTGGCGGAGCTGGACCTGAGGGCCTTCTTTGGCTACCAGACAACACGCATCCTTGTGCCCCTGGCTACATGCATGCACCCCCTGCTCTACATGGCAGTGGCACCCAGCCTGGACTGCCACCCATGCCACCGGAACCCTGAGGACAAGAGCCCTCGCCAAGGCTTGCCTGTAGCAGGTACAACCACTCCCCAAGGCCAGCTGAGCCCATGACCCATCTAACTGAAGCCTCCTCGCCAGAAGATGGTTGCGACAACAGCCCTGAAGTAGCAAGGGTCCCCCCACAACCTCACCAGTGGAGGCTGCCTCCCACCCCTTTACAAGACCACAGCCTGAAGGAGGGGTGAGCTCCCCCCGCCACACACAGGAGACCCATGAAAACAAGCAAGACATAGTGTGTTTGGTGTCTTTAATGGAAGCTTCCTGTCCCTGAGGGTCCGGGCAACAGCAGCAGGCAACAGGTGTCTTATTAATTTGTTGATGGCCTGGAAAGAAGGGAGGTGGTAAGGGTGCAGGCGGGGACCTGAGACTCCACACTCACACCAGGGAAGCCCAGGCCTTGCCCACCTAGGAACAGTTGCACTAAGTCTGGCAAAGTGTTTTCCCAGAGCACAATAAAGACCTTCCTTCAGACAGGCCTGGCAACCACATAACTAGGGCAGGACCCACAGTGGCTAAGGAGGATGTGGGAGTGGGGAGGGGGAGGGAGGATGTCTTACTTGGCCCATTCGACATTGAGGATGAGGTGGTCGTAGCCAAAGCCAGACACCCCTGCAATGGCGCGGGCAGCATCTTCCCGACGGTGAAAGCTGATAAAAGCAAAACCCTGGGGGCCAGGGGCAGAGAGTTGGGGGAGGAGGGTAAGAAGTGGGTCCCAGGACCCCTACTGTCCAGCCACCCATTCCCCAGACCAGTCCACCCACCTTAGACTGGCCAGTGGTCTTGTCCTTGGCCAAGTATATGCGAGAGATGGAGCCAAAAGGCCGGAAGAGTTCCTGGAGGTCAGTCTCACGTGTGTCCTCAGACAGGTTAGTAACACGAATGGTGGCATTGTCGTCGGCTTGGTGGGCAGGGCAGGGTGAGGTGGCAGTGAGAAGCATGCCATTAGACCCCACGCCCACAAGGCAGGATAATTACAGGGTGTCTCGCTGTCTACTTGCTACCTAGGCTATTCCTAGCCTCTTACCTCTGCGGTTCGGCTGCATGGACTCCCCACGGCGACTGGCCCCATCCCGGAGACTTGGGGGTACATACTTCCCCGTCTTATTCTGGGCGGCCTGCACAGGCTCCAGCTCTGGAAAGCAGTGGACCAAGTCACATTCACCCCAGCCCCAAGCTATAAGCATCCAGTCATCCTTTGGTGACCCAAAGGTTGCAGCCAGGAAGCTAGCAGCCTTCCAAGTCTCTGCTGACTCCATGGGTAAACTGAACAAGCCGCAGGGCAGACGTGTTCCTGGCACCCACAGCCCAGCACTGCAGAGCCTCGCAGCACAGACTGCAAGCTGCTCTGATGGGACACAGACAGAGAGCTCCATGCAAGTCACAGAGGCAGTTACTCAGACACATCAGATTTCAACCTCCAGAGTCACACTGAACCCAGCACATAGGTACTGCCTACACACACAAACACATACACACTGGCTAGAGTAAGTCACCATCTGCATCTACATAGGAACACCATGCCCCAAGCAAACGAGATGTCTATGAGGGCACCCAGACACAGGCTGCTAAAACCTGACCACAGAGAAAGAACATAGCATACTACAGAAGGAGTAGCTGAAGCCCCTCCCAGGTGTCCTAGGTCCACACCTCCCGGCAGCTTCTCCTTCTCCCCAGTGGACAGGCCCAGCTGCTCAGCCAGCTCCTTCTGCATGGGCCCCAGCGTGTCCTTGTAAGGGCAGCGGGTGGTCCAGTGGTCGCCCTTGCAGATGCGGCAGGACACAATCTTTTGGCCCTTGAGCTTGTTCATTGGGTCTTCTTCCTCCTGGCAGTTTAAGTCCTGGTGGGGAATAGGGAAGGGTGGCTCAGAGGGGGCTTCTGTGCCCACCCCAGCCCCACTGCACTTCTGGGGCTCCAGCTTCAGCCCTGCTCACCTCTTTGCTAGTGATAAAAGTCATGGAGACATCATCACTGACTGTGGTGGTGGCCACATTAGGCCCTGGTGGGTCAAACTCTGAGTTGCCAAACTTCTTCCAGTTCTGGGCTCACAGAAGGGTGGGAAGAAGTTAAGAACAAAGGAAGGCAGGACTCCACAGTGTACCCCAGACAGACAACCATGTCAAATCCTACACCGTGACAACGGTGAAAATTCCCATCTCCTACCCAGGCATGGCGGCACATAACAGTCACCCCAAGTCAAACACTCCAGGAGGCAGCAGGGGGATTCAGAGCGGGGCGGCACACAACTGTGACACAGGCCCATGGGCCAGCTCCCCCAGGGATGAAGCTGGAGGATGCCCAGGAGTTGCGCAGATCACAGGAACCTTGAGCTAGCTAAACCCGAGACTCATCCACTTCTGTAAACAGGGAGCACAAAGCTCCCTGCCTCCCTAGCCTAGCCTAGACCTCGGGAAGTCAAGCTCTGCTAACTGCCTGGCATGGAGCCTTGCTCTCAGGGCGTTGCTGTCTTTCCTCCAGAAGCCCTTGGTTAAGTGGAGCCTGTTTGTTCCTTCAGGTAGACAGGACAAAGGACTAAGAACCTAAGTCAGGACCCAGGAGGCTGAGGCAGAAGCATTTAGAATTTGAAAACTACACAACAAGAGCCTCTCAAAAATAACAAGAAACGGGCTGGAGAGATGGCTCAGTGGTTAAGAGCATTGCCTGCTCTTCCAAAGGTCCTGAGTTCAATTCCCAGCAACCACATGGTGGCTCACAACCATCTGCAATAAGGTCTGGTGCCTTCTTCTGGCCTTCGGCATACACACAGATAGACTATTGTATACATAATAAATAATAAATAAGTATTTAAAAAAATAACAAGAAACAAAACAACAAACCCAAGAGGGCTGGCTATGTCTCAGTCAAGTAATTGTAATGAAAGTACCCTTTGGAGTCCACTCCCAAGCACCACAATGAAAAGCTGGCCAATGAGGCATGTCCTTCTAACCTCAGTGATGGCCAGATAGGAGGCAGAGATGGCAGGATCCCCGCGGATAGTGGCCAGCTAGCCTAATCTAGTTCCTGACGACAGAGAACCATCACAAACCAGGAGGAATGATCTGGAGCAATGACACTCTACACAGGAGCACACAAAAACGGGGGGGGGGGGTCTGAGGGTCTAACCTCATCTACTCCTGGGCCCTAAGCCTTAATTCCCAACTCCTCGAGTCAGTCCTGGGGACCCTCTCCCACACACACAACAAAACAAGACAGGAGGGTCTCACCTTTCTCCTGGCCACAGCCTTTGATGCCTTCCGGGTCTCAATCCTGAAGGTTCTGACAATCTGAAGACGGAAAGAGGAGCACCTCCAGAATCTCAAGGCCTTCCTCGCCAACCCAATCAACACTCATCCCTCATAACCAATCTGACCCTGAGGACGAAGGCACGCTGAGACCCTCTGTGGCCACCTGAACCTCACCTTGAACTTCTTGCCATCTTCATCTATCTTGTACTCGGTCACCGTCTTTATGTTTCCGTTGATGACTTCCTTGGGAGGTGGCAGTGGGTCTGTGGGCCGATGACAGAAACTGAGTCCTGGGAACTGGGGACTGGCTGGAAATAGGCTTGAGGGCAGAAAGGGAGGAGGGAGATGGCAGGGATGGATGCCGCTCACCTCCGGGCAGTAACTCAGGCTCTGGACTGGTGTCACCGGTGGGCAGAGGGATCCCTTTCAGGAGCTCGCTGGTGACACACTTGTCTGTCAGAGAGAATGCAGGGAGTTGGAAAAGTGAGCGACGGGGCTGAAACTTTCAAGCCAAGGTGGGGGGACTTTGGAGACTCTGTCCACGCCGGGGACAGAGCGCGGGAGGGGCCCACACAAGCTCTCACCGTCCTCGCCTTCCTCTTCCACCTGGTCGGCCCAGCTGGGCTTCGAGCTGCGGGGACACGAGATCGGTGAGCGGGTCCCGGTCCCCGCGCCGCCCAGACCACCATACACCCAGAACTGCCCCCGCACCGCCTCTCTAGAGAGCCCGGCACCACCCCATGCTCACTCAAAATCGCCAGTCGGCATCGCGAAGTCTAGCTCCACGCAGCTCCCAGCCCGGGTAGAGAGCGGAAGCACTGGGAGAACGAAGCTTCCGGTGCCGCCGGTGCAGCCTAGAGCGGCCAGACCGCGGTATCCACAGCGCCTCCCTGTGGACAAAGGTGGACACGCTCGTCTCATGCTCTCAAAGCTGGAAGAGGTCCAGGAGAAAGCATCCACAATTTTTTTTTTGTTTTGTTTTTTTGTTTTTTGGTTTTTGTTTTTTGTTTGGTTTTTTGGTTTTGGTTTTGGTTTTTCGAGACACGGTTTCTCTGTAGCTTTGGAGCCTGTCCTGGAACTAGCTCTTGTAGGCCAGGCTGGTCTCGAATTCACAGAGATCCGCCTGCCTCTGCCTCCTGAGTGCTGGGATTAAAGGCGTGTGCCACCACCCCCCACCCCACCCCCCCGGCCTCCAGAACTTTTTTAAAAAAATTTTCATCCTTTTTTTGGGTGATGGGGCTAGAAGTTAGTGTCACACTCTACAGCTAGGATAGCTAGTAATTCCTGCCAGTCTCCTGCCTCAACCTCCAAAGGGCTGAAATTATAGGCCTGCACACTACACCCAGGTTGACCCGAGGCTTGCCTCAAACTCCTGGTGTACTGCAGCCAGGCACAAACTCCTAGCAATCTTTCCACCTCGCCCTGGCAAGTGCTGGGAATACCAAAATGAAATTAGCACATCCAAGGCAGGCTGGTTCTCTCCTCCTCCAGTATCAGGGTTTTCAGCCACCTCCTGGATTCCAGGCTAGCCTTCTCTACATGAGACTCTGTTTCCAAAACTAAAACCCTGGAGTCTTGCTGTGTTGCCCAGCCTTGCCTCTGAACTCCTGAATGTGAGTAATTCCCAAATAGATGGGACCATGGTTGTGTGTCAAGAAGGCTCTTGCCATGGGGGCTGGAGAGATGGCTCAGAGGTTAAGAGCATTGCCTGCGCTTTCAAAGGTCCTGAGTTCAATTCCCAGCAACCACATGGTGGCTCACAACCATCTGTAATGGGGTCTGGTACCCTCTTCTGGCCTGCAGGCATACACATAGACAGAATATTGTATACATAACAAATAAATAAATATTTTTTAAAAAAAGAAGGCTCTTGCCAGACATTGGTGGCCCAGGCCTTTAATCCCAGCACTAGGGAAGCAGAGGCAGGCGGATCTCTGTGAGTTCAAAGCCAGCCTGGTCTATAGAATGAGTTCCGGAACAGCCAGGACTGTTACACAGATGTCCACAGAGAAACCCTGTCAGGAAAAAGAAAAAGAAAAGAAGAAGAAGGCTCTTGCTCCATACTGTTTGGAGGATGCCAACATTTTGGATTTGCTTTGGAAAAATCAGACTCAGACCAAACCCCTTTGTCTGTGCTAGGGCATCACTTCTCTGGCCTCCTGGGCTACTCTGCTTTCTTTTCTCTGTAGCATCCTAGGTTTTGTTATATAATCTGTGTGTGTGTGCGCGCATGTGTGGTTTGAAGACACCACACACATGCTTGTGCCACAGCACACAAGTGGAGGTCAGAGGATAATTTGCAGGAGATCTCTCTGTCCATTGTGTGGGTCCTGAGGATTAAGCCCAGGTCTTCAGGCTTGGCAACAGTCTCCTTAGCTGCAAAGACATCTTGCAAGCTCTACTAGTGTCATCTTCTTTTTTAAACTTTTTTTAAAAAAAGATCTATTATGTATACAGTGTTCTGTTCTGTCTGCGTGTATGCCTGCAGGCCAGAAGAGGGCACCAGATCTCATTACTGATGGTTGTGAGCCACCATAGAAGAGCAGACAGTGCTCTTAATCTCTGAGCCATGTCTCCAGCCCCTCTATTGGTGTCGTCTTTTTTTTTTCTTTTTTAGTTTTTCGAGACAGGGTTTCTCTATAGCTTTGGAGCCTGTCCTGGAACTAGCTCCTGTAGACCAGGCTGGCCTCGAACTCACAGAGATCTGCCTGCCTCTGCCTCCCGAGTGTTGGGATTAA
>NC_022012.1:15007443-15008584 GCF_000317375.1 Microtus ochrogaster
GCCTGTCCTGGAACTAGCTCTTGTAGACCAGGCTGGTCTCGAACTCACAGAGATCTGCCTGCCTCTGCCTCCTGAGTGCTGGGATTAAAGGTGTGTGCCACCATCATCCAGCTACAAATGGGAACATTTTAAAAACAAAATTTAAGTGGAAAGAGTTGACTCAGTGGTTAAGGTCGCTGGCTGCTCCTCCCGCCGACCTGGATTCCATTCCCAGTACATAAATGGTTGCCAGAGTTCTAGTTCCAGGAAGCCCAGTGACTTCACCTGGCCTCTACAGGCACCAGGTGTGCACATGGTGCACAGACACACGTACAGCAAACACCCGCACACATACAAACACCCGCACACATACAAACACCCGCACACAAACACCCGCATACATACAAACACCCGTGCACAAACACCCGCACACATACAAACACCCGCGCACATACAAACACCCACGCACAAATAAACAAACACCCGCACACATACAAACACCCACGCACAAATAAACAACACCCGCACACATAAAATAACAATAAACGTAAGAGTACAAACATAAGGTGCTGCTAAGATTTTTTCCTAGCAGTTTACCTTCTGAGCAAACTGTATGCAAATCTAGGACCTGAGAAGGCTGCGCAGTGAGGCGTCTGGGCACACGCCTGCCACTGGGCACTCAGGAGGCCGAGGCGGGAGCTGTGGGTGTGCAAACGCTGCTTGCACCGTATAGTGAAAACCGACAGATAAATAGTTTTGCTCTTTTCCTGGGGAGCAGAGTCTTGCATAGCCCAGACTGATATCAAGCTATGATCCTCCTGCCTCCACCTCCCCAGTGCTGGGATGACTGGCAAACTGCACCACAACTGGTTTATTCAGGGCTAGGGATGGAGCCCAGTGCATGATGGGAAAGCTGTCTTAGTGGGGTTTCTATGATAAACACCATAGCCAAAAGCAACTTAGGAAGGAAAATGTTCATTTTACCTTACAGCTTGTAGTCCTTCAGCGAGGGGAGTCAGGGCCGGAATTTACGGCAGGAGCTTGGCGATGCGAAGTGAAGAGGAGGCTGTGAGGAGCAGCGCTGCTGCTTACAGCCTTGTGGCACACACCTTGCTGAGTTAGCTTTTTGGTTTTTTTGTTTTTGTTTTTTTTTTTTTTTTTT
>NC_022012.1:15009529-15010056 GCF_000317375.1 Microtus ochrogaster
GGGGGGGGGGATTAAAGGCCGGCACCATCATGCTCAGCCTTTAAAAAAAAAAAAAAAGAAAAAAAAGATATCACTGTGTAGACCAGGCTGGTCTCGAACTCATAGAGATCCACATTCCTTCTGAGTGCAGGATTAAAGGTGTCTTCCACACCCTATCCTTAAAGGTTTGTTGTTGTTTTTTTTTTTTAATTTTTTTTTGTTTGTGTGCACTTGTGTGGAGATCAGAAAACATGTTTCAGGAGCAGGTTCTCGTCTTCCATCATCTGGGTACCAGAGTTCTAACTCAGGCCATTAGGATTGGCTGCGAGTGTGTTTAGCCACTGAGCCATCCTCTTCCATGGCTGCTGAGGGCCTTTCCCTTCACCCTGGCTGAAGCTCACTGTCATCTTTGTATTTGAGGAGGCAGATTTGAGGCTTGAGCTTTTTGACTCCTGATGGAGGAAGGTCATTGGTTGATTAAATAAAGAAGCTGCTTGCCCTGATAGGTTAGAACGTAGGTGGGAGGAGTGAACAGAGCAGAAAGCTGG
>NC_022012.1:15011350-15012000 GCF_000317375.1 Microtus ochrogaster
AAAAGAAAAAAACCCACAAACAAACAAAAAACAAAGAAGCTGCATCTGCTGGCACTGCGTTGCACTGAAAGATTCTAATTCATTTGTAAGCCCCCTCAACCCTAAGACATTTTTCTAAAACCTTACACTCACCTTACACTCACTCTATCTTGGAAACGGGACAGCCCCCCCCCCACATGCTGGACTGCTTATCCTCCTGTGTCCTTGTGAATAATCTTCAAACATAACTCAATTTTGGGAATTGAGGCAAAGACAACCCACAGACCTGATTTATTAATTTAGTCACTGAACCAAAGGTCAGGAAAACCACAGAGATGCTCTCTTATCTCACCCGATCACGCAGCTATTCTCCTGCCCTGGAATAGACCAATCACTGCTAGTAACCCTTTGAATACGCCAATCCAATAAGTTGGAAAACAGCCTAAAAGTCCCTCCCCTTGTGTCTATGGCTGTTTGCTTTAAAAGAAGGACTGTAACAGCTATTGGAGGTCCTTCATATCCCAAACCTGAAGGACCCTGTCATGACAGAAGAAAAATCCTCTTGCTTTTTCATCAATTGTGGTTGTGTGAGTGGTGTCTGGAGCAACTCCTCCCTGATGTTTGAACATCTAGTCCAACAGCACAGTCCTCCGCCATACACTAGGTGAATC
>NC_022012.1:15013995-15016519 GCF_000317375.1 Microtus ochrogaster
TATATATATATATCCATGAGTGCTATACTCAGAGAGGCCAGAAGAGGGTGCCAGATCCCTGGGACAAGAGTAGCTGTAATCCATCCTGTGGGTGCTGACAAGCAAAAATGGGTCCTAAAAGAGCAGACAGTACTCTTAACTCCCGTGTTATCTCTCCAGCCTCCACCTCTATGTTCAATAGTTGTGGTTGGTGGACACAAGTTTCCTCAAGAGGTATGATAAACAAGTTATACTTAGGGACAATTGGCAGGAAGGGTCAGGAAAGGGCTTGGCACTGTTCCTCTTTAAGGACTCCAAAGTAACTCGCGCACTTCTCTAATGGTGAAGACTGGTTCACAAAGACTATTCTCAAGCGGTCAAGGTGACTCAGCCACTAAGAGTTTGCCACTAAGCACAATGCTCCAGTTGTCCTCTGAAGTCTCTAAGTGCACCAGAGATCACAAGGACATGCTGGCACTAAATATGCTGCAACAGTTGAGCATGGTAACACACACCTTTAGTCCCAGCACTTAGAGGGGAGAGGCAAACAGATCTGAGTTTGAGACCAGTCTGGTCTCTATAGTGAGTTTCCAGGCTAGGCAGGGCTACATAGTGGGGCCCAGTTTCAACCCCTACCCCCCAAAATGCAATTAAAAACTGTCAGGTGTATAGCACATCTACTATGCTGTGCTTGGGAGGCAGGGGCTGGTGGATCTTCTGTGGCCAACCTGGTTTATACAGAGCTCCAGGCCAGCCAGTGGTTTGAGAATGGGCTCATATATTTGAATGCTTGGTCCCTAGCTGGTGGAATTGTCTGAAAAGGATTAGAAAGTGCAGGTTTATTGGAGGTATGTTGACAGAGGTTGCTCATTTGTTCCCGGCCACACAGACCCAAAATAATCACACACACTATTAATTGTAATACTGTTTGGCCAATATCTTAAGCATATTTCTAGCTAGCTCTTACATCTTAAATTAACCCATAATTCTTGTCTGTGTTAGCCTCATGGCTTGGTACCCTTTATCAGTGAGGCATTCTCATCTTGCTTCCTCTGCGTTTGGGTGACGATTGCAGACTCAGCCTTTCCTCTTACCAGAATTCTCCTGTTCTGGTCGGTCCGCATATACTTCCTGCCTGGCTACTAGACAATCGAGTTTTATTAAACCAATACAAGTGGCAAGTCTACCATTGTCCCACAGAAGAGGTGTGTCAGTGGGGATGGGCTTTGATGTTTCAAAATGTCACTCCAGGTCGTGTCTGCCTCCTGCTTGTGGCTCAAATGTAAGTTCTCAGCTACCATTCCAGCACCATGCTTGCCTGCTGCCCTGCCATGATGATCACAGACTCTGAAACTGGAAACCAGCCCCCAATTGAGTGTTCTGTAAGTGGCTTTGGTCATGATGCTGTCACCCTGTTAATAGGAAAGCCAGACATGGGGCTACATAGTTCAGATAAAAACCCAAAAACAAAAAACCCTATTCTGGGGCAAGATAACTCTGTGGTTGAGTGCTTGATGTGCAAGCCTGGCAACTGAGTCCCTAGAGTCCACACACAGGTGGAAGAGTGTATTCTCAAAGTTGTCGAAAGTTTCTCTCTGTAGCCCTAGCTGTCCTGGCACTCACTCTGTAGACCAGGTTGGTCTTGAACTCAGATGTCTGCCTCTGACATCTGGAAAGCGGGAATTAAAGGTGTGCACCACCACTGCCCAGTTTAGCTGGGGATTTGGATCAGTTGGTAGTGTGCTTGCCCACCATGGGTTCTATCCCCAGTGCCCTGTAAGTTAAGAGGTGTTAGTGCAAGCAGGTTCAAAGCCAGCCCAAGCTATGACACTGCCAAACTCAAATTATCTAGCCCTTCTAGACATTTCTGAGCCAGATGAGAAGGGCTACAGGATGCTCTCACAAGTTCAGGTCATACTTGTTTGCTGCTGAGGGGCTGAGTCACTTTGCCCCTTGGCCTTGGCACATTTGTGACTCATGAAGTGAAGGGTAAATTTGATAAACATATTTGTATTTTACAGTTGACATTTCCTAAGGATAAACTGAAGTTCTGTTCACGTAGAATCAGTACATCAAGTCAGACTACCCAGGCAGGTCTTAAGCCAACTGGAGCTCTGCCTAAGGGTAGACATGATGTCCTCATGATCACAGAACAGCCATGCATTACCAGGCACCACAGTCAACAGTCAACTCCAAAACAAAAGGATAAAGTAGCCATGAAGATAGCCAAATCATTTATTTTTTTAAGATTTATTTATTTAGTTTCAGGCTCCAGAGCTATACAGAAACCCTGTCTCGAAAAACCAAAAAAAAAAAAAAATTATTTATTATGTATACAGTGTTCTGCCTGCATGTGTGCCTGCAGGCCAGGAGAGCACAGATCTCACTATGGATGGCTGAGCCACCATGTGGTTGCTGGGAACAGTACTCTCAAACTCTGAGCCACCTCCCAAACCCCCAAGACCATTTTCTTTTTTTTTTTTTAATATTTATTTATTTATTATGTATACAATGTTCTGTCTTTGTGTATGCCTGCAGGCCAGAA
>NC_022012.1:15016704-15028711 GCF_000317375.1 Microtus ochrogaster
TAGACCAGGCTGGTCTCGAACTCACAGAGATCCGCCTGCCTCTGCCTCCCGAGTGCTGGGATTAAAGGCGTGCGCCACCACCGCCCGGCCAAGACCATTTTCTTAAGAGGCTTTCTGGAAAGCCTTATTAGAAAGTTCCATTTGCCTCTCACTGTCCAAAACTGAGTCATAGAAATGTATCCCGTGAGATAGATGCACCTCCACGTATGCCTTCAAACCAGAGGTCCTTTCCCCTCTTGTTGGTGGGGAAGCAGTGAGAGACACCAGTCACTACCTGGGTGCTTTATAGAAGCGCTTTATTTGAAGAAATATTACAACATATAAAAACTACATCAAGTCTTGTTTGCCACCTGCAGTGGCAGATCTGATAGAATACAGAATTAAAAACCAAAAAACTTTAAAATCCAGAATGCACAAAGTACTGCACGGCTTGGTCACAAAGCAACCTCACAAACAGCTTAGTGTCGCCATGGCCACAGACGCTGTGCACATTTCAAATGCTGGGGCTCGACAAGTAAAAACATCAGTGCATATGGGCTCTGGCGAGAGCAGGACTATTCCACCGTGGGAGTCTCCTCCTTCTTAACTGCAGCTGAGGAGAGGAAAGCAGAAGTCACCCTGAGCACACAGTGGCATGCAAGCTCACGGCTGGAGAACTTGCAGCAGCTGACGGCAGTTCCTGCACCCTGGAGGCTGCTGACCATGTCGGTCAGCCCTCCCTTCCACTACTCTGCCCTCATGTGGAGCTGGGGCTGTGCCCAAGTCCCAGGGCCTAGAGGAAGGTGGCACCTACCTGAGGCCATCTCCTGAGCTCTGGCCAGCATACAGAGCTTAATCTCAAGGCCAATGGCTTTGGCCAGTGGTGGTGGCACGGCGTTACCCACCTGTGGGAAGGAAAGAGCAACACCAGATTGTCATTGGGTGTCACTGTCCTGCTTCAGCTCTGACCAAGGCAGGACAGTGACCTGGACATTGGGGACTCAGTCTACTCAAGTGGCAGAGGCCTTCCACTGTGATGCCTTCAGACCCACAGATCACTAACAGGGAGTTCTTTGTTTACTCTGTTTTAAGACGGGGTCTCTCTAAACAGACCAAGCTGGCTGGGAACTCAGATCAACCTGCTTCTGGCTCTCCAGTGCTGGGATTAAAAGTGTGAGCCATCACACCTAGCCGACAGTAAGCTTTTAAAGGCTTTAGGAAAATCTGGAAGCAAAACACAGAGACTCCCAAGCCTACTTTGATTCCCACTATGAGCCAAACAAAGGCCTGAGGGAGCATGGGGCTGGTCTGTATGGAGCCCAGCCCAGCCCAGGCCAGGCCAGGATTTCTGCTGTACCTTCTAACTAGGGACAGCCAGCTGGGGAATGACATTTGTGCTATTGTACTATTGTGTTGCTGCTGCTGACCCACACTCTCAGTGACACAGCTGGACTCAAGCCCTGGGCCCCACTCCCTACATGAGAGCTGAGGCCGCTTGGCAACAAGCTCTGGTGCTGGGCTAACCTGCCGGTGTCTGTCCAGGATGTTGCCGAAGAACCGGTAGGTGTCCGGAAAGCCCTGGGAGCGGGCACACTCCCGCACGCTCACCACCCGGTGCTGCTCTGGGTGGAGCACACGGCCCTGCTTGCCCATGGGCTCAGGGTTGGTGACAGTGGTGCTGAAGAAGCCATCCCACTCCAGGCGCCCATAGAGGCCGGCCCAGTGGTTGTGCCGGTTCCCAGTGTGCGGCAGGCACCAGGGGATGAGGGTGTTGAACTGCCTGGCCGTGGGATCGCAGGACTTGCCAGCTGCAACAGAATACTGTGCTATAGCCAGGGCTGGTGCCAGGCCACAGGGAGACTCAGACTCTCTGGGGCACTCACCTCTGCAAAGGGGCTTTCCGGGGTGGAGGGAGGGGCTCTGATGGCTGCCTAATCCAGGCCCAGAGCACCTGGTACGCCTTTGCTGAGGCAAAACTGTTTAACCCCCCTCTGGCACCCATTTAGTTAGTAGCACCCGGTGTGGCCAGGGCCTCTGGGTTAACAATCAGATGTGTCAAGTGGGGACTGCTAGGGAGCCCTAGGAAGCTAAGCGGCAGACCACACAGGGCTGTAGTCGTGGAGTCCACGTTTGTGGAGATAATGAGTGAAAGTGGGATGACCAAAGCCTGGGGTCCCACCTTCTGCACAGGAACAGACCCCACGCATTGCACCAGTGCTGCTGCGGCCATTCTTCTTGTCGTGGAAGGTGTAGCGCAGCTTCTTGGTGGTAGTGCCATCTGTCAGCAGCACTTCTATATTGGGCAGGTCACGCCAATCCGATCCTGGGAACAGTGGAATGTTCCGCATGCGGGCAGCCACCAATGGGCTCATGTCCTAGAACACAGGGAACCCCAGCTGAAATCCAGGTCAGGAAGCACAAAAGGGAACCAGAGGCTCAGATCTTATCAGGAGGAGACAGCTACCCAGCCCTAGCTCTAAGAGCTGACCAGATAATGGACCCAAAGGCGCGCTTAGAGGGACATCTGAGAAAAATGCATAGGGCAAGGGTCCAGTGTGAGGTCAGCCAGGGAAGCACACAAAAGGTGCAGCCCAGTGTATTAGTCCATACGAAAGAGCGATTAGAGGGTGTATTGGGGGAGGCACTCAGATGCTTGCTGCTCCAGTGCCACCTGAAGATGACACTACTGGCCACTGGGGTGGGAGACCCAAGATGGTGAGCCTGCAGTAAGCCCAGAGAGAAGTTGGGCCAGGCAAGACCCCAGGAAGCACCAGACTCAGGGTGGTATGGGAGGTTCATATATGTTTTATGTAATTTTACTATGCTAAAGCTAAAACATTCCTTTTCATTTAAACAGAAAAGGGGAGGTGATGTGGGATTACCATTAATGAATAAAGAAACTGCTTTGGACCTATAGCAGGGCAGAATTTAGGTAGGTGGAGAAGACTGGGAGCTGGGAGGAAGGGCAGAATCAGAGAGATAGACGCTGGGAACTTTAGCTGGTAAGCCACAGCCACATGGCGATACACAGATTAATAGAAATGGGTTAAATTAATATGAGTTAGCCAATAAGAAGCTAGAGCTAATGGGCCAAGCAGTTGATTTAATTAATAGTTTGTGTGATTATTTAGTGTTTAAGCTAGCTGGGCAGCCAGGAACCGCTACCTTGCAGATATGATCCCTGAGGATGGGCTGGTAGTGTGAGCCCCGCAGCTGCCTCTGGAACCAGGACTGTGGCTCTCCATTGTAGGAAATCTCAGGAGCCGAGGCTCCATTCTGGATCTCAGGGAGGTCGGACATGGTATCCCGCACGGTGATGGTTCGGAAGGGGCCCGAGTTCAACCTGCAGCAGAGGGTGCCTTCTTAGATATCATGCGGGCAGTCTCTGCTGGATTTCAGGATGTGAGGGGCAGCTGTAGTATGTGCTCTACTCAAGCCAGCTGCCTGCAACAAGGCAGAACTTGAGGCTGGAATGGCATAGACTTGCAATAGCACTGAGCTTCCACATAGAGCCTGGCACAAACCCCAGTGACCCAGGAGTCATGACCTCCTGCCAGTCCCACACTTGGTGTGCCAAGTTCAGCTCCTACCTGGTGATGTTGCTAACAAACTTCTTGTCATCCACCACAACACTCAGCTGGCAAGCACGGGGCGCAAACACATGCAGAGGCTCTGGAAACAGAGGCAGCTTCTCTCCTGGGGCTGCAGCCAAGATGATGGCCCGTCTCCGCGTCTGGGCCACACCATACTGTCCAGCCTTTAAGAGGGGAATGGAGACAGGTGGCATCAGGCAGAGTGTCTGCCTAGCTGGTCTCTGTGCCGAGAACCATCTACAACTCATCAAGTCGACAGTGCAACTGACCAACAAGAGCAGCGCTCGCTTGTCAGCCAGGGCCACACCATTTGCAAAATTCCCAATCCTTAAGACTACAATAATTTGAATTTCCAGAATTAGTCACGTGTCTTTGTAAGCTCCCTGCCACCCCAATTCTGTCAAGCCCAGGCCCCCAAAATATTAACCCACCACCTGTTTTTATCTTTCCCCTCTTCTCACAGCAACTCATGGGTTTAAAGGGGATGGTAAGATCTTTGGGTGACCAACTGGAAAGCCCCAATGCCAAGTTTGCATTGGATTCTCAGAATCTCAGGTTCTGCTGTGGGGCCCCTTAGGGAATACTGCAGAAGTGGTAAGGACAATGGGGAGCTGGGTGCCCTCCACTCCCTGACAGTCACAGGCAAGGGGTGGGAATGCAGCACTTGCCCCATGCGGGCTCTTGTGACTTCAGCATCCATTGGATGTTTGAGTTCGTAGCCCAGGCTGGCCACAAACTGGTGCCTACTTGTTGGGATGACAGGTGTGTGTGACCATATTTGGGCTAGTGGTGATGGGAAAGGAACCCAGGCTTACTGAAGGTTACTAAGTGCGCTACCAACTGGGCCCCAGCCAACCCTGCTTACTTTTGGCCAATGTGCAGTTACCAATGTGTTACTTGTGAGTGCGCTACACTTAGCTACAACCCAGCTCTTAATCTTGAGACATTGGCCTTAAACCCATGATCGTCTACTTCAGCCTTTTAAGACCGGAATGACAGGCCTGTGCCACTATACCTGGTTACCCCATGTTTTTTCTTCTTTTAAGACAGGTGTTCTTAGGCTGGGCAGTGGTGGTTCATGTCTTTAATCCCAGCACTCGGAAGGCAAAGGCAGACGGATCTCTGAGTTTGAGGCCAGTCTGGTCTACAAGAGCTAGTTCCAGGACAGGCTCCAAAGTTACAGAGAAACCCTGTCTTGGGGGGAGAGGGGGGAAGAAGGTAGGGTTTCTTTGCAGCTCTAGCTGTGCTAGAAATCGCTCTGTAGATCAGGCTGGTGTCAAACTCAGATTTCCTATCCTCACCAACACACTAGTGATCATGCAGCCTCTGCTACCCAGCAGGCCTGAACACTCTCCCAGTTAGTGATGGGGGCAGCAGTCCAGGTGACTCTGCCTGCTGTGTGATGCCCACCTGCAGCACACCGAAGGTACACTGGTAGCCCATGCGGACCAGGCAGCGCAGCGTGAGCTTCAGCACCATGGAGCGCTTGAAGGACACAAAGTTCCTGACGTTCTCCAGCAGGAAGAACCGTGGCCGGTAGTAGTCGCAGTAGCTGTGGGGCAGGAAGGACAAAGGTCAGTCTCTCACAGACCCTAGGCATCTCCCACCATAGAGGGGCTCCCTCCCACAAAGCTGTATCTGGCCGAGAGTCGCCCCCAAACAGCAAATGACAGAGGGCTGTCCATGCTTACCTGAGGAAGGAGACTACCAGGGAGTTTTTGAACTTGGAGTAAGTACGGGAGTTGAAACGGTTCATGCCGCTGAAACCTTGGCACGGTGGTCCACCACAGAGCATCTCCACATCGCCCTTCTGCGGCAGCCTCTGGCCCAGGGAGTTGGTCACCTGGCCAGACATGACCAACTTAAGCAGCACATTGCAGTCCTCTGTGAACACCGTGGTGCCGGGGTTGTTCAGCCGGAATGCCTGGGCTGCTGGGTCCCACATCTCAATGGCCCACAGCGTCTCAGAGATGCCTGAGGGACAGAGAGCAGAGGTTTGTTGTTTTCATTTGCTCAGACATGCCATGGCCGCCTCGCCTTGCCCAGCCAGGCCAGAGTCAGCACAACCAGTACCCACCTGCTTGGTGGAATCCTTCCGACAACCCTCCACAGCCAGAAAACACATCCAGAGTTCGGAGCTTGGGCAACTTGATGGTTGCCTCGGGCTCTCTGGGCTCCGACACCTGACTCTTTGCCTTCCCTTTCCCTGGAGGAGGAACAGGACATCAGCTGTGAGAAGGGCCCACCAGACGGCTCTCCTCAAGAGGCTTTTTTCAGGAGACCTTATCTTTGTGCCTTAAGAGCAGCCTCTTGGGAGACCTTCCCAATTCAGCCTCCCAAACATGGGCAGAATTTGAGAGGTCGAGGCAGAAAACTTCAGGGTTCCGGGCTAGCTTGGACAACATGCAACCTTGTCTCATGAAAACCATACGTATAGGGGAGTAACAGATGGGACACACCTTTCCCCTTCCCTTTCCCTTTATTCCCAGGGTTGCGGGCGTGGTTTGGAGGGTCTTCGAAGCTTTTGCTCTTTGCATTGTAGGCCTGCACAGAGATGAGCCATATTAGTTAAGAAGAAATGCATGGACAACCCCCCCACACACACACACAGCTTAAGAACTTTGGTCTAATAATCTCATTCCCTAGGAGGATCACAGCCAATCTTATTATTGGAAAGAGACAAGACTGTAGCCAGCTGGTCATGGTGCTGAGGCTGAGGCCATTCCACACTACAGAGGCTGTCTAAAATCACTTCTATTAACCCTCTCATGGTCTGCACCAACATCTGCTACTTAAAGCACCCAGAGCATACATTCGATGGAAAGGGAGAGCATTATGGGAGCCTGCTGTCCAATGTCACATAAACATGCACACAAAACATTGAAGAGCCAAGCTCCAGGTACTCAAATGGGTCTAGTACAAGAGGATCTTGGATTCTTTCTCAAAACCATGGCCACTACCTGGTCACAAGAGACAGAGTGTACTCTTCCCAAAGAGAGGGACCTTTCCAGTTTTTTTTTTTTTTTTTTTTTTTCGAGACAGGGTTTCTCTGTGGCTTTGGAGCCTGTCCTGGAACTAGCTCTGTAGACCAGGCTGGTCTCGAACTCACAGAGATCCGCCTGCCTCTGCCTCCCGAGTGCTGGGATTAAAGGCGTGCGCCACTACCGCCCGGCTTGAGAAAAAAAACTGGAAGTCAGAGAGGGACCTTTCCAACATATACCAAGACCCTAGGTATGGTTGGTAGAGGCCTTCAAAACAGTCCGTCAGATAAATTTTAATGGTGTTAGTAAAATGTTACACACATTTTTATTCTTAAATCTAGAGCTGCCAGGGCTACAAAGAAAACTTTTATAAATATTTATTTATTTATTATGTATACAATATTCTGTGTATGTATGCCTGCAGGCTAGAAGAGGGCACCAGACCCCATTACAGATGGTTGTGAGCCACCATGTGGTTGCCGGGAATTGAACTCAGGACCTTTGGAAGAGCAGGCAATGCTCTTAACCTCTGAGCCATCTCTCCAGCCCCCTACAAAAAAAATTCTATCTCAAAAACAAAGCTGGGTAGTAGTGGTACATGCCTTTAATCTCAGCAGTTGGGAGGCAGAGACAGGTGGCACTGTGGGAGTTCGAGGCCAGCCGCCTGGACTATATAGTGAGTTCCAGGATGGTCAGGACTTTTTTTTTTTTTTTTTCGAGACAGGGTTTCTCTGTGGCTTTGGAGCCTGTCCTGGAACTAGCTCTGTAGACCAGGCTGGTCTCGAACTCACAGAGATCCGCCTGACTCTGCTTCTCAAGTGCTGGGATTAAAGGCGTGCGCCACCACCGCCCGGCTGGTCAGGACTTATATACAAAAATCTTGTCTTGGAAAACAAAACAACCCAAACCAAACCCAGAAAAGCAAAAGCTAAGCACTGAACTTCAGAACCACCTGCTATCACAGGCCTGTGTCATGTGCTGACATGGGCATGCAGCTCTGTTAAGTAATGTGCCCTATTCCTTGGGCATCCAACACCAATCTTCTTCTGAACACCCAATCCTGCCTCCCAACCCAGGGTTTGTGCATGTAAGGCAAGAGTTCTACTGGATCAAGCCATATCTCCAGCTGCCTTGTTTTCTTTCAAAGTCAAAATCCTACTCCAAAAAAAACAAACAAACAAACAAAAAAAAACAAAAAACAAAAACAAAACCAACCAAAATCCTACTCCTAAGGTTCTACATAGAAGTCAGGTGGTGGTGGCACATGCCTTTAATCCCAGCGAGTTAGAGGCAGGTGGGTTTCTAAGTTTGAGGCCAGCCCTGTCTACAGAAACAGTTCAGGGATACACAGAGAAATCCTATCTTGATAAACCAAAAGACTATATAGGTTGGGTGGGGTGGGTACCACAAGCCTTTAATCCCAGCACTTGGAAGGAAAAGGTGGGTGGATCTGCCAGTTCAGGGCCAGTTTGGTCTATAGATGGAGTTTCAGGGGTATATAAATGTATAGTGAGACCCTAGCTCAAAACAGACAAAAACCAAATCCACTGCACACCAGCTGCTTCCTTAGTCTACCTCGTATCTCCTATCCCAAGAAAAACCCAGGCCCAGGTCTAGCACTATCCAGCCTATCACTGAGCTCCACCCCAGACTGAGCTGCTTTCTTGGGCACCCCACTCTAGCACATTTGCCCCTCAAGTCTGGCTCCACCTCAAGGAAGTAGAAGCGGTCAGGGCCCCCCTGTGAGTAATCCTGGATGCTTTCAAGCAGGTCTTCCCCGTACTCCACAGTACAACGGCCTTGCACATCACTGAAGTCCACCACAGCTTCCTCGTCACTCCAGTACAGCAGGTTGATGTCTGAATGGTAGGTTGCTGAGGTGGATTTGTGGGTGTTCTCAGGCCTGTAAAGCGGACACCAGGTAAGTATTATTTTACCACAAGTTTATAATCACAGGTCAAAGCACCCTCATCTGCAATGCCTGGAACCAGCAATTGGGGAGTTGAGTGAGACAATAGGGATCTTGTCAGTCTTGTACACCTCATACCTCAAGGCCTTTATTTTTTGAGACAGAGCTTCCCAGGCTGACCTCCAGCTCAGCAATTCTCCTTCCACAACACCTCAAGTGCTGGGACTACAGACAACTACCAACCCAGTCTCCACAGGACATCTTAGATAGCATTTTAAAAAGGATTTATTCATTCTTATTCAGTGTGTATGGGTGCTCTGCTGGCTTGTATGTCAGTGCAACAGGTGAGTACAGTGCCTATGGAGGCCAGAAAAGGGCATCAAGTCCCGTCGAACTGGAGTTAGACAATTTTGAGTCAACCATGTGTTTAAGTGCTGGGAATTAAACTTATCAAATCTGAAGCACTGAGCCATCTCTCCAGCCCTTACATGGCATTAACATTGAAGTAGCCTGTAAGAGAGGTCAGCTGTATAATTTGAGTACTTGGTTTGGTTTGGCTCAACCTATAAACAGTATCACGGAAAGATCACACATCCCAGTTCCATCAGCATGGTGACCACCACCCTTACTTGGACCCAACCCCACAGAAGGAATGGAATTCCCGGGAACCAGATCAGGGATGCTCTGCTTCATCCTGCCCATCAACGCTGAGTGACCTGTTCTTTTCTAACCACGTTGATCATTACAAAGACTCCAGAAAAATCAGGTGTAGTAAGAGGTGCCTATTATCCTAGTACGTGGGATGCTGATACAGGGGGATCTCAAGTTCTAGGTATGCTAGTAAAACAAGCACATACAGGTCATCTGGGCCCGTTTTCTTTCACTGTAGCCCCCTTTCTACTGCCTGTCTTCAAACAAAGCCATACTTTCATGAATGCATGCACAAGTACATAAAGTATATGTGGAGTGTTTAGTAAAGCCAAGGGCTGGAAAAAAAACAAACAAACCCAGAACCAGTAAAGGTGCAGAACAGAGGGATTCAGAGTGGTGGGAGACCAGAACAGGAGACTGGTTTGGGCAAAGCACCGAGACAAACCAGGACACACTCCCTGCCACTCTGCAGCTTTTGTTTCTTGCAGGTTGAATTGGAGCCCACAGTACCCCACATGCTAGACACAGGCTCCCAACTTAGCCACACCTACACCCCCCCACCAAGGCCACAAGTATGTAATACACCCATGCCCCCAGGATAACCAGAAGCAGCCATCTCTACCAGCAGAGCCTTCTTGGAGGGCCTCCCAACAGGCAGAACCCACACGGACCTGTAGAACTTGTTGAGCCTGATCTTGATGTCTGCTTCGTTGGCCTTGCCATTCTTCTTGCCACAGTGAATTGCTTTGATCCGGCCGATGCGATAGGGCTCAGGAGCATCCAGGTTGCTGCCTTTGATATAGTCAGAATACTTGCGGTAATGCTCAGGGTACAGGCTCTCGTCCACAGGCTCCTTCTTTGAACGCTTTAAGGGGCTAGCTAGCTTGATGCTGCAGAGAGGAAGGAAGGGTATAACTGAGCGCGAGGCCTTAGAGTCCAGACGACAGGTTGGAGTGAGCCGATTCCTCATGAGTTGGTACAGCCTAGTACCATTAATGAAAGATATTTCAAACGAAATCTGTTTAAAATACCACTCAGCTCCCAGAGCTCAGGGGGCTGTGGCTACACATGCTTGTCACCCCAGGATTTGGGAAACAAACTGACTGAAACAGGAGGCTTGGGAGTTCCAGGTAAGCTTGAGCTGCCAATTAAATTTTAGGCCAACCCGGAGGTACCTCCCAATCATGTAGCACCATGTACTACTGACTATGTGACAAGGTCCTGTCAGCAAACACAAGTTGAAATGTTATAGGAGGGGACATTGCACTAGGGGAAACAGCAGCTTCTAAGACAGCACAGGTACCATCTCCCCAGGTGTCAGCCAAAAGCACAACCACTGTGCTGAGGAGCCCCGGGACTCGAGGACTCGCTGTGACATGATGTCACTTTCCTGACTACGGAGTACCGATGCAAATGTGATGTGAAGGATGGAGTCTGAGAAAGCTCGAATTTGGCCCAACTCATGGCAAAGCTACTCTGCCCACAAGGACATAGGAGGTGATCTTCCAAGGTGGCTCCCACTCTGGCTAGCAGTTGACTTTTGAGTCCTAGAGGCACCCCTGAGTGCTTATGTGTGGCCTAATTGGTATGCTTCTATGTGGTAGATGACACCACAGGGAACAACCTATAGGACACCAAAGATGAGCATTTCAAGATTGGGTAAAATACCCAACACCATCAATGTACAAGTATCCACTCATTCCTTAGTTCCACGGGTCACAGCAACTAAGCCAAATTTGGGGACTTAAGGTTTCACCAGACACTAGGAAAATGGATCCTCCAACTATAGATACTGAGCTATGTTTGGAAACACGAGCTGCAATTCCAACTTGTTCTAGCGCTTAGGATGTAGAATGGATGAAAGGTGGAGATGATGCCCTGACTTCCGACATGGAGTCTGATGTAGTCCTGTTCACAGATCTCATCCAACAGTCCCCGGGTAGAGCACTGGAGTTCTGGCAGGGAGATCCCATTAGCTTCAAAGAGAAAAAAAACTCAGGGAGGAAGTCTATGCCAAGACCTCAGAGCTGCTCAGGTGCAGAGCCGAGCCAAGAACTGACTGTCCAGCACTGCAGGACTCAGCCAGACACACAGCACAGATGGTGAAAGGCCCGAGGCAGTGTGCCTGGAGCACGACCAGCACGTGACAAAACCTTCACGAGGAGAGGCCTAAACACTAGCTTAAGGGGAGCAGCTGGAAAGATCACCAAGCCAACTGACGGGTATGGACCATGGACGGGGCACTCACTTAAAGGTAAAGGCCTCAGGAGGCAGGTATACACTGTCGCCTAGTCGGTAGACAACACCATTCTTGGTGATACAGCTGCAGTAGAGCCGGCCATCCACCTCATCAAGCTGCTCCAGGACCTTGGGCATTTCTTTCTGTCTCAGCTCACCCAGCCGGATACAGGACAGGCAGAACCTGTTGAAGCCAAGGGCAGAAACTCAAGGCTCCAAGGTAAAAGTATCTGCAGATATCTGGGAGAATTGCCCCTTTTGACCACAGCTCAAAGACAGAAATTAATACTAGCCTAGCAAACAAGCCAGGGGCTGTGTACATCAACAGCAGGGTCCTCGGCCAGCAAATGCCCAAGGCCCAGGACTACAACCTAGCACCACAAATGAGTATTTTCCCCCTTTCTCTCTTTTTGAGTCAAGGTTTCTCTATATAGCACTGCTGTCCTGGAACTCAGGCTGAAGACCAGGCTGGCCTCGAACACATATCTGCCTACCTCTGCCTCCCACCTCCCAAGTGCTGGTATTAAAAGCGTGCACTAGCCGGGCGGTGGTGGCGCACACCTGTAATCCCAGCACTTGGGAGGCAGAGATAGGTGGATCTCTGTGAGTTCGAGGCCAGCCTGGTCTACCAAGGGAGTTCCAGGACAGGCTCCAAA
>NC_022012.1:15028811-15066270 GCF_000317375.1 Microtus ochrogaster
AAAAGCCCAGGAAACCCGACTCAGATTCACAACCCATTTCCAGATTGTGATGGTTTTTGTGAACCTGCCATTTTAAATTCCCAGCTTACAATGACCACGGGCCCATCTTTTGACTCCAGTTTTGGTGCCGATTCAGGTATAGTTTACATTTATTAAAAAAAAAAAAAAAAAAGCATGCACTACCACTGCCCAGCAGAAATGACTATTTTTAAACAGATGGCTATGCTTGCCTATGACAATCCCCAGAGAGTCCATGTTTTTTTTTTTTTTTTTTTAAAAAACAGGGTTTCTCTGTAACGATCCTGGCTGTCCTGGAACTCTGTAGATCAGGCTGGCCTCGAACTTAGATCTGCCTGATTCTGCCTCCCGAGTGCAGGAATTAAAGGTGTGCACCACCACCTGACCAGGTCCACACATTTTAAACACATCCATGATGTCAGGCCTCTTTGGTCAGCAAAGAACACAACTGGGGCTGGGCGGTGGTGGCGCACGCCTTTAATCCCAGCACTCGGGAGGCAGAGGCAGGCGGATCTCTTGAGTTCGAGGCCAGCCTGGTCTACAAGAGCTAGTGCCAGGACAGGCTCCAAAGCTACAGAAAAACCCTGTCTTGAAAAAAACAAAAACAAAAACCCCAAAGAACACAGCTGGGGAATAAGTAAACGTTTCTCTGGAAACCTGAGAGAATGGAAGGTCTCCCAGAGCAGGATGGGGGCAGAGGAGGCCTACAGCTGGTGCACACACTCACTTGTGCTTGTTGTCCTCTGTCGGCTGGGTCGTGGGAGGGGATTCAAACCTGGCGTAGTCCTGGTTGTACCACAGCTGGTAGAAATAGGTCTTTCCATCATCCTCAGCCCTTGGCAGCATGGTCTCGGGATCCATGCCGCCCTATGTAAACAAAACATGGTCAGCCTTGGCTCCTAGTGGTCGGGTGGAGCATGGAGAGGAGAGGAGGCGCTCACCTCCATGGCCCAGTTCTCAGAGGGAGCTCTGTAGACGACCTTGACCTTGCTATGGATGTAGGAGAGCTGCATATTCTCACACTCGCCCACCAGGAACAGCTCCAGCGGGTCTGAGGTGGCTCCAAGGACTGTGTCTGTCCCAGCACAGAACCAGTGCGCATGGAACATCTGCCCGTTCTTGTCTTCCCACAGTGCCGTGACCCTGCAGCCGCAAGATGGGACAGGGAATAGATATCTCATGTAACCAGCAGAACTGGACCATACAAACCCTTGGTATCTTTTGGTTTCAGTCTGACATGAAAAAGCAGGCACTCAAATTTGGCAGGAGGACACACACACCTGGCTAGATATAGCGGCTTGGAGGAATCATCTGGAATGACAGAGACGCAGTCCCCCACCTCCAGTGTCTCTTCATCGATGCACACCTTCTGATAGTAAGTTCTCTTCTCTTCAACCTGAAACCAATCTGAGCTTGGGTGAGGGCCATAGCCAACATTTCCCCTAACTTTCTGTGAAATTTGCTTGGGACTAGGGGTGTGGATCAGCAGTGCAAAGAGCACTGACCAGATGCCAGGCTCTGGGCTCCACCCCAGACACCCTAAAAAAGTGGAAACACGACTTATTTGATAAGTCATGAGGGCTAACAAGATGGCTCAGTGGATAAAGTTTTGTCACTAAGTCTGACTCGAGTTTGATCCCTGAGACCCACTCTATGGAGAAGGGACTCACGTAGGTTGTCTTCGGAGTCACGCATGCTGTGGCATGTGTGTACATCCACAAATAAACATAATGAAATCAAGAAAGCCGGGTGTAATGGTACACACCTTTAATCCTAGCAGGCCTATCTAGCCTACATTAGGTCCAGGCCAGTCAGAGCTACACGGTAAAACCCTAACTCAAAGAAAAAAGGCGTGAGTTGCTGGGATTGTCAGCACATGCCTGTAATCCCAACACTTGAAAGGCTGAAAAAAGCAAAGGATCAAGAGGTCCAGGGTTCAGCAGTGAAAAGTACTTTTTGATGTTAGAGAACCTGGGTTCAGTTCCTAGCACCCACAGTGGCTCACAACCATTCATAACTCCAATTGCAGGGGATTCCATACCTTCTATTGACCTCTGTGGGTACTAGGCATGCACATGGTTCATGTACATATATATAGGCCAAAAAAAAAAAATCTACACGCGATAAATCTGAAAAAAATGGTAAAAAATAAAATATAAGTTCTAACCCAACCTGGGCTATAAAGTGAGAGCCTATCTTTAAAACAAACTAAACCAAGGCTTCTGAATGAATGCCTTTTTCTGTATAAACTTGGCTGTCCTAGAACTCGCTCTATAGACCAGACTGGCCTAAAACACCACCACGTGTATATAAAATATATATATTTTATATATATATATATACATATATTAATTTGTTTGTTTTTTGAGATAGTCTCTCTCTGTAGCTTTGATTGTTCTGAAACTTGTTTTGTAGATCAGGCAGGCCTCAAACTCAGATCTGCCTACCATCCAAGTGCTGGGATTACAGGCATGTGCCACCACAGTCCAGTTTAATAATTTCTATTACGCCTGTAATCCCAGCACTCAGGAAGCAAGCAGATCTGCCTTAGAGGCTAGCCTGGTCTACATGGGGAGTTCCAGGACAGTTAGAGAAACCCTGTCTTAAACTAAAACAAAACAATAACAACAACAACAACAACAACAAAAAACAAAAACAAAAACAAAAAACCAACCTAATGCTGACATGGTGGCACATGTCTGTAACCTTAGCAATTGGGAGGTTGAAATGGAATAGTATAAAGTGTAGAAGTATATGGGCTGCCTGGGCTACAGTCATCTCAGGATTTACCAGTGAGGCTGAGGTGTGGCCCAGTTGTAGAGCTCCAGCCTAGAGTGCCTGAGGCCTTGCATTCTACTCCTAAGTACGGGGAAAGGGGGGGACGGGACAGCAGCTGGGTTGCAGCTTGCCTCTCACAGGTGAGCCTGCGGCTTCCTGGCTACAGGGCTAGGCTCAGGCGTGCAGCAGCACGTAAGAGGAAGAGACCTCACCTTCAAGGGCTGTCCGAGCCAGGAGATGCGATCCTTGTTCTGTTTCTTTTTCTTCCCTTGATGCATCTTTTTGGGTGATGGCACCTCTGGGATGTCATCATCAACTTCCTCGTCATCATCTGCCTCCTTTACGGCCAAGTTTGGACACCTGCAGAACACACTCTGCCGTCAACCCTGGGAAAGCATCCCGTCAGCCCCACACCGTCAGCCCCACACCATGTCGTTGCCTCTGCCACCAGAACAGAACATAGCAAAGCCTACCTCCTCTTGAGGCAAGCCTGTTTACTCCGCCCAGTGCCACCAAACTTAACCATATCCTTGCAGGCTTTGCACTTCCCACACTCAGGCTGCTGACAGACCTGAAAAATAAAAGGGTGGATCAACCAGCCATTCATAGGGAGGAACTTTTTTTTGTTTGGTTTGTTTTGAGACAAGGTCTCTCTACAGAGCTCTGGCTGACCTCAACCTCACAGAGATCCACCTGCCTCTGCAGACAAATGCTGGGTGGGAATTAAGGCATGCATCACCACACCAGCCCAGAACTTTCAAAACTATGCCTGCTCAAGGTCAGCGAGATGTTTGGTGGGTAAAAGTACCAAGCTCCCTAAGCTTACTTCAATACCCACAGCAAGACTAAAACTCCAAAGTTACTTCCAACCTCCACGTGCACACTGCAGCCTTTGCACACACCCTCAACTAGTAAGTATGAAAGCACACCGCATCTGTGCTGAGCACTTCAGACTTTCCCCATGCATGCCCTAAGCTTGACAACTACTCAGATTTAACCTGTGTCAGGTATCAGGTCATTCAGCTATGACTAAGGTCCTGTGACAGATATGCACAGGTGACACACACTGTACCCTGAGAAGGGGTCTCTGCGTCTGAGTATGTGGAGGCGCACAGGGTGCTAAGCATTCCCTAGAAACTCACAAGCAGTCAGTGGGGACAGTCACTAACAAAACACAACAGCACGAGAACAAGGTAACCAAAAGGAACCAAGCACCCAGCTCCCTTGTTTAGAAACAGACAACAACTTTAAAAGGAATTATCAAATACAAGGACATGGAGAAAAAGTCAAGTAAAGGTGAGGACGGGCATCCCGTGAAGGCCTATACCATGAGAAAAGGACGGATACTACTGTGGGCGAAGGATCAGCGAGGCTCTACTACACCCAGGGAAAGTCAAAACAGTAAACTGCAAAAATACACCTGAGTGTGTCACACGGTTAGGGTGACTTCCTCTAAAGAAGAACCCAGCAGTCCCTTGTGTACTAAGAATAGCACGTAACAGTCTTCTCTTCTCACTCAGAGCTCTCAGGACACTTAAGTTCCTTTGATAGCATAAGATAAGGCATGTCCCGTAAGCTGGTGTTGGGACAACTGATCTCACAGAACTGGGCATGCAGTACAACACCCAGACGCTCAGCTCTCAGGAGGCAGGGGAAGGAGCACCAGCAGGTTCAGGACAACCTTGCCTACAAAGCTGCCTCAGAATACACCCACACATGCAGGCCATGGTTCAGTATATGGTCTGTAGCCCAGGCTGACCTCAAACTCACTATAACTGAGAATGTCCTTGAAATCCTGGATCCTCACTGCCTTCTTTATGGGATAGGCTCGTGCCTCCAGCTTAACCACATCATTTGAGGTTTTGGTTTTTTTTTTTGTTTTTAATTTGGGTTTTGTGTTAATGACACAGGTTGATTCCAAGACCATTGATACAAAAGTACTCACAAGAGCCAGCCATGGTGGCGCAGGTCTATAAACCCAGTTTTTGGAAGAATACGGTAGGATAGAGACTTCCAGGCCAGCCTGAGCTAGATTAAGACCCAAGTCATATCAAGAGGCCTTCTGCAGCCACAGTTCTAAGCTGAGAGAAACATGTACTTCTGCAGAAGCTCTAGCAGAATTCCAGAGTGTAATGTGGCCTGAGGGGCGACTCTGGCTCTTGGGCCAGTCCTCTCTCAGCACCCACAGAACATGGAGGTAGAGCTGACGTCTCTCAGGAAACCAGGCTATGTAGCCAACGGCATCCACCTAAAACGCCCTAGACACTCTTGTTGACTTCAACCCCACCCGTCTGGCAAGGCAGACAGCTCCCCTAGAGTACTGACTCCTAAACATCTAAGAAGAGCCAAGGATGGCTCACGGCGTGGCTAGCCTGCTCACCTCACAGACGCCACAGCGGCGGCGCTTGCAGGCGTTCTCCTTGTCTTCCTTGTCGTCCTTCTCGATCTGCTCTGAGAAGAACGTGTCAAAGATCTGGTAGACCAACTTGGTGGTGGTGGCTTTTGTGGGCCCTTTGTCCTTCTCCTTAGTAGAATCTTTGAGGTTATAGCGTCTCTCCGCTCGCCTGAGACAGATGGCCACCATTTTAGGGAACCAGACATAAGACTGCCTTCTCTGGTCTCAAGTCTCCCATCTGATTCTTGCTACATCCTTACCTCTGTCCCAGAGTGACCCCAGCCAGCTTGATCAGGGCTCTCATGCAGGGAGTCAAGAAGATGGGTGTCTCATCACTGTCCTTGGCATCATCGTAACTCTCTACCTGATTCACCACAAATTGGGCATGGCGCAGCAGGGAGTCCTCTGTGAACCGGTTCAGGTTAATGGCAGAAGGAGGGACAGTGGTCTTTGGTTTGGGGGGGAGAGGAAGAAACAAAACAAAACAAAAACGATCAGATGTTTCTAATGTTTTGCCTCCTTGTAAGGCTGGGTGAGAGGACCCTAGTATTTCATGTATGCTAGACAAGCAATGTACCAAAAGTTGCGCACCTAGGCCCCCATTGGGGATTCTAGACAGGGGCACTACAAGTAAGACACGCCCCCAGGCCTGTTGCATTAATCTTCTAGTGGTAGTGGAAGGTTCTGATTCTGAACAGTCTTCTCTAGCATCAACCATGCTGTGTACATGTAGATCCAAACCCTTCCTAGAGAAGGTAAAGCTCTCACCTCAATCTTATTTATTAGGTCTTCATAGACGGCGTGAGGATTGCTTTGCAGGAACTCAACCACAATCTTACTGATGTAAATTTTCTCCTGCATCAACCCAAATATTGGCGCATAGTCTGGGCTGGGTTCCATCAGAATGTATTCCGCAAATGCTGGAAGAACATATGACTTGGTTTTTAAAGATAGTCCAATTAGGGTGATTATGAGCATTTCAAGCTCCTCCAGCACCTACCATTTATGCAGATGGCTGTTTGGTTTATTTAACGGGGTCCTGTCATTTTGCCTAGGCTAGCCCCAACTCAATTTCCTGAGTAGCTAGGACAGCAGTTGTCTGCTATGTCCAGCAGGTACTACATTTTAAAAAAATGTTTCAAAGCTAGTAAAATGGCTCAGCAGATAAGGGCACTTTCCTACAAGCTTGACAACTTGAGGTTGATCCAGGGCCTCACATGGTAGAGGGAGAGAATCAATTACTACTATCCCATACGTATGCTGTGGTGCACTCACACACAATAAATAAAGAAATATAAATAAATAAATAAATAAATAAATAAATAAATAAATAAATAAATAAATAAATAAAGAAAGAAAGAAAGAAAGAAAGAAAAATCCAGGCTGAACACGGGCAAGTATATGTCTTCCAAGCTTCCAGAACAATCTAAAATTTAAAACTCCACAACCTAACCCACAAGAATCCAACTTCTCTATTCGCTAAGGTCCACCTGGACTTGCAGGAGCCAGGTGGAAATGAGTCAGCTGAGGTCAGCACTCATCTGAGTTGTAAACACCTGATTGTCATACAACTGGAGGATCAGCTTTCAGGCCAGTAAAGATGAACACAGGTCACGAGGTCCTCCCTGTGCCTGATGAGACCCTTATGACTAGGCAGAAACTTACGGGTGCTGAAGCCAATGAGAGCCTTTTCTCCGCCATCAAAGCCAGTGATCCACCACTCACTGATAGGCCCCAGGTTTTTGCAATTAACACCACCTGTGGAAAAAAGTCCCACTAAGAAACAGACTAGACACGGTGACTTCACAGCTCTCTCTACAGCTAGAAAACCCAGCCAGCATGCAGCCTCTTCACTTTGCTGAGTTAATGGCAGGACTTTGAGCTATCCCCTCAAAGCAGTACTTCCCACGGGTTCTATCTTGCCTCCCCTATCTTGCCTCCCATGTTTTGTTCGCTTCTTTAACAACCCTTGAACATTGCACATACCTTTACCAGTACACGTACCTTCCACAGATGGATTTTCATCATAAATTGCTTTGGCACAACCAGCAAAGTAGAGTTCAATGTTCTTCTCAATAAGACCAGTGTCAACAGGACACAGATGACCTCTATTGCAATATACACTACACAGGCAACAAACATTACTTCACCACTCAGCTCCACACCGATGACCATAAATCTCTGTCAGACTCAAGGTACCCAGACTAAGTGAGGGTTCTGGACTCAGCAATATCCACCACCCAACAGTGTCTCACACCACTCTTGTGTGACAAATACCACACACCACATGCTGGAGTTATAATTGGCTGGTTGTGAGCTGCCTACACAGGTATCAGCAGCTGGAGTTGACTGCTGATTTATCTCTCCAGACTAAAAAGAACTGGAGTACCAGTACTGATCCTGCATAAGGCCTGTTCACTGGCCACACTCAGCCAAGGGCTGCATGCCCTCAGCCATCTTTCCCCACCAGAAAAAGGCTATGTAACTGAATGAAGGAGAAGCCTGGCTTCAGTTCTCTCCTGAGGATGCCACAGTGGGATTTACAGCTGACTGCTATCTACAAACAATCTCTAACTGGCCCCACAGGTCTACTGCCTATTAGGGCAAAGCCCTATAGATCACTGGCAGATCTACCATGTCAGTCGTAGGGAGAGAGATAATAGCCACTAACCAACATGCAGGGAGTATTGCCACAGCCACACCCAGGGATCTTGAACCAATGGTCCCAAAAACTCCAGCCCATGGTGGGTTCAATATCTAAGAGCACTCAGGAATGATGGGTACTCCTAAGGGGACCCCTTCCACCACATAACCCAGAAGGACTTGTGGGTTCAGCCTCATCACATCTGGTCCTGCTTCTCCAAAGCCAGGGCTGGAAACATGGCTCAGCTGTGAAGGGCTTGCCTGATGTAAATGAAGCTCTGGTTTGCACAGAGCACTACACATCTGGGAATGTTAGCACAGAAGGCCAGGAATTCAAGGTCATCCTGTCTACTTATCAAGTTTGAGGCTGGCCCAGGCTGCAAAAAACCCCAGAAAACAAACAGCAATAATAAAATTTTATTTGTGGCTGAAGTCTATTCAACCTTAATTGGCTTCTTAGCTATTGTCAAAAGGAGGGCAGCTTGAGAAGCCCTATGATTAGAAGTAATGACTACACTTAGATGCCTTGAACACAGGTGTCCACCAGCAGAACACACCCACAGGACATGGCAGTTACCTGAAGCAGGTCACCCTGTGCTGGGGAGATGACTCATAGCTTTCAAATCCAGACGAGTTGGATTCATAGATGGACAGTTTCTCACTGACCAACATTTGGAGTTCATCCACCTAAAGGACAGGGGACAGTGACATGGGCATACCAGGAGGCAGGAGAGGACAGGGTGAAGGTAGAGCACGGACTCACAGCATCTGGAAGGTGTTGCTGGTACTTCAGATCAGGGTCATCTAGGAACTGGCCGCACTGGGGGCACCGTGGTGAATCCGTCTGTGGGAAGAACAGGTACGGCCTCAGGGCAGCTCTCCAACATCTAAGAACTCCTGTGCTGTTGCTGGCCAAGTTCCTGGAGGTGCCCTTACCTTTGGGATCACGGCCGATTTGGTTCGAGCCGCCTTTTTCTCCACTCTGGAAGAAGCACAAGGTTGCTGGCATTTCATCAAACTGGAATACGCTACCCACCATCAGCCCTGCACCAACTCTTCCTAAGCTAGCCCAGGCATGCTGGTGCCAATATCCACAGTGACCATCATGGTACTGAGGTTGCCCAGCAGAAGCAAAGTGCCTGCTTCCACTCCGATCCACAGAAGGTTAAGGCTGGTGCAGCAGTTCGCTGAACAGCCTCCTCTCACCCCTCTCTAGAACTGCCTAACAGCATCACCTGCTCTGTAAGGGAAAGCGAAGTGCTTACGGTTCTTTGAGTGTCATTTTTCGTCTCTTTTCTTCCTAAACAGGAGCAAGAAGAACAGAGAGTCAGGATACCTTAGGCTTGAATGGCACTTTAGATTAAGAACTTCCTATATGCCAGATAGTGGTGGTGCACACCTTTATCTCAGCACTCAGGAGGAGGAAGCAGGTGGACCTGAGTTTGAGGCCAACCTGGTCTACAAAACAAATTCCAGGACACCCAATAGACAGACCACCCTCTCTCCCCCCCGGGGGGGGGGACAATGAACCTTCCTATATGTGATTGTCACAAATCTCAGGAAGAAAGCTGGTAAAGGGTCAGGTACTAAGGCCCAAATCACACCAATGTCCAAATCCCATGAAAAGCCTGCCCTAACCCAGAAACCTAAGGCAGGAGGACCATGAGTTGGAGGCCATCCTCAGATACTTGGCAAGACCCAATCTCAAAAAAAAAAAAGAGCTAGGTGGTGGCGGCATGCGCCTTTAATACTAGCATTTGGGACGCAAAGGCAGGCAGATCTCCGAGTTTGAAGTCAGCCAGGCAGGGATACACAGAGAAACTGTTCTGAAAAACCAAAATAAATGAATGAATGAACAAATAAAAAGCAAAAAACCAAAAAGGCCCCAACAGGAGGTGCTGATACAAAAGACATGCCATTTTTATAAGAAGGACAGGTGAGTCCAGTCTCTCCTTGTGCTACACAAAGCTATGTGAGGGCACAGCAACACTGAGGTGCTCTGGGAGCCAGAGCAGTCTCTCTAACAGCTAACCGTAGGGTCCTCCTAAACATGGATGTCTTGAAACCACAAGCTCAAAAACTACATGCATTACTGGAGATGCCTATCGCAGCAGGTACCCTGAGAAAGGCAACATAGAGAATCACTTCCATTCAAAAGGACTTTCAAGATGTAAAAAGGAAAGTCATGTTGCTACTTTATTTTGAGATAGGATCTCACTATGTAGCCCTAGCTGGCCTGGAAATAAGTCCTTCTATAGTCCAGGCTGGCCTCCAACTGAAGAGATCTGCCTGCCTCCTGCCTCTTGAGCATAGGGTTGTGGCTACTCTGTAGGTCAGAAAGGCAACTGTAAGTAAAGGAGCTGGAGTAAACTCTGGTGCCTCCTCCCATACAATGTCAAACCTGTTGGAGCCAAGGTCCCACATTGCTCTCCCATCCCTAAGCACCCTAGCTCCAGAGCACTGATACTCTGGATTACGGTTTCCACAGAATCACTTGGAAGCAGCGCTATTCTTCTCCAACACCTAAATGTGCTCCTTGTCTAGGAAAGGGTAGGTTAGCTGATGTGTGCGCTTCAAACCAACCTCTCATGAAACTGTCAAGTCTTCAATTAAATATTTTTTCCCCCAAGATTGTCTGACTATGTATAGCTCAGGCTGACAATGAATTCTAGATCCTTCAGCCTCAGCCTCCTGATGCTGGGATTATGGGTATGAGCCACCTTTCCCTGCTTCCCCTGTGCCATTTTTACAGTTCAAATCAGGACCCATACAAGAGATAGACAATGCACTATGACAGTACCTTCAGATGGCTATGATGGCACTACGTGATAACCACAGGACCTGACAGGTATGTGACCCAATACTGACCAAGTGTTATGTAGCCTATGTGTTTAAACTATGTAGTCCTAACTTGTGGAAGGCAGTCTGGTTTCCCAGGTTCTGGATCTGGCCAGTCCTGTTTCCTGCAGATACAGAGCTGTTGGCTGTTTTGTTGGAACTTGGAAGGTGGAACCATCTGGAAACACAGTGACCAGAGGCTGTGGGTATGTCTTACTGGCTAACTGGGAGCTTAAAGTGACCCTGTCTTTGCCCCTAGGTGCTTTGAAAGTAGTCATAGCTCCATGTCTGGCTCCCTCTCAACCTTTCACTTTCCTTTTGCAGAGCTGGGTAGGGAATCCAGAGCCTTGCACAGGCTACGTGGTCACCGGAGTGGCCTCACTAGCAACCATGGAGGTTTGACCCCAGACACCAACTATCTCAAGCAGCGAGAAAATAAATATGGCTCCAGTTGCCAAGACAGACTACGCACAAAGAAAGCAGTTTCAAATGAACTCCCATAAACAAGCAAAAGAGAATCGGCTTCTTGCACTCGGCAACTTCTACTCAGTCTTAGACAACACTAAGACATTAGGTGAAGCAAGTATGATGGTTCATGTCTACATCCCAGCAGTCAGATTGACACGGGATTGAGGTAAACCTGGACTACAGAATAAAAACCTTGTTTCAAAAAACCAAAAAGAATAAAAACATGGGGTTAGAACTGACAGTGTGGCTCAAGTTGCAGAGCGCTTGCCGAGCAAACACAAAGACTTGGCTTTCATTCCAATACTCAAAGACAAATGATATGAGAAGCTGGAAGGATGGACACTACACTGGACAAAGTCCACAGTGCCAAAGCCTGGGCTACAAACCTCATTACAGGGGGCCACTGGCTCAGTACACCTCCAGAGTTCCTAGAGAGCAGCCAACAGCAAGAAATAGGCCAAAGAGACAACTAAGAAGCTCGGAAAAACCAGGACACTTTCCATAAATTGGAGCCTGTGCTGAGATCTTCTAACATTATTTGTAACAAACCTGAGCCACATAATGATTCTCTGATCAGCTATGGACCATCTAGAAGACAGTGATACATGATCTGTGACTATATAACAATCTGTAGCATCTTTGTTTTTGTTAACTACATAAATTAAAGTTTAACTTCTTTAGACAAAGTTACCTAATGGATAATTTCCTGGAACATATTGAGGTCATTAGGTAGCATGAAATTCACTGCATATAGTTTAGATCTTTTTTCTTTTTCCTCCCCAAAGACAGGGTCTGGTATAGCCTTGGCTGTCCTGGAACTTGCTCTGTAGATCCAAGTACTGAGATCAAAGGTGGGCATCACCACTGCCCAGCTTTTGTTTTCTTGGTTTAATGTAGTTTAGATCTTAATGTAGGTCACAGCTCATGCTGTAAAAAAAAGCAGACAGGAAGCAAGTCGACATGCACACGCCTGAGTTCAACACCGGGGGTGCCAGGCCATGTTTATAAGGAGACCTTGTCTCAACAATACAAATAAACCCTGCAAGACTACGATCCTAGCAGACTAGACACGTGTTGGGGTTTTATTCACTGTGTACTGTGGTTCTATTCACAACAAGTCCTTCCCTCTTAGAGATTTTAAAATTACATTTGTCTATCTTGTGTGTGTGTATTATATGTGGGTGTTCATGTATCATGGTATGCATGTAACAACCAGAGGATGACTTCTGGTGTCTGAAGTCAGCCTGGGCTACACATGTAGATCCTGATTCTAAACAAATGTGAGGCTGAAGAGCTGTCTCAGTGGTTAAGAATACTGTCTGTTCTTTCAGAGGACCCAGGTACAAGCCCTAGTATCCACACCCAGTTTCAGGTGAAATGACACCCTCTCCTGGCTTCTGTGACCACTGAACAAACACGGTATACAGATATACAAGCAGACAAAATACCTATACATGTACAATAATTATTTTTGTTTTGCTTTTCAAGGCAGAGTTTCTCTGTGTAACAGCTCTGGCTCTCCTGGAACTTGCTTTGTAGACCAGGCTGGCCTCAGACTCAGATCTGCCTGCCTCTGCACCATCACTGCCCAGCCCCTCCCTCCTCCACCCCCCCCCCTCTCTCTCTCTCTCTCTCCCTCCCTTTCTTTTAAGAAAGTTAACAGAATAGCCAGGCTCTTCTTACTTACCCTTTCCTCTTCATCTCCTTCCTCAGACTCTGAAGCTATCTGCTCTGATTCTGCTTCCTCGGGTCTTCGTTTGGTGGCTCTATGAACAAGGAACATTTAGCTTTGACAACCCAACTCCAGCATAACTATTCTGGAAATGACAGATGAACACCTCCCCCATGAGACACAGTTAAACACTCCCAAGCCCCAAACCAAAAAGTCATGAAGACTCTCAAGGCAGAATTCCTTTGAAGGGTGTGCAGATGGCCCAGGGGACCCCCACGGATTAATGAGCAAGGTGATGGAGCTAAGCCCCACACAGCTGAGCAGGTCAGTTCTGTACTTCTCCCTAACAGAGCCTTTCGGAGTTAACATGACAGCAAGACACAAACACTTTTGACACTTACAGATCTCTGGGTTGACTTCTGGGCCTGGGTCTTCTTTTATCCTGACAGTAAGAATATGGAGGAGAGGAGGGGAAACAACATTATTTCAGAGGCTAAGCAGGTTAACTTCAAGCTCAAGTGTGCAGGGTCAGCATCTTGGTTCTGAACATCAGGAGACATTCTCTCCTGGGACCAGAGGCTAAGACTGTGTCCCCCATTTCCCCAATACTGCAAATCAGCAGGCACTAAAGAACCTTCTAAAGAACTCTGTAACCTAACACTTGGAGGAAAAGCAGGAGCCTCCTTATGCCCAAGTCAACACGGACCTTGCCTTAAAACAGAAACAGAAGAACCACAGCTGAGAGCAGTGGCATCCACCTTTAATCATATACCACTTGAGAGGCAGACAAAGGTGATCTCTGAATTTGAAGCCACCCTGGTTAACACATGAGTTAGTCTAGGCCAGCTAGGACTATAGCAAGATTCTGTCTCAAAAACAAACAGGGTCTGAAACTCTGAGTCAAGTGCCTGCCAAGCATGCAAGATGTCCTGGATTCCACCCTCAGCTCAGTATGAGCTGGGAGTGGTGGCACAGACCTGCGATCCCATCACTGAGAGCTGCAGTGGGGGACAGGCAAACCAAGAGTTCAAGGTGACCCTTGGCTACATAGTGAGACTGTTTAAAACAGAACAAAAAGCAAAACAGAAAGTACACATCTAGACACAGTCTAGCAATTTCTGAGCACGTAGAGTGCACCTCACTGATGTACTCATCAGGGTGAGTGGGTCTAGCACATCAACCGAGTGTTAACCTTAGCCCTCCCTTTCCACAGGGCAGCTATGAGGCACTCTGGGCTAGGGACACGCAAGCTTGAAGTCATTCTGGTCCAACAGCGAGAACCCATCACAAAGCTCAGCCAACAAGATGACTTGGCACTCACACATAAACCCGACAATCTCAGGGCTCCATACAGCGGACAAAAAACCAATTCCTACAAGCTGTCCTCTTGATGTCTACAAGCACCCACACACAGAAAATAAAGTGAATATAAACAAAAGCTCCTTGACATGAGGCAAGCCCTGACAGTGGGCAAAGAAAGGGAGGTACGGAAGCATTACTACACCCTGGGGTGATACGAGACCAGCACTGAGAACACTCACACTGGTTCAGTCTCTACTCTAAATCTCAGTGGAGGAAACCAGGTGGACAGTTCTCAGACATCTCCTAAGGTGGAGACCCAAGACACGAGTATGTGACCTCATCTACTGCTCTAGAGTTCCATAAAGCAGGAATCCATAAACTGAGTGCTGTACCCTATCAGAGGCCTTGGTACCTCGAGCAATCAAGTTTTCCATGTCTTGGAGATTCAACCAATTGCAGGTGCAAAAGGCTCAGAAAACTATCCTGAGCCCACACAGACTGTCCTTGCTATGTTCCCTAAACAATACTGTAATAGTAAACAGCATTCTGAGTACTAGGTAACACACATGCACAAGAGGAGATTGTGGAAGTCATGAGGACCCAGGCAAACACTGGGCTGCTCACACAGCAACCTCAATACATGTTACAGAGAATCCTTGCACCACCCTCCAACTGTATGCTTTAACCTTGAATGGAGGATTTTTGTCGTTTTGAGACAGTCTCCAATAGTCTAGGCTGGCCTTGATCCTCATCTTTAGCTAAGGAGATGAAATTCCTACTCCTGTCTCTACCCTTCTGATGCTAAGATTACAAGTGTGCACCATTTTCCTAGACTTGTTTAGGTTGTGAGGATGCTCTCAGGTAAGCAAGTTGGGGGGAGTCAAGAATTGCACTTAGGACTTAAGGGAGAGGGCTTGTTGAACTAAAAACTCAAAAACTTCAACTCTAGGTGGACCAGGTCTCCACGGAAACGGACTTCATAAGCACCTTGGTCCAGGCAAACAGGCTCAGACATGCAGTGACAACCAACACCCAAGGGAGACCAGGCAAGTCCAGAGTAACAAGTGAGATGGATGATTTTGCACCCAGAAGCCTGCCCAGCATCATCTCCACCAATCCAGTAGGAGCACACAGACAAAGCCCATATAAGTTAGATAAGGACTCTGCCTTTTCATCTTCGTCATCGTCCATTTCCTCATGAGTTCCTGGTCTTGCTTCTCTGTCCGGATCCTCCCTTGATCTCCGCCTTGATGATCTGCCACATAAAACAACAAAAGAAAAACTCACATGAACACTGGTGACCACAACTCTAAGCACCATCCAAGCAGAAATGGCTTAAGTGACAACCTCTCAGAGTTCAAGAAGAGGGGATCTTTCCTATCCTCCACCTGTTTATCCTTTATATGACTTTATATTATATATTTTTGCAGAACTGGAGCTCAAACCTAGTTCATCATGAACTGATGGCAAGTACTCAATTGGGACCAACAAGATGGCTAAACAGATAAAGGATTTGACACATAAGCCTGATGATCTTAGTAATCCCCGCAATCCACCATGGTAGCTATGAACTGAATCTGGAGAGCAGCCCTCTTACCTCTGCAGGCAACCTGTAGCATGAATACATGCATGAGTGCCCTGGATCTATGAGTCACACCCCTCAGTTCTTTAGATTAAGACGAAATCATCAGTAGGGCTCCACTGGCACTCTGGGGCCTGAAAGGACTGTCTGCAACTGCCCTGTGAACACTGCTGAGATGAAAGGACTTGGAGCGTGGTCAGCATCAGCAAGCACAAAGGCTGGCCTCACAGAGTCCAACTGTCACCTTACTCTTCAGTAGCAACCCCATCCTCAGGTCAGATATTTTGCTGTCCTCTGGACCTGGGACTTCAATATTTGCATCGCTCAAGTGGGTATTAACAGAAGCTTTAAAAACAAGATCTAATCTACATAGGTACTAGAAAAAGACAAGATCTCCTGAGTAAATTCGGAGCATGGGACCTTGAGAGAGGGTTGAAGGGGAGGGGAGAGACAGGGAGGGGAGCAAAGAAAAATGTAGAGCTCAATAAAAATGAATAAAAAAATTCATAAACACAAAAAATAAATTAAAAATTGAATTAAAAAACAGAAAAATTAAAAAAAAAACCAACCCTATCTCTGAGGTTGGGAAAATAGCTCAGATATGGACTAGAATTCAAATTGCCCAATACACTACGTAAACACTGGTTGTGTAGGACCCATGGTTTTAGCGTTTAGAAGGCTGTGGCGGGGGAACCCCAGAGCAAGTTGGCTCATTAAGGTTAGTCCTACCAGTGACCCCCAGACTCAATCAAGAGCTCCTGCCTGAATGAACAGGTGCAATGAGGAAGCTGCTTATGTTGGCCTCTGGCTACGTTTCACGTGTCAAAGAAAAAGGATCACCTCTATTTGGATATAGTGGAACCGGCTTGCAATCCCTGCATTCCAGATGCTGAGGCAGGAGGATCAAGTCTGGGCCAGCCTGGGATACACAGGAGAGCCTATCTATTAAAAACATCCAAACAAATTCACAACGAACAAATACGAAAAGACCAGCACTACTCGCCTGTGCCTATCCACTACCACAATAATATACTCAGGTGACAATTAAGTCAGCCCACTGTCCCCACCAGGATCAGCGGCCAGCTAGCAAGCCTCCAGTGAGCTCAATGGATGCTTAGCTTTAAGCTGCTGAGCTCTGGGACTATCAGCCAGCACTCTGAGTACAAGCTAACTTATATAACCACTCAGTGTGACCAGGGAGGCAAAACCTGAGTCAAAAGGTCAAAGGCGACTATGTCAGTTTTGCTAGGGTAGTCAGACTTTTTGTTGTTGAGACATGGAGTCTATGTAGTTCTGGCTGACCTGAAACTTACAGAGATCCATTTCTGTCTCTGAGTGCTAGAATGAAAGGCACGTACCACATGCTCCAATTTTCTCTTTTTCTTTTTGAGACAGTGTCTCACTCTGTAGCTCAGGATGGCCTCGAATTCATGGCAACCTTCCTGCCTCAGCTTCCAGTCTCCCAAGATGAGATTACAGATGTGTCCCACTATGCCCAGCTTCATTTAACTTTAGTTGTCTGTATTGTCAGACATATCACAAGTACTTAGCCAGATGCGCCATCTCACTGTGCCTCGGCTGTTTTTCAGCTATTAATATATTAGGCATGTGGGTATTTTGTCAACATGTATCTGAGGCCAGAAGAGGGTGTCTGATCCCCTGGAATCTGGAGTTAAAGGCAGTTGTTAGCTTCCATGTGGTTATCAGGAACAGAACCCAGACCCTCCAGAAGACTAGTTAGTGTTCTTAACGGCAGAGTCATCTCTCCAGCAGACCTTGTTCTGGCTTTTCTCAGAACTTTCTACACACCACCAAAATACAACAGTGCTCAGCACCAGCCCCTCACTTGCAGCTGTGATACTACAGCTGAGCATCATTAAGGGCAGAGGCATGCCAGCTGCACTTACAGTTCTCTGGTTTGACGCCGGAGTCTCCTGTCAGGTTCCTAAAAGAGAATAAAAGAGTTAATAAAAAGAGCCAGTCTGGCCTACAAACTGAGTTCCGGTCAGCCAGATATACAGCATACACAGTGAGACACTGGCACCACCACCACGAAAAATGCCCATTCCCCAAGCTATGGAATTAACACACCTGCAGTAATCCTAGCGGACTCCAGTTAGTGAAGTTGGTAAGATGAACACTTACCAAGACCACTGTTTAGGGTGGCTCTCCCTGGAGTCCAGACCACACTTAAGACTTGTCTTACTCTGTGACTGAGGAGTCATACCCAGGCTACAAGGTGGTGTTTTTCTCTCGGCCCTCACATTAATCCCACATTAAAGTATCTTTATAAAACCTCAATTCTGCTTCCTTAAAAACAAGACTGCACTCACGCTCTCCCCTGAAAAAGTAAAAAAAAAAAATAATAATAATAATTTAAAAAATAAATAAATAAATAAATAAATAAATGAAAGTCCAGCTGGGTGTCAGTGGCGCACGCCTTTAATCCTAGCACTCGGGAGGCAGAGGCAGATCTCTGAGTTCAAGCCCAGACTGGTCTACAGAGCTAGTTCCAGGACAGCTAAGGCTGTACAGAGAAATCCTGCCTCAAAAAACCAAAGTAAAATAAAGCAAGAAACAACTGTCTTTTCTTTTGGTGGAGTCAACAGACAGTGAAGACATTCTGATGAGATAAACCCTGGAGGGGAGGGAAGAAAAACTAAAGCAAATCCTGACTGGGGAGGTATGCACACACACACAAAAAAGTAAATATTTTTACAAAGCTAAGGAAATATCTCAGCAACTAAAAGGCCTGTCACCCAGGCCTAATGACCCGAGTTGGAGTTCTCTGAACACAAGAGAGCCAAACCCAGGGCCAGTGAGATGGCTCAGTGCTAAAAGCACTTGCTGTCTTGCCTGATGACCCGAGTTTGATATCTGGGTCCCACATGAAAGAATTAACGCATACAAGTTGTCTTTTGATTTGATATTCACATGATGTGTAGACCCACAAACACAATAAATAAGTGTAAAAAATTTTTTTTGGTTTTGTTTTTTGCTTTTTTGAGATAGTGTCATATAGCCCACGCTGGCCTTGAACTTACCATGTAACAAAGAATAAGAATGACCTCTTCTTCCCAAGTACTAAAGAGTATAATTGTGCCTGGAAATTTTCTGTCGTTCTTGGGAATGATGAAACCCAAGGCTGCACACAGGCCAGGCAAGTATACTCCAACAAAGCTATATCCCCAGTCTTACCCATGTCTTACTGCTAAGCAAAGGATATGTGCAGCTCAGACCCTTCACCACTATTTCCTCCCAGTGCTGGCTGGATGGAAAGAAGGGTCTCATTCCAGCCAGGGGGCAATGTGGAGAGGCTTTCTTTTTGTTTATGAGACTGAAGGATTGATGGAGGAAAGTCATTGGTTAATAAAGAAACTGCCTTGGCCCATTTGATAGGCCAGCCTTTAGGTGGGTGGAGTAGAAAGAACAGAATGCTGGGAGAAAGTGAGGCAGATGCCATGCCTCTCCTCTCCAGGGCAGACATGATGAAGCTCCAGCCCAAGATGGATGTACACTAGAATCTTCTTGGTAAGACACCATCTCGTGGTGCTATACAGATTATTAGAGATGGGTTAATCAAGATATGATAATTAGCCATTAAGAGGCTGGAACTAATGGGCCAAGCAGTGTTTAAAAGAATACAATTTTGTATTATTTCGGGTGTAAAGCTAGCCGTGTGGGAGCCAGGCAGGACGAAAAGCAGGCCTGCCTGCAGCTCCTTCTACAAAGGATGGACCCAGAACCTCAAGCATGCTATGCCAAAACTCTGCCACTGAACCAGGACCCAGCCCAGTAGAGTGGCTTTGTATTTGGATGGTGCTATGGAACCTCCAGCATTTCCTATTGCTCAAAAAGGAGACCTCCACAGAGACTCAGTCAAGGCTTCCTACATCAGCTGAAATTCACTGTTGCTCTCCCCCACTTCACCTCATTCCAGAAACCAGAGACATGCTCAGGGAAAGAAGGTGGTAAAGGGGCTTTACCTGGTCACCTTGCTTTTCCCGACACGTGGGGGTTCCTGGTGTTACACTTTCCGGTTCCACTACAGAAACTCCAGCACCACTGTCAGGCAAAGTAGACTATTATATAGGCAGGAACCAAGCAGCTCAGTCTCCAGTAGCAGATTCATGAGCCCAGCTTCCTACACCAAGAGTAATCGCCACCCCAGGACAGTAGACAGTCAAGTGTTGTTTCACCATCGAATACTGAGGGAGACCTTTCAACTCAGGTCTCATACCAGGAGACCTCAACTCCTTCTGGGATGAGGGAAAATTCTACATGAATTAGAAGATTAATACTTTGTTTCCAAATTCAGCATCCTTAAGAGGATTATAGTTGCCAAGGAAACTTACTACAGAACTCTAGCTTTCAGAAAATAATTTCTATAACTGAGACAAATCAAAGAGGAGATTATAAGGATGCTTACCGCTCTGTGCTTGTAACTCTGCGTCTCTTATCCTGGGCAGAGGGAAGAAGAGAAATTAAGACAATGTTGGTTTGAAAAGTAGATCGGGGCTGGGGATTCAGCTCAGGGGTAGAGTGACTGCCTAGCAAGTGCAAGGCCCTGGGTTCTGTCCTCAGCTCAAAACAAAAAAAACAAAGAAAAAAAACCAAAACAACAACAACAACAACAACAAAAACAGATCAACCCCCAACCACAGTTAAACAGAGTGGGTAGAGCCAGGTATGCTAGCCCACACCTACAACCCAGAACTTAGGCAATTGAGGCAGGGCAATCACCATAAGGTCAAGGCCAGCCTCAGCTAGTTTCAGGGTAGCCTGGAGTATCCAGTGATGTCCTGTCTCAAAAGAGAGCAGGATGCATGAGAGATGGCTCACTCACTAAGAATGCACTGTTCTTCCAGAGGACCAGAATTCACTTCCCAGGACCCATGTCCGTGGTTCACCACCCCAGGAACTAGCTCCAGTGATCTGGCACGTCTGGCTTCCTTGGGCACCTACATGCATGTGCACATACCCACACACAAGAACCACAAACATACACATAAAAATCCCAACCATCTGGGATAGTGGTGCAAATATGTCATCCTAGCACTTGGGAGGTGGAGGCAGGAAGACCAAGACTTCAAGTCCAGGCTCAAGTACACACAGTTCAAGCCTACCCCGGGCTATACAATACTGTCTCAATATATTTGTGTATAGTTGAGTAGTGCAGTGCTTACATGGGTGAAGCCCTAGGTTTGAATCCAACATTGAAAAAAATAGAACTGCCTCCCGATGCCTTCAGACCAGAGCCACAGCATCCGCTGTTATAGGACTCCGGTCTGCTGGGCGCTAGCCCAAGAGCACACTGCAGCAGCAGCCCTGTCCCACAGCACTGAACACCCCTACTACAAGGAATCTGTTTAGACAGACCAGCTTTTGCCAACAAACACATCCAAGTTAAATGTCCAGAGTCAACAGGATGGCCCACCTGGTCTCTCTCCTCTGCAACTGACTCCTCTAGGATTCTCTTCTCGGATTCTTCCTTGGGTTTCTGTTTAGTGGTGCTGTCACACGGTAAGGAGACGTTAGTTCTGACACACACACACACACACACACACACACACACACACACACACCCAGCCATCAAGTGGCCTTCAATAACTTTTCTTTTACAAAAGAACCTCTTGAAGGCACAGTTTGTCTTCCCTGCCAGGAGGTGCCCATCTTGTATGATTTGAAGTTGTGTGCATGTACTCTTGGAGGTTAGGAAAGTATCAGGTACTCTGGAGCTGAAGTTACAGGTAGTTGTGAACACACCAGTGCTCAACATCCATATATTTGTTTTTAAAATCTTTTCATTTCATGTGTACAAATGCTTTGCCTGCATTTTTTTTTTAAGACAGGGTTTCTCTGGGTTGCTTTGGAGCCTGTCTTAGAACTAGCTCTTGTAGACCAGGCTGGTCTCGAACTCAGAGAGCCACCTGCCTCTGCCTCCTGAGTGCTGGGATTAAAGCTGTGCACCACCACCACCTGGCTGTTTTGCCTGCATTTGTGTCTATGCACCACACTGGGTAGTGCCTGTAGAAGAACGGAGAGGGTACTAGATCCCCTGGAACTGGAATTACCAAAGGTTGTGAGCTGGGTGCTGGGCCCTGAACCCTGACCCTCTGCAAGAGAATCAGATGCCCTTAAGCACTGAGCCATCTCTCCAGCCCCCCCCCACATTCATATACATTTAAAGTGTATATATGTTATATGCATGCATTTCTGCAATGTGATTACCCATTTTGGATTGGGTAAAGCTGTCCTGCTTTTTGTGAGACAGTCTCTCACTGATCATAGAGCTCACCAGCTTAACTGGACTATCTGGACAGCCAGGGCCCAGAACCTGTCTCAGCCCTCTCCGTGCTTAGACCTGGCTTTTAACATGGTGTTGGGGATCTGAAAACAGGTTCTTGTGCTTGCAGAGCAAGCAAGCACTTTGCCTGCTAGATCTCACTATCTCCAGCTTTATACTTAAAATTTTTTAGCGTGTATGAGTGTTTTGCTTGCATGTATGTCTGTGCACTATGTGTGCCTGGTACTTGCAGAAGCCAGAAGAGGATATCGGATCCCTGAGTTAAAGATGGTTATGAACCACCATGTAGGTGCTAGAAATTAAAACCAGATCTTCTGGAAAAGCAGTTGCTCAGCTTTGTATTTTCCGAGGTTGATTCAAAGGACAGAGTCACCTTTGTCAAAAATCTGTTGTTATCTCTTTGTAAAACGAGAAGCCAGCCGGGTGGTGGTGGCACACGCCTTTAATTCTAGCACTCAGGAGGCAGAGGCAGGCAGATATCAAGGCCAGCCTGGTCTACACAAGAGCTAGTTCCAGGACAGCTACAGCTAGAGAAACCCTGTCTCAAAAAAAAAAAACAAAACAGCCGGGTGGTGGTGGCGCACGCCTTTAATCCCAGCACTCGGGAGGCAGAGGCAGGCGGATCTCTGGGAGTTCGAGACCAGCCTGGTCTACAGAGCTAGTTCCAGGACAGGCTCCAAAGGCACAGAGAAACCCTGTCTCGAAAAACCAAAAAAAAAAAAAAAAAAACAAAAGAAGCCATTGTTGTCTAGACCCATTGCTCTGAGACTTAGAAAGTAGCAGGCAAAATTCTAATGTTTCAGAGAAACACTGTATGCTGTAGAGATGGTTCAGCAATTAAGAACACCCAGTGCTCTTGAAGGCTTGAGTTCAACCTAGGCCCTGGCTGTCCAGTTGGGTGATCATGTTGAAGAAAGGCATACACATAACATATATACACTATGAATGTACACAAGATATGTATGAAGCTGGAGAGATGGCACCTGCTCCTCTTACAGAGAACCTGGGTTCAGGGCCCAGCACCCAGTGGCTCAGAACAATTAGCAACTCCAGTTCCAGGGGATCAGCACCCTTTCCTGACTTCTGCAGGTACTATACAATGTGGTACACAGACACACATGCAAAATACTAGCATACATAAATCTTAAAAACAAAACCGTAACAAAACATGGATATGTCTATATAAATATGTCCATATGAAACTGGTTGGTATAGCTTTGTGAAGGTTCCAGTACTGGAAAAAACAAAAAGTTCATAAAAGTCATGGAAACAGTATTATGCTTTATTTTCCTATTAACGGGTGATGAGTACGAGGGTTCTTTGTTGTTTTGTTCTTTAAGTTTTATGTGTATGGATGTTTTGTCTACATGTATCTGTGCACCACATGCTTACAGTGCGTAAGAAGGCTGGAAGAGGACATCATATTGTCAGGACTGGAGTTATAGATGGCCATGAACTATCACGTGGGTGGAGGAAATCAAATCTAGGTCCTTCACAAAAGCAGCCAGTGCTCTTATCTGCTAAACCATCTCTCAAGCACTGAGCACTAAGGGTTCTTATACTATATACTAGAGTTTTATGTATGCTTTAAGTTTTCTCAAAATGTGAAAAAAGATGAAGTGTTTACAAGCAATGTTTGACAATGTCTATAGAATAAAACCTGCAAAACAGATAATACATGTAGGGCTGCAACTCAGTGGGAAATCCTCTGCCAGAAATCTCTATGGGGGTAGGGGCATGGCTCAGAGGTTCCTAATGTGAACCGGACCCTGGATTCTATCCTCAGTACTAAAATAAAGGTAAAAAAAAAAAAAAAAAAAAAGGAAATGAATTATGAAAGCCATATTTTTCAAAAATTACCAGACCCCAGGAAGTGGCTAATAGCCCCTTCATTACATACTGACCCCTTCATGAAGTGAGATGTGATGGTGGTCTGCCTAGTGATTCTTCTCACAGCCATGGAGCTGGATGAAGCTTCAGCTGTTTAAAAACAAACAAACGAGAAAAAGGACATGGCATTCTTCAATGAGAACAAATGACTACAGAAGCCAAGGGCTGCATGAATATACATTTCTTGGCTTTCAATCTAGACTAAATTGCGTACCAGCTTGCACATGTCAACAGACAGTCCCTTAGAGCTGCCATTGTCCAGTACCTGACAATAGCATACAATGGAGGGAAAGGAAGCCCAGAATCCAAGAATGATTTATGGTGACCAAGCACCATGTCAAACCATTATAAACATAAAATCCCTAAACTGAAACCTCACGTGGGGTCCATCTATGAGAGTCTAAGTTAGGTAGAGGGGCACAGAAAATAAACCAAAGGCTCGGTGCAGCTCCGTGACAAAGAACCTGTACAGCATGCACATTCAACCCCCCCCCCCCCAGAGAGAACAGAACAGCTGGGGCTTGCTAGATGTGCCCTTCCCTAGCACACTGCAGGTCTTAGGTTTCATCCCTGGCACTGCAAAAGACAGAGACAGACAGGACAACAGATACGGGAAGGAAAGTTAAAAAACTTAGAGAATAAGGGTGCAGCTGAATGTCAGCATGTTCTCAAGTGTTCACAGGGCCTTAGGCTTCCTTCTCAGCGCCAGAAACTAAGAGAAACAACTAAAATATATGCATGCAGTGCATGCTCACAGGCTCAAGATGGAAACATCCCAGCACTCAGGAGGCTGAAGTAGGAGGGCAGAGTTTACGGTCAGCCTATGCTATAGACAGGCACTGTTTCAAAACGGCCAAAAACCCAAAATAAGCAAACAACTGTAAGTCACTATGCCACGTGTCCTTACAACTGGCCTCACTGTCCCACTTGCTTCTCCTGGGTGTCCGAGGCTTGGGCTTGGAGGATTGTTTTGAATCTGCCATTTCTGCTTTCCGGCTTGGCCGGCTCCCGTTGGCTGGACAATCGTTGGCTTTCCGAGCGAGAGAGTGAGTTCCGTTCTCCAAGGACAAATCTTTATTTAAAAGGGATTTCACTTTAGCCAGGTAGCCCTCCTACAACAGCAAAGAAATATTTAGTAGGAAGACATCAGAGTGAGACAAACAGTCTCTGCCTCCCTAAAAACTGGGAAACAAACTTACCTCAGACAATTCTTCTTTATGTAATTTGGTTTCCAAGTCATATAACTGGCTCTTGATTTCTGTTTGCAGGAATTCATGCAACAGGTTCAATTTCTCTTTCACACACTCCTGTGGAAGGACACAGCTGAGGAACCCCCAGTCTCCCAAGACAGCAATTAACAAACTCATAGATAAGCTGCACCTGGCCATCCCAATGGCTGGGTGCTGACAGCCCTGGTTCAGCCAAAAAAAATATCACGCTAGGCATAGTGTAGGATACCTGAGATCTCAACACTCGGGAAGCTTAAACAAGGAGGGTTGCCAGTTTAATCTGAGGTCAGTTTAACTATCTATTAAGTTCAGGGTCAGCCCAAGCTATGGATCAAAACCCTGCCTCAGGAATGAACTAGGGTCTGGGGCGATAACTTGGTCATTAAAGCACTTGTCATGCAAGCACGAAGACCAGAGATCAGATCTCCTGTACCGGCATAAAAACTTGGCAGAATCCAGTACTCAGTAGGCAGGAAGGGGATTCTTAGGCCAAGCTTGGCTACTTAAGACTGGTTGAACCATGAGTTCCAGATTCATTGAGTCTTCACCTTAGCAAATAAAGTGGACAGTGATAAAGAAAAACATCTGACGTCAACCTCTGGTTTCTACATGCACATGCATGCACCTGACTGCATATGGGCACCCATATATATGCGAACACATGCACAGGCACACATACATATACAAGTGAATATCTGAAGGAAGAGAGAGCAATTACCTTTTCTGTTAAATTATCTCTTTCCAAGTCTTTGAGCCTGAGTAAAGAAAGTGATACAAAAATAAAATAAGCAACTTCGTTTACCTCTGAGAAGCAGAAGGGGCAGGAGGAGCAAGAACTCAAAGTCATCTTCGGTTATACATTGTGAGTTTGAGGCTAGCTTGGACTACAGGAAATCCTGTCTCAAAGCAGAGGGGCAGAAAGTACAAGAAAGCAAATTGGGAACAGGCCATAGTCAGGGTCTTTCCTGGATGACCTACAACTGTTTTCCCAGCTGGGTCTGCCACAGCATGAATGATGTCGGCATGGGTCATGGCTGCACTGTGAGGACCAGCCAGGGATAAAATGGGGAAAATGAGGTGTCTAGGGCATCAGGCATGCCCACTTACAGAGGCGCTGAAGATGAAATCTGATAGGTCAGATGGTGAGCTGAGAATGCAGCTCAGGCGGCCTTGGATTTCATCCCTAGCACCACGGGGAGGGGGTACGGACATGACACGACAACAAAGCAAGCCAAGATCTCAAAGAGCTCAACCTCCAGAATGTGTACCTAAGTTTGGAAGTACAGAATTCTCTTGGACTTGTCTGAGAGAGTTGTTGTCAGATTACTGATTACCTTACCTTTCTGGTCAGGGACCACTAGAAGAATGAAAAGCCACAGAAGTGGTAGCCTGTGACCAAGCTTGGGGACAGTGGAGGGTGAACAGGTCTAACCGCCACAGACAGGAGCCAGGCCTGTGCCAACTCTGCCCCATTCCAGCAGCCCTGAAGTCTGGGTGCTCAGTTTTCGGTAGCTAGAGGGTAGATTCAGTATTCCCAGTGGCTGCTGGACCAGAGGCACCGTGGTTACTCCAGCTACTGGCAGACCCTACTTTGTTCTTGGTCAGAAGCTGGGTAAGTGGACTAATATCAGCAAAGGGGTTTTCCCTTAGAAAAGACGTTCGATACAATGCCAACGATACTTACAGTTACAGTTAACTACAGTACAACAGGGACTCTAGCTCTGGAGAGCTGGGGCCTTGAGAATGCTTGTCCAATATGCATATTCTGGGTTCCATCCCAGTACCCAGTAACCCAGGAATGGTGATGCATATCTGTGAGCCCAGCTCTTAGGACGTAGGGAGGAGGTTCAGGAGTTCAAGGCCAGCCTAGGCTATAAAATGAATTTAGGGCAAGCCTAGGCTCCAGGAAACTAAAGAAAAATGCTCTGGAATGGCTGTTTTTCCAAAGCTCAGACTGGAGTGTGGCAGAGTGCTGCCTAACACATAAAAAGCCCCAAGTTCTACTACAGCACCCAAAGGAAAACAAAATTCCCTCCAGGCTCAGAGTCCCACACGACAAAAGTCATCCCACCCTACAGTCACTTGGCCCAAGGCAAGACTCGAAGAAAGGCAACTGCACAGGTGGACGTTTATAGCCAGAGGCATAAACACAGCTGCTACAGCAGTGCGTGTGACTGTCGCTTTGGTGCCCCACCAGATGCTGGGATGGAACCCAGCACGAGATCTACCGCGAATCATACTCCCTCAAAATGAAGCCAGGACACAGCGGCTGTAGCCAGCTCAACAGCCCTAGATCTGAGATTCTACCAGGAAAGACTCAATCAAGCTTGATGGTTCAGGCCTGGAATCCTAGCACACTGGATGGAAGAGTTCATAGGATCAAGTTCAAGGCTACCCTGTGCAACAGAAAGCAGTAGGTCTCAAAAAAAATGAGAAAGTCCAAGTGGAGACCTCGAAACCTCCTTCACCCCATGTTGACCAGACAGGCCATGATCCATTCCTAACTACTTCCAAGAGTTTAGCCACCTAGGGAAGATAAAATACACATAAACCTTTGAAAAAGTAGGCAGACATAGCCAGGAACAGCAGCACTGAACTGCAATCCCAACACTTCAGAGGTAGAGGTAGGAGGATGGCAAGTTCCAGGCCAGTCTGGATTTTAAGGCTCCATTCTGTCTCAAACACAATGTAGGGCCCCAGTGGAAGGTTCAGTGGTTAAAGGCATTTTCTGCAAGTCTGACTGAAGTTCGACTCCTCCAAGTGGAAGGAGAGAACCAACTCCTGAAATTGTCCTGACCTCCACTTACATTCCCCACACAAGCCACACACAATAAACCTAATTTTAAAAAAATCTAATATAGCCAGGCAGTGGTGGCACACACCTTTAATTCCAGCACTCAGGAGGCAGAGGCAGGTGGACCTGTGAGTTCTAGCAGAGGAAGCCTCCTGAGTAGAGTCCCAGCAGGACAGCTGCTTCAGGGGATACCCAAGAAACAGCCATTAACAGTGCCAGACAGAAAGAAGTCTGGAGAGGACCCAACAACGAAAGCTCAGCAGCATACCATTAGAAGAGCCATGGAGGGGGCTGGAGAGATGGCTCAGTGGTCAAGAGCACTGTGTGCTCTTCCAAAGGACCCGAGTTCGATTCCCAGCAACCACATGGTGGCTCACAACCATCTGTAATGAGGTCTGGTGTCCTCTTCTAGCAGGCATATATGCAAACAGAATATTGTATCCATAATAAATAAATATTTAAAAAAAAAAGAAGAGCCATGGAAAGACAGGACAACATTGGAACCACGATTTTAGAAAAAAAAAATCGGTCCAACAGAAACATGAACTACATAGGAGTTTGCAAAGGTTAAGTTATTTCAACATTCTAAACCAGAAATGCTCGTCTGAGATACAATTTGGCAGCAGAGTAGAGCCTACAAAACAAGCCCAAAGTTCTAGAACCCCACCTTTTCTGTCTGCTGCTGGGGATGAAAGCCAGGGCCATGAAATGTGCTAAAGACATAATTCTCCCACTGAGCTATACCCCCTAGCCTCTGGCTAAGCAAATGGGGTGAGGCCATCTGATGATAGATAGCATCTTGGGTAGCAAAATGATGTCCCTCTCACAAGATGCTGCTGCCCTGACCCCAGGACCTGTGACTCTTATGTGGCAAGAGCAACTCTGAAAATGTGACTAAGATGCTCGAGCTTCTGATGGAAAGATGGGAAGATTATCAGGGACAGTCAGCATGGGCTTAGTCTAAACTCCCTCAGCACAGAGCTTTCCGCTGCATTGCAGGTCAGACAGACAAGGACATGGCCCAAGAGGTTGACTTTGGGGGGTGGAGGTGGGATGGGAGTCAACAGACGGTTTCAGAAGCTGGAGACAGTCTTCAGTTTAGCACACCTGTGATCCCAGCACTCAAAAGGCCCAGGCAGGAACATCACAATGTCCAGGTACCCCAGCTACATCACAAGTCTGGAGCAGGCTGGTGAGATGACTTAGCAAGGACCCAAGTTAGGGGCCCAGAACCCATGTAAAAAAACTGTAATGAGAAAAACACTAGGTCACCAAATCTAGTCAAAGAGGTGAGTTTTAGGCTCAGTGAAAGACCAACAAGGTGGAGACAATTTTGAAAGGACAACCAACAGTGACCTCTGGCCTGCCACACAAGCCTGAAATCTTAAGTTTGATCCCCCAGAATCCATACAGAGGTGGAAAGAGCATCACGCTAACAACCTGACCTCTGCCTTTCATGTACATACCAAGACAGCATAGTACCCCAGACTCACTATTGTAACCGTGACTTCAAGTTTTTCTAAATCACAAATAAAATAGTCCTGGGATGTCTATACCGGTACAGCTGCATTCATACATACATACACACAATAAAGAGAACTAGCCAGGTGCAACAGTACCTGTCAAAATAAGCACAAGGTTGGAGTAGGAAAACTGAGTTCAAGATCAGCCTGAGGGGGCTGGAGAGATGGCTCAGTGGTTAAGAGCACTGGCTGCTCTTCCAGAGGTCCTGAGTTCAATTCCCAGCAACCACATGGTGGCTCACAACCATCTGTACTGAGATCTGGTGCCCTCCTCTGGCGTGCGGGCATACATGGAGGCAGAATGTTGTATACTTAATAAATAAATAAACTTAAAAAAAAAAAGATCAGCCTGAGGTATAGAATGAGACCCTGTTTTAAAACTTAAACTACAGGGCTGAAGAGATGGCTCAGAGGTTAAAAGAACTGACTGCTGTTCTGGAGGTCCTGAGTTCAATTCCCAGCAAGCACATAAAGGCTCATACCCATGTATAATGAGATCTGGTGCCCAGAACACTATATATGTAATAAATAAATTAAAAAAAAAATCTTGGTTTCTATTCCATACCTCCCTCATTTCTGACCCTCACCACACAAGAGACTGATACTCTTTGGTCCAAGGTGTGGTTTAGAGGCATAGCACTTGCCTAGCACAAATCTACAGCCAGCACTAAAAGAAGATATAAGAAAATGAATAGTTCACTTCAACACCAGAGAGAAAGATCTAAAACTAAACCAGTCTTGGCAGCTCATGCCAAGAATCCCAACAGCACTCAGAGGCTGAGGCAGGAAAAAGAATTCAAAGATAGTTTCAAACAGAAGGGTTAACAGGTCCAGACAAACAAAATCTAGGCAAATCATAGAAAGAAAAAGCCTAGAGCATCCCACAAGCCTGACATAAAAAGCCAACCCAGCTGAGGGCAGTGTACTCGAATAGACTAGCACCTGGAAGGCCGAAGCTCCCTGCTCCCTGCTGTGACGGCCCAGGGTGGAGGCCTCCAGACTGCTGCTCTAACTCACTCCCACCAGGAGTGGTCAGCCTCATTTCTTAAATGACACATTAAACGATAAAATATCTGCCCTGGCTTCTATGCCCAGTGCCCCCCCCCCCCAAAACAGATGGGGAGCCTGGAGATAGCTTGGTGGTCAACAGCATGTACTGCTCTTACAGAGGACCTAAGTTCCCCACCTGGGTCAGGTGGCTTGCAATGTCCCCTCCTTAACTCAAGTTCCAAGGGGTTTGACACCTTGTGGTCTCTATGGGCACCTGCATACACATGACACACACACACGTGAGTAAAAATAAGTCTTTAAAAACTAGACACAGCCGGGCGGTGGTGGCGCACGCCTTTAATCCCAGCACTCGGGAGGCAGAGGCAGGCGGATCTCTGTGAGTTCGAGACCAGCCTGGTCTACAGAGCTAGTTCCAGGACAGGCTCCAAAACCACAGAGAAACCCTGTCTCGAAAAACAATCAATCAATCAATCAATCAATAAATAAATAAAAACTAGACACAGACAGGGCACTAAGATTAAGATGACGACCACACAGCTGTAAGGGACAGCACCAAGGACTTAACAAAACAACTGTCAACCAAGTGACAGTGTTCCAGACCTGTAGTGAGCTACACCCCCTCTAACAGAGCTGACAGACACACACAGAGGTCTGGGTTCAACTTCAGCACAGAAAAAATAAAAATTACAGGGCTGGAGAGATGGCTCAACGGTTAAGAGCATTGCCTGCTCTTCCAAAGGTCCTGAGTTCAATTCCCAGCAACCACATGGAGGCTCACAACCATCTGTAATGAGGTCTGGTGTCTTCTTCTGGCCTGCAGGCACACATGTAAACAGAATATTGTATACATAATAAATAAATATTAAAAAAAATAAAAATTACAGAACTCAAAACTACCTACTTAAATGAAGCCAGGCTGTATCATCTTTCTGAGGAGTGAACTTAATGCACAGAAGAGGAAAGTCAGTGAGTAAACTGCTTGCCTAGAACACTTGAGGCTCTCAGCTCCATCCCCAGCACCGCATAACCTGCACACATGGATACCGGCACCTGGAAGTGGAGGCAGGAGGGTCAAGAATCCAGGTCATCTTAAGCTACACAGGGTGGCTGAGGCTAGTCTGGGCTACCCAATTGTCTGAAAAACTCAAGAGGACTGGGGCAACCTATGCTGGAGAGGATGTGGGGTAAAGGGAACACTTCTGCATTGCTGGTGGGAGTGCAAACTGGTACAGTCACTTTGGGAATCAGTATGGTGATTTCTCAGAAAATTAGGAAACAACCCACTTTAAGACCCAGCAATACCTCTTTTGGGTATATATCCAAAGGATGCTCAATCATACCACAAGGACATGTGCTCAACTATGTTCATAGCAGCTTTGTCATAGCTGAACCTGGAAACAAACTAAATGCCTCTCGACTGAAGAATGGATGAGGAAAATGTGGTACATTTACATGATGGAGTATTACACAGTGAAAAAAATAATGACATCTTGAAATTTGCAGGAAAAGGGATGAATCTAGAAAACATATTGAGTGAGGTAACCCAGACCCAGAAAGACAATTATATGGACTCACTCATAAGTGACTTTCAGACATAAAGAAAAACCACCCACAATTCACAATCCCAGAGAACCTAGACAACAAAGAGGACCCTAAGAGACACATACATGGATCTAATCTACATGCAAAATAGAAAAAGACAAGATCTCCTGAGTAGATTGGGAGCATGGGGATCATAGGAAAGGATAAAAGGGGAGGAGGAAGGAAAGGAGAGGAGAAAAAATATATAGCTCAATAAAAACAATTTTAAAAAAATGACTGTCATACTACAACAAAAACCCGAGTTTGAATCCCAATACCCGGGCTGGAGAGATGGCTCAGTGGTTAAGAGCATTGCGTGCTCTTCCAAAGGACCCGAGTTCGATTCCCAGCAACCACATGGTGGCTCACAACCATCTGTCATGAGGTCTGGTGTCCTCTTCTGGCCTACAGACATATATGCAAACAGAATAGTGTGTCCATAATAAGTAAATAAATAAATATTTAAAAAAAAAAAGAATCCCAATACCCACAGAAAGCCAAACATGGATGGAGAAAGGACTTCTGGGTTTGCAGGCCAGTCAGACTAGCTCAGTGAGTTCCAAGGTTATGAGCAATCGGTCTCAACAAAAAGGTTAATTATCCCCATACTCAGATACAAGTAGGAGAGTCTAGAGTTCCAGGTAGGACTAGTTTACATATTAAGTTCTAGAATAGCCAGGGTTATGAAGGAAAACTTTGTCTCAAAATAAATAAGATTGAAAGCAAAAATCCAGCCTCAGGGATCCACAGCCCTTTTCTGGCTTCCTTAGGCACCAGGCATATAAACTGTACAGATATACTCACAGGCAAAACACCTGTATCTACCTACCCCACCCCCTGCCTACTCAGTATAAGGTAGAGAAGGCAAGAAACCAATTCAAAAAGTTCAAATGTAATAAATTGGGCATGGCTGCACATGCCGTCTTTAATCCCAGTATTTCAAGCCAGGAGGTGGTGGCGCACACCTTTAATCCCAGCACTCGGGAGGCAGAGGCAGGCAGATCTGTGAGTTCGAGGCCAGCCTGATCTACAAGAGCTAGTCCCAGGACAGGAACCAAAAGCTACGGAGAAACCCTGTCTCAAATTTTTTTTTAAGATTTATTTATCAATGTTCTAAGGTAAAAAAAAAAAAAAAGATTTATTTATCAAGTATACAACATTCTGCCTCCATGTATGCCCACACATCAGAAGAGGGTGCCAGATCTCACTACAGATAGCCGTAAGCCACCATGTGGTTGCCGGGAACCGAACCCAGGACTTCCGGAAGAGCAGCCAGCGCTCCCAACCGCTCCCAACCACTGGGCCATCTCTCCAGCCCCCCTGTCTCAAAAATTTAAAAAAAAAAAACAACCCAGCATTTGGGAGGCAAAGGCAGGCAGATAGGAGTTTCAGGGCAGTTTGGCCTTCAAAGAGTTCCAGCCTACCAACGGCTACATAGTGAGACTCTGTCTCAGAAGAAAAAAAAAATTTAAAAGTCAGATGAGATGGCCCATGAGTAAAAGCACCCGTTGCCAAGTCTGACTTTCAACTCCAGGAGCCCTGAGAACTGCCTCAGGAAAGACCTTCACATGTGCACACAGACACAGAAAACACTGACTTGGTGAGATGGATCGGTGGGTCTGAAAGCTCAGTTTGAGCCCAAATCCACATAAAGGTGGATGATGGTATAAACAAGTCTAACTGCCACACTCATGCTGTGGTATGTGTGTATATAATGAGATTATGCCCGCCCCTATGCTGTGGCACATGCACATTAGACACACACCGTTCACACACAAGTTTAAAAAAATAAGAGCAGGACAGGAATGTAAAGCACACCTGTCAGTACTCAGGAGGAACAAGCATCGTTAAGTTCAAGACCAGCTCAACTACAGAGACTCTTTCTGCCTTGAAAAAAAATTTATAAAGCTGAAAGAAATTAGAACCCCGAGTCAATAAGGAGGGCTCAGCTACGGGAAAGACGTACCTCATCCTGAAAGGAATGAGTTTTTGAAACAAGGCTTTGGTTGAATTCTAACTAGTGGCCCTCCTGCTTATGCCTTCTAAGGGCTTAGGTTACAGACCATGTGCCACCACACCTGACTAAGACGACCGGCTCCGGCAGAGTGCCCTCTGACTTCCACACACAAGCGGTAGCATGTACCCACATACATATAAATAAAAGTTAAGACTTAGAATCCAAATATCGAAAACACTTTATTTTATATGTCTGGCAGAACTATGCAAACAAACTGTCATTTAGGCAGGTGCCATTTAAATACAGACCAGCAGTATGGACAGAAGCTGCCGCAAGGCCTAATTCAGCTCCTGACTATCCTACCAGAGAGACACCTCTTCGCACTGTAGATTATACTTTGCTACTCCATTTTCCTAAACCAAGCAAAGTTAAGCCAGGTGTGGTGTCAACAGTACTATAATCCCAGCACTTGGGAAGCAGATACAAGAAGATCAAGGCTAGCCTGAGCTATACAAACCAGCCTGAAGCTAGCCTACCTGGGAAACAAAACCACAAGTGAGCAAATGAACAAAGACAGGAAAGACAGCAAGGGAGGTCATCTCACTGTCTAAAGAGCCATCAAGGGCTTTAACTATGTATTTTTGGTAGAAATGTTAAATTGTAAAAGAAAAAACTGTAGAGGGGTGTCACAAAAGCTGCCTATTTTTATCTCTATAACAGTCAAAAACATATTCAAAACCTAAACCATCATGGTGGCACATGCCAGTAATCCCAACACTGAGACAGAGGCAGGAAGATGGAGAGTTCCAGGCCAGCCTGGGGAACTCGCCAAGAATCCTGTCCTCTCCCCCCACCACCAAAAGAGAGAAAGGGCTGGAGGTGTAGCTCAGTGACAGAAAACTTGCATGCACAAAGCTTCAGGTCCAAGCCCGGGAACAAGCTGGAGTGGGGGCGTCTGACAGGAAGGGGAATTTCAGTCATGCCCCTTTCTCCAAAGCCTGACTAGGAACTGGCCTGGCATGACCGCTGTAAACAAAACCCATGGAAAGAGACAGCAGAAGTAGGTCGGGTTGGAAGACGTCCAGAGCTGGTCCGGGCACCCCATGACCAAGGCACAGCGGCACGTGGGACAAGTTTTCAGAAATGAACTGACTAATGATGTCCTTCTGGAACAGGAAGCGGGATCCAGCGTTCCCGCCAATGCCTGCACACAGAAACACCCAGGGTCCCTCACTGCCAGTGACACACACTGGACCGCTGGAAGGAGTGGGGGGAGATTCACATGCACTAAAATGGGGGGTGGGGTTATTTGCCATCCCTCACTCCTTAGAAAAGGCACTCGGAGTACGGAATAGGCATACGGGACAACGTAAAAAGCTTCCTCAGTGGTGCCAGGATCAAATGAATTGTTTCACAGGGTTAAGCCATGGGGCGGGAGCCGAGACAGCTCACTAACGTTACCATCCATCTCTCCCTCCCCATGACACACACTCTGGACAGGGTCAATCGTTCCCTCGATTGCTCTGGGATCTCAGGACCTGGTTTATGTCACTGCAAAAGTGGAGGGCCCATTCCACACCATCCCTCTCTCCTGGCAGGGTCTCTTTGATAGCTCCAGGATCGCAGGGGCTCCTTTACTTTAGGATAACAGCAAAACAAAAACCCACGTGGGCTGCAAGCTGCCCAGGCCCAGTGCTGCACCGGGAAAGAGCAGCTCTGAGGACTTGACAGCGGGGCACGGAAAGAGGGAGGCGCCTGCACCAGGGCCTCCGGAGGACCCTGCGGAACGACCCTGGGGTGGGCACGGCGAGACCCACTGGGCACCGGAAGTGGAGGCCGGAGCTGGGGGGAGTGTGGGGGTGTCCACAGGCCGCGGGGAGGGGGACATTTCCTGCAAACCCAGGAGCCTGGCTGACCAAAGAGGCGGCACCCTGGAGGTGCCCCAAGCCTGCACCTCCACGAGGCTAAGAGATACTCTGGCCTTTCTCCCTCTGGTTTCCCAGTCAGTGGACTGGCCAGCAAACCGGCCCCCACCCATTTTGGCGCCAAGAGCCTAGAGGACTCCCGACCGGAAGCGCGGCCCGCGCCAAGCACTGCCCGGCGCATGCGCGCCCCGGCTGTCAGCGGCCGCAGGGCACCCTGAGATGCCTCCACAAACGCCACGGCATCGGTGTAGCCCCCAACCCCCACCCCGCGTGGCACCTACCGCCTGCGGACATGGTCGGGCAGCGAGCCTGCCGGGGAGGCGAGCGCGGGCACTCGGGCCGGGGCTGTTCGTGCTGGCATCTCGCAGGTCGCAGCCGACAGGACAGCTCTGAACGAGACCCCGGCTTTTTCGCGCGCGCGGAAACCAACTGGGAGGGGGCGGCGCAAGCGGAAGCAGCGTGTACCACGGGCTGAGGGAGCGGGGGGGGAAGAGCGCGCGGGGCGGAGCGGGCGCGCATGCGCAGGACGGGCGCACCGCACACCTCCTGGCTGCAGTGGTCTCTTCCGCACCTCGGCTGGCACCCCCACCTCTCCTTTCCGCGGAGAGGTAGCTCAGCCCTGGAGAGCGGGGAGAGATTCCTGGGTTGGTTTGTTTCACCCACATCCAGCCACTCAAAGCCACTGTAACTCCTCTTCCAAGGGATCCTACGCCCTCTTCTGGCTTCTGTGGGCACTGCACTCACAGGCGCATACACAAACACATAGTTAAAAAAATCTTTAACAAAAGGCCTCACAGCTAACCCAGTCTTCACCCCTTACCCTCTAAAATGACCTTGAGTACACCATCTGGACTTATCCTGTGTCCTTATCTGCCAACCAGGCCTGAAAGCAGTGCCTTGAAAATGGAGTTCACAAGAGACTTAAGTTATATGCCAAAGATGTAGCATACATACACACAAAAATAAATTTAAAATTTTTATTTTTAAACTTTATTTAACTTTATTTCATGCACATTGGTATAACGATGTCAGATTCTCTGGAACAGGGGTTACAGACAGCTGCGAGCTGCCATGTGGGTGCTGGGAATTGAACCCAGGCCCTCTGGAGGAGCAGTCAGTGCTCTTAACCACTGAGCCATCCCACCAGCCCCAATTTAAAATTTTTATAGAATTTTTTTTTTTTACAACAAAGTTAGCAAATTTATTTCCTTTTGGGTTTTTCAAGACAGGGCTTCTCTGTGTAGCAGCTCTAGCTGTACTGGAACTTGCTTTGTAGACCAGGCTAGGCTCAAACTTACTGAGATCCACCTTCCTCTGTCTCCCCAGTGCTGGGATTAAAGGTACACACTACAACATCCAGCCAAAGTTAGTTTTAAAAATCCTGAGGCAGGGCTGGAGAGATGGCTCAGTGGTTAAGAGCATTGCCTGCTCTTCCAGAGGTCCTGAGTTCAATTCCCAGCAACTACATGGTGGCTCACAACCATCTGTAATGAGGTCTGGTGCCCTCTTCTGGCCTGCAGGCATACATGGAGGCAGAATGTTGTAT
>NC_022012.1:15067010-15074147 GCF_000317375.1 Microtus ochrogaster
GGCTCACAACCATCTGTAATGGGGTCTGGTGCCCTCTTCTGGCCTTCAGGCATATACACAGACAGAATATTGTATACATAATAAATAAATATTTTTTAAAAAACTTAAAAATAACGAAGAAAACTGAGCTAAGTGAAGTAGAAAAAGGACAAATACATGCGGCTACATCAGTGGACTTCCAGGGTAGCAAGACTCTTAGAACAAAGACGCGCGAGAAGGGGGAAACTAGTGCAAGGCCTACAGTGTCCATCTCAGAAGATGAGAAGTTCCGGAAACTGTTAAATACCACAGAACCACACATTCAATCATAAAATACACAGAAAACTAAGCACACACCTTCTCACCAGGCTTGAGTAACTTGTCCAAGTCAGAAATCCAGAGGTAGCCAAGTCCCTTGGAGTACACTGGGCAGAGCCACCTCTCCCTTGAGAGCCCCTTGAGCAACCCCAGAACTCTGGCGTCATAAATACTGACTCCAGCATCTGCCAGTTTTATATCAAAGAGCCCCTGAGTCAGCTGGCACACTGCCCCTCCAGGTGCCCTCCCCATCCCTAGGCCTTCCCACTGATGCCAGCATGGAGGGAGCTGTGAAAAGCCATATGCAGAAGATCTGCCCTTCCTTACTGCCCCTGAACGGCTTCTCAGAGCGCAATGACCCCCTCAGCTCCACGGCAGCCCACAGACCGGATTAAAAAGCTAGCTACAGCCTATAGTCAGCACACCTCCCAATTCAGCAATGGGCCTGTGGGGACAGAAAGGGCTAAAGAGACGCTTCACCCCCTGATGGTAAGAGGTTCAACTGCCCGAGCTCATTAGTGATCACAGAAACAAACCTCAATGTGTCCCCTCCCCTCAAACACACAACACACGCACGCACGCACCCGAGAATATGTCAAAGAAGAGGAATATTTCAGTGTTAACACATCAGAACACTTCCCTAGCCCTGCAGGAATTCAAAATCCAGTACAGCTGGGCAAGTGAGAGGGCTTGGCGGAGTAGGAGCACTTGCCACAGGTGCCTGGAAACCTGCATTTGAGCCCTGGGACTCAAGTCAGGTGGAAACAGAATACACATACAATTAAAAAAGTAAGGACCAGCAAGACAGCTCAGCACATAAAGGTGCTTGCTGCCCAGCATAAAGATCTGAGTTCAATCCCTGGGACCCGCAAGGTGGAAAGAGAACCGACTCCCTTCTGCTTGTGTCCTCAGACCTATATACACACCATGACGTGTATTTACCCACACACATGTACACACTGACAAAGTGTGATCAATTTTTTTTAACTGAAAATTTTATTTATTTTATTTTTTTTTGAGACAGGGTTTCTCTGTAGCTTTTGGAGCCTTGGAGCCTGTCCTGGAACTAGCTCTTGTAGACCAGACTGGCCTCGAACTCAGAGATCCTCCTGCCTCTGCCTCCAAGTGCTGTGATTAAAGGCATGCACCACCACCGCCCGGCAGTGAAAATTTTAATGAGCTACTTTGGAAGCTGGTTTGGTAACATCTGCTAATGTTCAGTGTGCTCCCACCCCAGGACCCAGCAATTACACACCTGGAGTACTTGCATACTAACTGGATGATACATGCAAAAATGTTCAAAGAAGTCTCCTTACGACAGTCCCAACCCCAAGACAATACAATTGTTTCATTGAGATACAGAATGTGGTATCTCAGGGTGGTGATAGGCTGTTCCTTCAGCAGCAAAGGGAAACCTGGAACTCGCCATGTAAGATGCTATACAGCCAAGGGTGAGCCTCCTACCTCCCCCTCCCCTGTGCTTCGATGATAGGCATGCACCACCATGCCTGGCTGATACAGTTCTGAGGGGGGGACCCCAACTTTGTGCATTCTAGGCAAGCGCCTTACCCACTGAGCATAGGCCTAGCCCCACAAAATTTTTCACAAACGGAGTAAGCAGCAAGTAATTTACAATGCGCAGGTCCCACAGGTGGTGTTACAGATACTAACTCTGCCTGTGAAGACTCCAGAGCCCTGGAGGAGAGAGGGCTATGTGCCAATCAAGTTCTTTGTAAGCACCCAAACCTGCCTTCTGTGCCATCCCCAGGTGTCTTACATGAGTGTGGCAGAGGGGCTGTTTTCCACAGTGCAAAAAATGGAAATAAACCGCCGGGCAGTGGTGGTGCACGCCTTTAATCCCAGCACTCGGGAGGCAGAGGCAAGCGGATCTGTGAGTTAGAGGCCAGCCTGGTCTACAAGAGCTAGTTCCAAGACAGGAACCAAAAGCTATGGAGAAACCCTGTTTCGAAAAGTCAAAAAAAAAAAAATGGAAATAAACCAAACAGGCTGGGGTGTGTTAGTGAGTAGAGCACTTGCCTGGTGTGCGGGAAGCCCCAGATTCCGTCCTAGCCCCACGTGAACTGTGGGTGGTGGCACAGTGCATAATCTCAGCACTGAAGGGGTGGGGAGACAGGAGAATCAGGACTTGAAAGTTATTTTTTTTTAAAGTTTTTCTTGACTAAATAGCACTCGGGAGGTAGAGGCAGTCGGACTCTGAGTTTGAGGCCAGCCTAGTCTACAAACTGACAGGACAGCCAGAACTACACAAAGAAACCCTGTCTTGGGGTGGGGGGGCAGAAAGTTATTCTTGACTAAGCTGGGAGTTCTAGGCCATCTCAGGTTATAAACTAAAGTGGAATTAACCCAAGGATAGAAGTTTGACAATCCCCCTGCAAGAGTGGGTTACAGCTTCAATCAAAAGCACGAACTGGAGACACAGATCTGGGGGCACAGCTCAGCGCTTACCTAGCACATAGGAAACCTTGATGGCAGAAATCAGAGAAAAGACACAGTCAAGATTTATGGTGTACAGGGAGAAGTTAGGGCCAAGCGCACGCCCCCGAACTGCGTTTCTGTAAGTCTCCGACACTGACCTCCCCCCCAAGGTTTCCTCACCCACTTTAAGCGTGGCATTCCTTCCTACTTACACAGGGATGTTCTCTTAACACTTGGACCCAGAGCCACGGCCCTTGCCCTCTTACAGCCCTAGACAACAGCAGCCATAGAGTGCTCAGAGTGGCCCACCTTCTGGAAGATGAAAGACACGCAGCAGGTCTGGTTATGAACAGCAAAGAGTGATCGCAGCAGGAGAGCTCTGCCATGGAGATATAAAGCCTCCTCCGCCCTGGCCATCAAAGTAGAGGGCTTCCATCTGCTGGGCCCAATCATTGAAATATACTCTCCAATCAGGGCATTGGGGTTGTTTCTAGAAGTTTTCTCCACTATTTTCTTCCACAGTCCCAATCTTGGCTTGGGAACCCTAGATCATCAGAGCAGACAGAGATAGAGTGGGGGCTGGAGATGCCCTTTGAAGGAGGGCTTGCCTGGAATCCCCAGGGCCATGTGTTCCACCCTCAGCACCGCTTGGGGATGCATGTCACCCCAACACTGAGAAGGGGAGACTGGCAAAGAATTGGAAGGCATTCACAGTAACATAGTAAGCTTGAGATCAGCCTGGGCTATGTAAAATTGGAGTGGGGCTGGAGAGATGGCTCAGCTGTTAAAGGCTAGGCTCACAACCTGTGGGTGCCATGTGGGGTGATGCACAGGGGATGGGGAACACAACAAACTAAGATAAGTGTGACAGTTCATACCTGTCCTCCTATCATTTAGGAGGCAGAGGCAGGAGGATTATGGGTTCAAGGCCAACATAGCAAAACTGTCTAAAAAGGGGGTGGGGGGTGCATTGTCAGATGGCCTGCCTGAAACCCACTTCGGTTGTGAGAGGCTGTAGGCAGTCTCACAGCACAAATGGCTACTAGGAATGAATCACATGAGACCAGCTTCCTAAAGGTCAGAGAACAACTTTTGAGAGCTGGTTCTCTCCTTCCACCATGTGGGTTTAGACATCAAACTTAGGTTGTCTTCCTTGGTGGTTACTTTATCTGATGAGCCACTTCAACTGACCCATGCTAGGTTTCTTCAGAGCTGGGGATTGAATCCAGAGCCTTGTGCATTTAAGATAAACTCTATCAGCTGAGGTACCTGCTCCTCCTACCTCTGCCTACCAAGAACTTGGATTACAGGTGTGTGGCCAGCACACCCAGCTCTGTTTTATTTTCTGATTTTCAATTAATTTTTATTTTATGTGTTTGAGGGCTTTGCCTGCACATATGTCTGTGTATCACATTCATGCCTGGTGCCCAAAGGGGCCAAAAGATGGCATCATATCTCCTAGAACTGGAGTTACAGCCAGTTGTGGGCTACCATGTGGGTGCTGGGACTACATCCCAGACCTCTGGAAGATGTTTTTTTTAATTTATTTATTTATTATGTATTTGTGTATTTATTTATTATGTATGTAATGCTCTGCCTGTGTGTATGCCTGCAGGCCAAAAGAGGGCACCAGACCTCACTATAGATGGTTGTGAGCCACAATGTAGTTGCTGGGAATTGAACTCAGGACCTCTGGAAGAGCAGCCAGAGTTCTTAACCTCTGAGCCATCTCTCCAGCCCCCTCTGGAAGATGTCTTAACCATGGAGCCATCTCTCCAGCTCCTTCCAGTTCCTGGTTTTGACAGGGCAAGTAGTCCCTAATAAGACTCCGAAGGAGCTATGTGGTGGTGGCTCAGGCCTTTAATCCCAGCATTCGGGAGGTAGAGGCAAGTGGATCTCTGAGTTTGAGGCCAGCCTGGTCTATAGAGCAAGTTCCAAAACAGCCAGAGCTACAGAGAGAAACCCTGTTTCAGAAAAACAAAACAAAGAAAACAAAACTTACCCGGGTGGTGGTGGCGCATGCCTTTAATCCCAGCACTTGAGAGGCAGAGGCAGGAGGATCTCTGTGAGTTCGAGACCAGCCTGGTCTACAAGAGCTAGTTCCAGGACAGGCTCCAAAACCACAGAGAGGGCTGGAGAGATGGCTCAGTGGTTAAGAGCATTGACTGCTCTTCCAAAGGTCCTGAGTTCAATTCCCAGCAACCACATGGTGGCTCACAACCATCTGTAATGGGGTCTGGTGCCCTCTTCTGGCCTGCAGGCATACATATAGATAGACTATTGTATACATAACAAATAAATAAATATATATATATATATATTTTTTTTTTTTGTTTTTCGAGACAGGGTTTCTCTGTGGCTTTGGAGCCTGTCCTGGCACTAGCTCTGTAGACCAGGCTGGTCTCGAACTCACAGAGATCTGCCTGCCTCTGCCTGCCTCTGTAAATAAATATTTTTTTAAAAAAAAAGAGAAAAAAAAACAAAACCACAGAGAAACCCTGTCTCGAAAAACCAAAAAAGAAAAAGAAAAGAAAAAAAGAAAACAAAACTTTGGAGTGAAAATAGCAGTATTAGTGATCTAAATTTTAGGATTTTTAACCTTTGTGATGAAGTGGGGACTGACCAGGATGCTAATTACATGCTGCTAATTACATAATAACCAAAAAATTCACAAATCCAGAAAATGCACATTATAGATGATCGACCGAGAGGGAAGATTCAAATGAAAACCTGACAAAGAGGGCTAGGAAGGTGGCCCAATGGTAATGGCGCTTGCCAAGACTGAGGGCCTGAGTCCAATTCTCGGAACCCACAAGGCAGAGGGGGAAAACTTACCCCCACAAGTTATCTTCTGACCACACCCATACATATGCACACACGTATGCATACAAAATTAAAAAAAAATGACAGGCCTCTGAAACTCTTGGGTCAGTCATAGTTATCATTACAGGGGGTAGACAAATAGACATCAATACCTTCTAAAAATATTTCCAGAACCATCTATAATAAACTGAAGCCCAAAATAATATCTAGTCCTAACCCTGCTTAGAGAGCTAAAAGTAAACTAAATGGCATAAGGGATTGCTGTTGGCCAGGTTCTAAACTATGGCAAAGTCTCAAATTAACCTAGTCATTCCACAAATTAATTACGAGACTAAAGGGATGGTTGAATGGTCAGGAGTATTAACTGCTCCTTCCAGAGAACCTGGGTTCCCCTCCAGCACCCACAGAGCAGCCCACAGCCATGTACAACCCAAGTTCTAGGTCTTCTTCTGACCTCTAGGACACTAGACACCTGGCGCAGCTATTCATGCATGCAACACACACAAACACATAAAATTAAACACACACACACACACACACACACACACACACACACACACTAATCACAAAGCAGGAGGAGCTGGAAGATCCCAGGAGCTACAGGTTAAACAGAGTCCTTGAATAAATGCTTTGTGAGGACCTTGTTTGAATTCTGGTTTGGTTGGTTGGTTTTTTGTTTGTTTGTTTGTTTGTTTTTCAAATTCAAATCTAAAGAGGAGAAGTGGAAACCAGAACAGACGTGACGTCTCAAGCTACACTCTCAAAGGTTGTGAGGCTGAAGCAGGGGGATCTGGAGTTCAAGGCTAGCCTGTTTTGTTTTTGAGACAGGGTTTCTCTGTGTAGCCCTGGTTGGCCTAGAACTTGATCTGTAGACCAGGCTAGCCTGGAATTTACAGAGATCTGCCTGCCTTTGCCTCCCAAGTGCTGGGATTAAAGGTTTGCACTATATGGCCCAGAAAAGCCTGGGCTACTTAATAAGAGACCCTGAATCATGAGAAATGGGGAAAGACTGTGGGAGGAAAGGAACCTGACACACATGAGAGCAACTTAAACTTTTTGGGGTTTTTTTCTTTAATTTATTATTCTTTGGAAATTCCCCAATGCATAAATGTTATTTGATCTTTGGCCCCCTGAGACCTTCTCTTTTCCTTCCCGTTCCTGCTTGGTCCTCCTTTCCAACAAGTCCACACGGGGGCTTTTAATTCTGATACTTTAAAAAGAAATTTAACTAGGACTAAAGTGGTAGCACAAGCCTTTAATCCCAGCACTTCAGAGACAGGTGGATCTCTATGAGTTTGAGGCCAGCCTAACCTACACAGTGAGCTTTAGGACAGTCAAGGTTACACAGAGAAACCCTGTTTCATAGAAAAAAACAAACATTTTAATTAGGTTATTTATTGTGGGAGGCCATGGAGATCAGAGGAGACCCCATAGAGTCAATTCTCTCCTGTAGCACGTGGGTTTTAAGGATGGAACTTTGCGCCTGGCGGTGGTGGCACACGCCTTTAATCCCAGCACTCGGGAGGCAGAGGCAGGCGGATCTCTGTGAGTTCGAGGCCAGCCTGGTCTACAAGAGCTAGT
>NC_022012.1:15074302-15078356 GCF_000317375.1 Microtus ochrogaster
CTCCTCCTCCTCTTCTTCTTCTTCTTCTTCTTCTTCTTCTTCTTCTTCTTCTTCTTTGGTTTTGTTTTCAAGACAGGGTTTTTCTGTGTAGCCTTGATGACCTGGAACTCCCCTGTAGACCAGTCTGGCCTCAAAGTCAGAGCTCTGCCTGCCTCCCGAGGGCTAGGATTAAGGGCATGTGCCATGCTTGGCCAATTCTGATACCCTTGATAAGCATAATGCTGGTATTGCGGTTAAGCTTCATGTCCCCACTGCATTGATATAAAGCAAACTATTGAAAAATAAACAATCTCCCTTCTCGTGTTTGCTTCCGAATAATGAGGAAGACTAGGCCTAAGCAAGAGCTAGTGAGAAAGGGTGAGAGTGAGCTGAGTCATATAGGAAGTTGCACCCTAAGGGGATCTCACCGCAGGACCCTTCACAGTTATGAACAAGGAAATAGCAGCCCCAAAGGGGAGAAGGCAGACAGGCAGGCAGACAGACAGACAGACAGACAGACAGACAGACAGACACTGGCTCAGCTGAGTGATCAGAAGAAATCGGTTTTTCTGGTGCCGAGGATGGCGAAGGACGGCAGTGTAATAAGGCCAGCGATGGGGCTGTCAGCCGGGGCCTCTTGAGCGAGCATGGGACACATCCAGGAATAAGGCCGTGAAAGACAAGAGGACAGTGACACTTCCAACTGAAAGAGACCCTGGACACAAGGGTGACCTGCTCAGTAGAGGGATCATGGGTGAAATCTGATGCGGGCGGTCTGCAGATTGCTGCTCTTTAGAGCTATTGGGGTTTTGTAGAAGAATATTTACATTGAATGAATAGTTGGGTGGGTGGCCGGCTGGCTAGATGGATGGGTAGAAGGATGGATGGGTGGGTGGATGGACGGTTAAATGTGCAGGGGGAGGACACAAGAATGGATAGACTGATTGTAGGTGCATGGATGGATATGGAAGGAAGGATGTGTGGGTGGATGAGTGGGTAGATGGGTGAATAGTGGATAAAATCGTTAGTACTTTTAATCTCTTTTAAATATGAGAAAACTCACTTTTCCTGCCATTCAACCCAGGAGGATTTGCATCAATAATTGTCAGTGTCTAATTTAGATGCCACTGAGAAAAAGAACTAACCTCCAAATCATGAAGCAAAATTCAGAAATTACTATGTCATCATAATTATAGTGATAGGTGTGATAGACTCCTGTTGCTATGGTAATACAATGCCAAAAGACACTTGGTCCAAAGATCTATGAATTCCAATACATGGGTAAAGGTTGCAGGTGCAAGGCCCTGAGTTCCATCCTAGAACCCCAATGTTGCGCCAGCCAGATGGCTCAATGGGTAAAGGCCCTTGCTGCCAACTCTGACAACCTGACTCTACTCCCCAGGGCCACTGCTAGCTTTCCTTTGACCTCCCCCATGCCACGGCGGCACGCATGTGTTTGTTCACTTATCTAAACAAGTAGATGGGTGAAAAACATAAGACAACAAAAAACCTGATACAAATGCCCACACATGCTAATTTAAATTAGTTAGAGTTAGCAGGAGGCTGGGAGAATAGCTCAGCAGAGCACTTGCCTAGCATGCCTAGCCCCTAAATACAACTGTCAGCACCAACACATGTGCACACACGCACACACACACTGGTTGACGTACCACATGTAATCTCAGTACTTGAGGGGCTGATACAGGAGGATTTCTGGGAGTTTGAGACCAACCTGGGCTACATAGTAAGTTCTAGGCTAGCCTGTGCTATGGAATAATAGTCTGTTTCAAAAAAGAAATTTAAAATGATAATTGCATTTTAAAATTCAACCTTTGCTTTGTACTAACCACACTTTAAGGATCCTTGAACCACATTGCTCAGGACTAAAGAATGCTTGTATTTGTTATTTTATGTGGATGAGTCTTTTGCAGTATATGTATCATGTGCATGCCTGGTGCTTTTGGAAGGCAGAAGTTGCCAGATTCCCTAGAACTAGAGTTACAAATGGTTGTGAAGTATCATGTGGGTACTAGGAACCAAAACTAGCTCCTCTGAAGGCCTTCCCACACCCTGCCACCTCATGCTAGCGATGGACCCTGGGGCCTTGTATGTGCTCAGGGAGAGCTGTGTTATGGAACTGGAGCCCAGTCCAAGATCAATTATGGGAGTGGCTATTATGGTTAAAGACACTTTTATAGACCATAGATCCATCTATCTTTCTCTTCCTTCCTTTCTTCCTTCCTTTCTTCCTTTTCTTTTTCCCCCTAAGACAGGGTTTTTCTGTGTAGCTTTGGAGCCTGTCCTGGAACTTGCTCTGTAGACCAGGCTGGCCTCAAACTCAAGAGATCCACCTGCCTCTGCCTCCCAAGTGCTGGGATTAAAGACATGCACCACTATGTCTGGCAAAGTCATACATTTTTAAAATTAAAAATTTATGGTCTTGTTGGCGCACGCCTGTAATCCCAGCACTCGGGAGGCAGAGGCAGGCGGATCTCTGTGAGTTCGAGGCCAGCCTGGTCTACTAAGGGAGTTCCAGGACAGGCTCCAAAGCTACAGAGAAACCCTGTCTCGAAAAACCAAAAAAAAAAAAAAAAAAAAAATTCGTCTTGTTGGCGCACGCCTGTAATCCCAGCACTCGGGAGGCAGAGGCAGGCGGATCTCTGTGAGTTCGAGGCCAGCCTGGTCTACTAAGGGAGTTCCAGGACAGGCTTTTTTTTTTTTTTTTTTTTTGGTTTTTCGAGACAGGGTTTCTTTGTGGCTTTGGAGCCTGTCCTGGCACTAGCTCTGTAGACCAGGCTGGTCTCGAACTCACAGAGATCCGCCTGCCTCTGCCTCCCGAGTGCTGGGATTAAAGGCGTGCACCACCATCGCCCGGCTTATTCAGTTTGTGTGTGCGCAAGATCAAGTTTGTCAATGCACACTGAAGTCAGAGGCCAGCTCATGGAAGTCTGTTCTCTCATTCCACCATGTGGGTCATGGGATTCAAGTCAATCACCTTCACCTACTGAGCCATATCCCTGGAATGTGTGTTTTATTTATTTATTTATTTTCCCCTAGGCAGGGTTTCTCGGTGTCGTCCTAGAACTAGTTCTGTAGACCAGGCTGGCCTTGAACTCACAAACATTAACCTGCTTCTGCCTTCTGAGGGTAGGGACTGCAGGCGTGGGCCACCACTACTGGGTTGATGTGTTTGTTTTCACGTGTATAGGTATTTTGCCGGCGCGCACGTCTGTGAACCATGTAGGTGACTGGTGCCCATGGTGGCTAGAAGAGGGTTTCCAATCCCCTGCGACTGGAGTAACAGACAGTTGTGAGTCATCATATGGGTATTGGTAATCAAAATCCGCGTCCTCTGGAAGAGCAGTTGGTGCTTAGTCACTGTGTCAGCCCTCCGGCCTGCCTTTTAAACTTATTTGGAATGTTTGGTGAAAGCATGTTTGTGGGTCAACTCAGAGCTTCTGGATCTGAAATTCTTCCTGCAAGAGTTTAAGAATCCACGGTTGTAAGCTGGGCGTGGTGACGCACACCTTTAATCCTAGCATTCTGGAGGCAGAGGCAGGTAATCTCTTTGAGTCTTAGGCCAGCTTGGTTTACAAAGTGAGTTCCAGCTATGGCTATTACACAGAGAAAACCTATCTTGAAGCAAGCAAACAAAAGAATCTACATTTGTTTTGTTTTGAGATACAGCCTTAAGTAGCTCAAGATAGCTACTCACTAAGTAGCTGAGGCTGGCCTTGACCATCTGATCTTCTTGCTGCCACCACCCGAGTTCTGCAACTAGAGGCCACCATGCTGGGGATGGAGGACCAAGGCTGGCATTCTGCAAACTGAGCCGCATCTGAGACAATGCCATCAGCTAAGGATCCAGCTCAGGTCCTGCTGCTTGAATAACAAGTGCTTTGCTGAGCCACCGCCTCTCCACCCCAGCTGCTCCTGTTCTAATGGGAGAGACAAGCAGAGGAGGGTACGTGTGTGTACGTGTGTGTACTAAGTGCAAAGCCCTGGGCTCGATTCCAAGCACGAGAGAGAGAGAGAGAGAGAGAGAGAGAGAGAGAGAGAGAGAGAGAGAGAGAGA
>NC_022012.1:15078456-15080883 GCF_000317375.1 Microtus ochrogaster
GAGAGAGAGAGAGAGAGAGAGAGAGAGAGAGAGAGAGAGAGAGAGAGAGAGAGATCTTTAGTGAGGATTCTAGCTGGAGGCTAGAGACCCACCCAGCACACAAAAGCAGCCAGTGGAAGGAAAGACAGGACAGACAGCCACATACAACCTGCAGGCTGCATGTATCTCCAGGTAGCTACAAATGTAGACCTACGCAAAATCAGAAACAGGCCTGGAGAGATGGCTCAGTGGTTAAGAGCACTTGCTGTTCCCGCAGAGGACATGGGCTCAATTCCCAGCACCCACATCAGGCAACTCACAACCACCTATTAACCCCAGCTCCCACATGGTCTGATATCTCTGCACATTCATATACTCTTTCAAACACACCAAGAAAAAAAAAGCTTTAAAAAGAAAAAATTTTCAAAATCAGAAACTTACTTAAAACGTATTTTCTTTTTCTTTGGATTTTTGAGACAAAGTTTCTCTGAGTAGCCCTGACTGTCCTGGAACTCATTCTGTGGACCATGCTGACCTTGAATTCTTAAGAGATCCACCTGCCTCTCTGCTTACCCCCAAGTGCTGGGATAAAAGACATACGCTACAGCCGCCTGTCTTATTTTGCATCTTTTAACAAGTTGTTGGCTTGGTTCTAGTTCATGAACTCCGGCAACTGTCTGTCGCAATGTCAGAAGGCTAGACAAATCTGCAGGAGGACAGAGGCCACAGGCCTGCAGCCTACTGGAATTTCCCCTCTCTGGACAATTTAGAGATGACTACTGTTGGGCAACTTAAACCTTGTCTGGAACTGGAGTTGTGTTAAAGGCCAGGCTGGAGAGCCTTTCTGTGTGCGCAGGCCCACGCCAAGGTGCTCACGTGCAGGTCAGAGGACAATTTTCCACTGTTGGGCCCCAGGGAGTAAAACTCAGGTCGTCAGGCTTGGCAGCAAGGCCTTCACCTACTGAGCAAGCTCGCCAGTCCCCCTTGGTTTTTGTTTCTTCCTTGAACTATTTTGAAAACACAGAACACTTTATAAATGTTCCTGCCATCCTCAAGCAGGAGCCATGCTAATCTCTTTATTGTTCCAATCTTAGTACATGTGCTGCTGAAGTGGACACACACATATGCACGTCTTAAACAGGATCTTGGTATGTAACTCAGGTCAGCCTGGAACTCAGTATGCAGTCTGGGATGGACTCAAAACTCCGAATGCTCCTGCCTTCATCTTCCCAGTGCAGGATTCTAGGTGTGAATAACCCACATCTAATTTAGATTCTCCCCCCTTGTGTGTGTGTGTGTGTGTGCGCGTGCGTCTGCATACACCTGAGTTCACAGGTGCAGGTGTGGGTATAGAGGCCAGAGGTTGACTTGGGGTGTCTTCTCCATCCCTCTCCTCTGTATTTACTCAAACCAGGTTCCTATCACAATCCAGAGCTCACAGGCTAGGCTGGTCTGGATTAGCTAGCTTGGTTCCCCACCCCCACCTCCAAAACGTCTGCCTCTACTCCCCAGTGTAGAGAGATTAGAGGCAGCTTCCTAGCCCACCTGGCCCTTATTACCATGTCGGTCCTAGAGACGCAAACTCAGGAGCAGCAGCGGCTGAGCCTCACCTCAGCCCCAGATCCAGCTCTAGAGAGCCTTGCCTCTGGCGGTGGAGGAAAGATCATCCCCTGAGCCATTTAGGGAAAGAGAAAACACACACACACACACACAAAGAACTAGACGATTGAGGCTGCAGTGTGCAGTGGACGCAGCTGATGGAGCAATGCTTACCATGCGGGAAGCCCTGGGTTCCATCCTTAGTAGAACATAAACCAGGTTTGTGGTGTAACTCCAGCTTGGGAGGTAGAGGCAAGAGGACCATAATTTCAAGGTCAACCTCAGCTCTCCTGTAGTGAATTTAAGGTCAGCCTGAGCTACAGAAGACTCAGGAGGAGACAGGTGGATCTCTGTGAGTTCAAGGCCAGCCTGGTCTACAAGAGCTAGGATAGGCTCCAAAGCTACAGAGAAAACTTGTCTTGAAAACAAAACAAAAAACAACACACACACATATATATTTCTCACATCACAGTGGTAGACTGCTTGGCCAACAGGTTTAATATCCCAAGCAGCAAGGGAAGGAGAAATGAAAGGTGCTCAAGAGGTGGCTCCAAGGTTAAGAACACTTCCTGCTCTTCTAAAGAACCTGTGTTCTGCCAGGCGGTGGTGGTGCACGCCTTTAATCCCAGCACTCGGGAGGCAGAGGCAGGCGGATCTCTGTAAGTTCGAGGCCAGCCTGGTCTATAAGAGCTAGTTCCAGGACAGGAACCAACCAAAAGCTATGGAGAAACCCTGTCTCTAAAATCAAAAAAAAAATCGCCGGGTGGTGGTGGTGCACGCCTTTAATCCCAGCACTTGGGAGGCAGAGGCAGGCGGATCTCTGTGAGTTCGAGACCAGCCTGGTCTACA
>NC_022012.1:15081009-15081724 GCF_000317375.1 Microtus ochrogaster
AAAAAAAAAAAAAAAAAAAAAAAAAAAAAAGAACCTAGCATCCACAACAGGCCGATTACAAGCACCTGTAATTACAGCACTAGAACATCCAATATTCCTGGCCTGCTCAGGCACTAATAATCTCCACAAACACACACACAATTTAAAATAAAATAAATCTTATAAAAAGAAGTGTTGAGAAAGAAGTGTTGAGTGGTGCACACCTTTATCCCAGAACTCAGGAGGCAGAGGCAGGTGAATCTCTGTGAGTTGGAGGCCAGCCTGCCCTATAGAGCAAGTTCCAGAAGACAGTCAGAGCTGTTACACAGAGAAACCCTACCTTAAAGAATTAAAAGAAGGAGAAGAAAGAGGTGAGGTGGTGGTGGCGGTTGGTCAGGACTTGGGAAGTAGGAGTGGCTGGGCTCCTAAACCACCTCTCCAATTCAGCAGGCTGTGTGTGCACAGACTTAGAAGGGAGAACAGCCCCATCTCACCTGCTAAGGTGTGCCTTTGAAGGAAACCATGGAGGCCCTGGGCCTAATGAATCACTGTGAGGAGTAAGACAACCTCCCAAACAACCCCAGGGAAAAGGTCAAGGCAGGTTCCTGAGTTCTCAGAAGTCACGGAATACGATTCCAGCTCAGCTGGAGCTAAGGGTTGGGATGAGGGTACAGAATAGAGAAATGGAAGAGGCTGAGGTGCCTAGGCCAGGGACACCGAGAGGAAGAGAAGGTGC
>NC_022012.1:15081834-15093954 GCF_000317375.1 Microtus ochrogaster
CACACACACACACACACACACACACACACACACACACACACACAAAACCCATAACTGCCAGCAGCAAGAGAAACGGAACTGTTTATTGGCCCCGATCTGGGTCTCCAGCACAAGGGGGATATCTGGGAAACCAATGAGGGGAGACACACTCCCGACTGGCTCCTTGCATCCCAAATTTCCCCTTCCTCAGCCTTTTCTTTCACAGATTTCTTTGAGGCAGAGATGTCTATGTGTGGAAGAGATGAACCAGCAATCCCCAAGGGGCCTGCACATGGCCAGACACCCCAGTTTCAACCTGGATGTGGACATGAGATGTCAGACAGCACCCACCATGGGACAGGTCACAGACCCCACACACTGGCACAAAGACATATATAAATACAGTTTGTACCGCATTGGACTTTCTATTTCTCCACAGGATTTAGCAAAGTCCTTCAAGGGAAGGTTACATATGAGTACTCGGGAATGTCCTTGGCCACCTCACATAGTCTCTGTTAACTATGTTATTCACGATAACTTGCAAGACAGGTGCTGGTGGTGCACCCCTGTGATTCCAGCACTCAGGAAGTAGAGACAGGAGGATCCGAAGTCCAAAGCCTTGGCTACATGGCGAATTGGAGGCCAGCCTGGGCTATATGAGACCCTGTCACAATTTTTAAAATGACAAAGACAATTTACAAGTGGCCACATTGGTTCAGGCTGCCCTGCCTTAAGGGACCTGGTATGTGGGGTAGGAAGAAAGGGGGAGGTGGGAACAGTTTGTGGGGAGGAAGGCTAGATTTAGGGATAGGAGTTCCAAGAATGACCAATACCTCCCCTAGAGTTTTCTCACTTGAAGACCAAAACCTCCTGCCCCACATTGATTTCCCCAGCCCTCAACTGATCCGACCCCTCTGCGTGCTCCATTAAAGTAGCCAGTGAGGTCTGAGGATGGAGGCTGGGATTCCAGGCTCCTCCCCCCTGCCACCACAGTGGTTTCCTTTCCCCGAACATGAAAGGAAAGGGAAGAGACAACTGAGTTGGTGAAATTGGGGAAGCTGTGGATTCAGACCTCAGACAGGGAGGAAGCCTTGGGTCCCCTGGGGACAGTGTTTCCACTAGTGGCCTAAGGTTATCTATGGAAGGTGGCTGGAGCTGGGTGTGGTGGTACACAGCTTTAAAATTCCAGCACTGAGAAGGCAGAGACGGGTGACCTCTCTGAGTTCCAAGCCAGCCTGGTCTGCATAGCAAGTTCTAGGCCAACTAGGGCAACATAGAGAGGCCCTATTTGAAAAGGAGGCAGGAAGGGAGCCAGGTAGCTGGAAGGTAGGACAGGATGTTGACACCCTTTGTACCAAGTGGCAAATGCTCCAGCCCTAATCCAGCCTGCTGTCCCCCTAGACCCTTAACAGTCCCCAGTCACGGTGCTGCAATCTGTTTAGTCAGCACCTCCGCTGGCCACCTGACCTATGAGCCGTGGTCAGTTGCACTAGGCCTGTGGCACTGAGGGACACACGAGGTCACCTGGTCTCTCCTCACAGAGCTCTCTGTAGCTTGCTTATCTGTCAGTTTACCCCTTCCCTTCAGACCACTGTGTTGCCCTCCAGAAACGTGGGTGACGTAGGCATGTGCAAGCCCCTCTCCAGGGAGCTGGAGCTGCGGAGGGGCAGGAGCCGGTGACCTGGGGTCCCACCTCGACGACCTGTCACCCCCTTCCCCCGCCGCCAGCACTGCAGGGGCCTCAGCACCTCCCTCCGAAGGTCCCTGCTACACCACGTATAGATGACAGGGTTGAGTAGCGAGTTGAGGGTGGCAAAGGCAAAAAAATAATGTGCTTTGTAGAGGACAGGACAGGCCCGGACGGGACAGGTGAAGTCTAAAAGAAGGATGCTAAAGGCGGGGAGCCAGCAGATGATGAAAACACCTAGTACGATGGTGACCGTCTTGAGCAGGGCCAGTGTCTGGGGACCAGCAATATCGGCATGGCTGGAACGGACGACAAAGTAGATTCGAACATACAGTGCCACGATAGCCAATAAGATGACCGAAAAGATGGTGACCACACAGAGCACATACTGCTTGGCATAGAGAGGCAGGACAGTGGAGCAGGCCTCCAGATGGTCCAGACAATTCCAGCCCAGGATGGGCAAGCCACCCAGAATCAGCGACATCAGCCAAGAGGCCCCAATGAGCATCAACATTCGACAGCTTTTGTCACTGCCATAAAGCTTGACCTTGGCAATGGCCACGTGTCTCTCGATGGCAATAGCCAGGAGGCTGAAGACCGAGGCAGAGAGAGTGATGAAGGCTGAACCCTCTCGGGCGAACCACTGCAAAGGAGTCAGTGACAGAGTGACAGGGCCCGAGAGCAAGGTGTTGGCCACAAAGGCCACACCTGCCAGCAGGTCGGAGGCTGCCAGGTTGCCAAGAAACAGGTACATTGCTGAGTGTAACTTGCTGTTCCTTGCCACTGCAATCAGCACCAGAAGGTTCTCCACCACGATGGCACAGCAGAGGAGGATGATGAAGGCCGAGGCCACCTTGCGGGAGGATGTCTCCTGCATGTCCAGCGTCTCTTTGGTGTAATTGTAGTGTTCCACAACCTTCTCAGAATTGAGGTACTCTGAGTATAAGCCACCCATGGTGGGGCTCAGTGGCCGGCTGGGGCCATGGGGATGAGAACTGCAGAGAAGAGGGATAGAAAAGGGATAACAGGTTAGAGCTGTGGCTTGGACTACAGAGGCTCAGGGTCTAGCTGAGTCCTCAGAGTGACGCCAGGAAAGCTGCATTTGTTACTGTCCCCTGCCTCCATGCGACAGATAGGATGCTTAGAGAAGTTAGTTCATTTTTTCTTTTTGTGTGTTTTGTTGTTGCTTTCCTTTCAAGACAGGGTTTCTCTGTGTAGCCCTGGTTGTAGACCAGGCTGGCCTTGAACTCACAGAGATCCACCCACCTCTGCCTCCCAAGTTCTGGGATTAAAGAAGGCATGCACCACCAATGCCAATCAACTGATTTTTTTCAAGGTCACCAAGCTTGCAAGTATTAGGTCCACAGCCAGTAAGTCCTGAGCAATGTTTCCCTGCTTCTGTTGTTGTCTTTGCTGTTTTGCTTTAAGACAGGGTTTCACTGTATAGTCCTGCTGGCCTGGAACTCACAGAGCTCTGCTCTACCTACCTCTGTCTCCCAGCCTGGGATCAAAGGTCTGTTATACCATGCAAGGTCTACATAGTGAGATTCTGTCTCAAAACAAAAAGCCAAGGGCTAGAGTTGTAGCTCACTTACCTAATGTGAATGAAACCCAGGGCTCTGTCCCCAGCAGAGCATAAACAAAACATGGTGGTTCACACCTGCAATTCCATCGAGTAGGAGGTAGAGGCAGGACTGAGGCATAGGTCATCTTTGACTACATAATGAAGCCAGTTCAGAAAGACAGTCTGGGTTACAAGATGTATCTCGAAAACAACCCCACAAGTAGGATTGGTGTGGGTATGCACACCTTTAAGCACAGATCTCTGAGTTTGAGGCCAGTCTGGTCTACAGAGTGAGTTCCAGGCCAGTTGGCCAGAGATACACAGTAAAATACTGAATGAATGAAAGAAAGAAAGAAACAAAGAAAGAAAGAAAGAAAGCCAATACCAAGTGGTCAATCATGATATCATATTCATTTTCCTTTTTTTTTCTTTCTTTTTCTCTTTTTACATTTTTTTTTTTTTGATTTTTCGAGACAGGGTTTCTCTGTGGCTTTGGAGCCTGTCCTGGAACTGGCTCTGTAGACCAGGCTGGTCTTGAACTCACAGAGATCCGCCTGCCTCTGCCTCCCGAGTGCTGGGATTACATGCGTGCGCCACCACCGCCCAGCTCTTTTTGAGACAGGGTTTCTCTGTGTAGCCCTGACTGTCCTGGATCAGGTTAGCCTTGAATTCAAAGACTTGCCTGCCTCTGCCTTCCAAGTGCTAGAATTAAAGGTATGCGCCACCATGTATGGCCTGAAATCATATTCATACAAGTAACATTATCTGGACTGAACACGTGGTGTTTATATATTTAGGAATATATAGAGAGAGAAGAGAAAAAGAAATAGAGGCCATGAATTTGAAAGAGAAGAGGGTGGTTGCAAGGGATGGAGGGATGATAGGAAGGGGGAAAATGATATAACTTTTTATTTAAATTAATAAAAACTTATTTTAAAAACTTTTTAAAAAGTCAGGCATAGTGGTGCGCTCAGGAGGCAGAGACAGCCAGGCTGGGGTATATTACAAGACCTTATCTCAAGAAGAAAGAAAGGAACCAATAGAAGATTCTGGGGACTTCTAGCAACCTCTCTGCCTTCTATAGAGCAAGCCTGAGGTAGGGCTTGGGCAGCTTGTCACTTCTGTCCTACACACAGGCGCCTCAGGCTTCTTGCCACCTACTGACTTGGGTCAGCGAGATTCTTACTACCAGCAGCACCAATCCCTGGCCATTACCACCCACTGCCTGATTCCAGGATGGCTCTAAGCCTTGAAGCCATGGGCACACCCAAAGATAAGGACTTGGGGAGACACCAGGACGGCCCTGAAGTCCAAGCCTCCCAGAGCTGCACTATCTTGAAGGACATAGACTTCGATGGCAAAACAGAGTTCATCTGTTCCCACTCCAATTCTGACTGCTGAGACTGAGCAGCTGAAAGCTCAGCCTCTTGATCTCTACATATCAGCAATGGATACCAAAAGGACCCTTTCATAAGGGATGGGGAAATCCTTTTCAAGGGCGTGTGAGACCTGGGTGGTGATGTGCACCTGTAATCACAGCACCTAGGGGCTAAGGTGGGGGAATGGCTTAGAGCCTAAGAGTTCACCAGCAGCCTGGGCAAGAGCAAGAACAGACAGGACGCTGAGGACATGCGAAATGGCTGAATGGGTAGAGACACTTGCTGAGCAAGCCTGACACCCTAAGTTGGATTCCCCAAAGTCATGGTAGAAGAAGAGAACTGACTCCCCAAAATTATGCTCTGACCTCCTTCTTGGGTACCTGCGGCATGGGTGTGCCCACACACATATACATTATGCCCCCCCATAATAATAAACGTAAGAAACTTTAAAAAGAAAAGGCAAGAAGGGTAAAAAAAAAAAAAGGAGAAAAAAGTGAAAGTTGCACAGGGGCTGGTGGGTAAAGCGCATGCCTCCTAACCATGAAGACCTGAGCTTGATCACCGCGTTAAATAAAGACAGCAGCAGGACAGGTGGATCCCCCTGAAAGCTCAAAGAAACTCCAGAACCCACAAAAAAAAAAAAAAAAGCCAAGGGCAATGGCTCAGACTTGTAACCCCAGCAGCACTGGGCAAGCAGACAGGAAGATCTCCAGGGGTCCACTGGTTGGTCATTCAGCCTAAACTACCTGGAGAGTTTCAAGCCATTGAGAGATCTCTCTTAAAAACAAAGAAAACAGGGTGGGATGTAATCTGAGGAGCAATAGGTGAACTCGTCCTATGCTCCCCCGTGCATAGGTGTACATGTACCTACACACACAACACATACAGGAAACATCAAACAAGCTTTGGCTAATGTCTTCAGCGGCCCCTTTCCCAGCACACACAAGCTTTGGAGCTGCCTCCCTCTACTCCATATTCTGAAAAAGGATGCTGACTTAGCCCCGCCCCCCACCAAAAGCCCCACTCCAACAGCCGGTTCCCATCCCCAACTCACACTACCCAAGGACACTAGGTCCCAGGGGGGTGGGCAGAGCGCTGGCACTCCCTCCAGTGCCAAGATGCAATCCAGATGTGTCAAGCCCCGGGAACAAACATTGAGGAGCCCTATCATATGCGCTGTGGACAAGTCTGGGAATGGAGAGAATGGGGAGGGTCTCGGAAGTCCTGGCCAAGATGAGGCAGCTGCTGAAGTCACGTGAACTGTGAAAAGCCCCCACCCCCCGCCCCGCAGCAGCCTGTACAGAGGGGCCAGGAGGGGGGTTAGAAATTTGTTTCCATGAAAGTCTGAGTCACCCACCCCTCCTCTGCAAGGAAAATTGAGCTGAGCCGGGGAAGGGATAGGGGAGGGGACCTGTGTGGGCAGAGAACATGAGATGCTGAGCACACCGTGGCCAGTTGAGAGGGGTAGGGGCTGGCTCAGTGTACAGAGAAGGCTCCCTTCCTTGGTTACAGGGAGGGGCCACATGCTAAGAACTCTCCCAAGTCTAGGCTTGGAAAGAGGCCTGACAAGGGCCACGTGTTTCCCAGAAAGAGCACCGTTCCAGAAGCTGGCTGGTAGAGCCGGTTCCTAGTGAGCTCTGAGGATGATGAGGGTCTTTCGGAGTCTCACGGATGCCCCCTCGGTGGGACACCCTGGCCTGTGAAGGGGGTTACAGACACAGCTGCTCCCCACCCCCTAAGGCGAGGGGACATCCGTCCTACTTTGGGAACAGAGAAGAGCTTGTACGTGTCCTCGGGGACAGCTGCCCCACCCTGATCTTCACACAGAGGCTCCTTGTTTCCCCTGCCTGGACAGAGCCCCGGGTGCCCCAATGCCCTCAGCTCGTCGCTGCCGGTCCCAAGCCAGTTTGGCCCAGGCCACAGCCTTTTTACAGAGCCAGGTCTTCAGGCCAATGCAACCCGGAACCTGATTGGCTCATTTTCAATCCCAGGGTGCATCCTCGGCATCCGATTGGTCCAGCTGGGGGCGCTCTGGGAAGAATTTTACAGTGATTGATTGATTCCCTTTTATTTTTTATTTTTATTTTTATTTATTTATTTTTTTTGGTTTTTCGAGACAGGGTTTCTCTGTGGTTTTGGAGCCTGTCCTGGAACTAGCTCTTGTAGACCAGGCTGGTCTCGAACTCACAGAGATCCGCCTGCCTCTGCCTCCCGAGTGCTGGGATTAAAGGCGTGCGCCACCACCGCCCGGCCAGTGATTCCCTTTTAAAAGCTACTAGGACTTGCTCTTCCAGAGTGATAGTCCCTGTGGGGCTAATTTGAACCAAAGCCTAACCGCTGGGTCACCCTCCCTCAGACGCCTCCGGGCTGCCCTGATCATCTGGGCCCCTCTTGGGTTTCATCATTTAGAATCAACCCCCCTTCCAATTGCCAGGCTAGTGGGCGAGAAGCCCAGGGTGTGCCCCTTATCCCCCCTTTCAGACTCCCAAGGATGGCCACCACCCCTTCTCCAGTCTGGCGGTGTAGAAGAGAAAGAATTACGGCCGTTTCCTGCAGAAATAAATGTGACCAGCCCCGCCCGAACACCCCAGGGACTGACCAGAAAGTCTATCTTCCCGGGGGCGGAAGACACTGAGTGCTATACTCGCAGCTGTGCAGAGGCTAAGACTGCACACACAAATACACATACACACAGAGACACACACACACATGCACTGTCCTAGTAAGGAGGGGGAAAAGGGGTCCAGGCTGTCTCCCCAGTGTCCTCTTCCCTTCTAGAACCTTTCTAACCAAAGAGTTTAAGCGGTTTAAGGACTCCCTGAAAGAGGAAGCTGGGTCCAAGGGCTGGAGCCTTGGAGGAAGAGTCACTCTCCAGGCGGACAGAAGTTGGCTTGGCCTCCTCCCTTTGTTCAAACTCCATGAACCAGCTAAACCCTCAAGTCTATTCTCCTGTCCCCCTCCACCACAGCGATCCAGACGGCTTCTCAGGAACAGGGGAAGATGCCACTAGTTTCTGAACTGAAAATGAACCTGACCAGGTGGTTCACACCTATAATCCCAGCCACACAGGAAGCTGAGGAAGGAAGCTGGAGAGTTCAAGACCAGCCTGGGCTACATAATGAGTTGAAGATTAGCTTGGGTAGCATAGGGAGAGAGGACTGGGAGATGCTGAGATGGCTCATTGGCTAAAGGTACCTGTCACCAAGCTTGAAGACTTGATCCAGCCCCAGGACCCACACAGTGGGAGAAAGGACTGCCTCCCAAAAGTTATCTTCTGCCTCCACACTCATGCCATGAAGCATACATGCCCATATAGACACACCCACCAAATAAATACATGTAACCTTTAAAATGTACGCATATTAAAAAGCCTGGTGTGGCATTTTTAATCCTAGGATTTGGGAGAAAGAGGCAGGTGGATTTCTGTGAGGCCAGCATGATCTACAGAGTAAGTTTCAGGACAGCCAGGACTACATAGTGAGACTCTGTCTATAAATAAATAAAATTAAGAAGGGGAGCTCTGTGTAAGCCAGGGGCACAACCTCATTTTGAAGCCCTGAGTTCACACAAGAACAAAGAACACACAAGGAAGAGGGGCAAGTGAGAGGCTTTGGGGAGAGGGAAGAGGGCTGTCCGGATACAGACAGACTGCTTAGCTACAGATTAGGGGAGAGGAAGGCCTGGTGGCTCTGCGGCTCTGCTCCTCTCCCTCCCAGCTCCAATCCTCCCCAGCAGGCACTCACCTTTTCTTACTCTTGGTTGCTGTGTGGTTGTAGCCCCTTGCACACTGCTGCTGCCCACCATGCCTGCAGGGGAGAACTGGCTGAACTGAGACCTTCATCCCCCCCCCCCAGACATTCTAAGGCTCCCTGAGGCCCCAGTGATGTAGCTCCTGCCCCCAGGGATATGCCTCACTAGCCTCCCAAGGACCATTTGAGTCTCTACCTCAGGCCCTTCCCATAATTTGGTAGTTTCCATTGGTATATCCCACAGACACCACCCTCGTACATACGTACACATACACCACACACACACACACACTTTTTCCGGCAAACTATCTCATCTTTAGATTTCATTTGAAAGTCACTTTCTAGGTCTTCAGGAACTTCTCTTTTGGTTTTGTTTTTAAGACAGAGTCTTAACTGCGTATCCCAGACTGACCAGGAACTCACTATGTAGATCAGTCTGGCCTCAAACTAGCAAGAATCTTCCTACCTCAGTCTCCAGAGTGTTGGGATTAAAGGCATGGGGCATCGTGCCCAGCCCAGCCCACCTCCGAATCCTTTCTATTAGAGCATCTGACTTTATCATCAGAAATTATCTTGTTTTCTGTACCCCATGAGGCTAGCTATCAAGTTCGCGCTCAGCCTCTTCTCCAGATGCAAAGTAGGCAGGCGCAAGAATGAATGAAAGGGCTGCAAGTTGGAGGGCTCCCATGCGAGCTTGGGGACATCTTAGTCCCCTAGCAGCACCCCAACTCAACCACTAGGCGAAGAAACCAGGCCCGTCTCCATAGCGACGATGGTAAGACCCGCCCGGCCCAGGCAGCACTCTCCAGCTCCTTATCAGGCCGAGGAATGCGCGGTATCCACACTCTCTCGCGCTGGGGCGGCGCCATCTCTCTCCCGAGACCCCGACACGCGCTGCAGGATGCTCCCTTCCCCGCACCAGGCAACAGGGGGAGGCGACACCTCTGCATCCCAGCAGAGGGCCCCCACACCTAGATTCCCCGGGCACTGGGAGAGGGGAAGACCCAAGCTGCAGCAGCTGCATTCCCCGCCACCACCACCACCCGCAGTGATGCTTCGCGTCCCCGCCACAGGAGACCATGGGCTCAGAGAGTGTCGCCTTGGGCACCTAACAAGGATAGAAATAGGGGTGAAGAGGGGAGGTGGAAATCCCCGGATGAGTCAACCGGTGCCCGAGAAGGGGGCGAGGTCCCAACGCTGTGTAGCCGGCGACAATGTGGACTCCACACCACGCGTGCCTTCCTTTATCCCACGCCCCATTCCTGGGCTAGGATAGAAGAGGAGGCGCCTGGACTATTTACTACTGTTCCTTTCCTCTGAAACAAAACAATGCTCCGGAAAGGGAGACCAGAGGAGAGGGGCAACTCAGGGAAACTGAGGCAAAAAACTAACCTCACAGGTGGTGGGGCGACGGCCTACCCTGGGGACCCCGCCCATGAACTCCGAGCGTCCGCCGCTCGTACGTAGCACCTTTAGACCTAGCTCAAGCCGGAGACGAGAAGGATGCTGTACCTCTCCCCAACAATCCCACTGCCCCAAAGCCTGCCTCCTGAGAACCCCATCCTGTCTTGCAAAGTCGCCAACCCAAAGCACTCGGATTCCGCCTTTCTCTTCAGCACCAACTTCCTGCCCCAGGAAGGCAGGGAGCTCGGTCTGGGGGTGCGTCACTGAGTAGGTGGGAGGCTGCCTGGAGTGGTGGATGGACACGGGCGCACAGTGGGTGATCGGTCCCCTCGGTGCAACAGAGCTTGGAGCAGCGCGTGCAACGCCTGCATGAACGCCTGACCCCGGGCTGGGCCCCCAGCTCGAATCCCCGCAGTCTCAGTGGACCGCGGCCCGCCCAGATCGCAACCTCCGCTTGCCCCGCGAGCTCACCTGGCTAGGCCGGCCGGGGTCCCTGCCCTGGCCTGAGTGGCCTTGGCGTCTGCGCCCCGGGACAGCCAGTGGCTGGATTTGGAGGCTGCTGGCTGGGCTCGGTCTACGTCCCGTAGTTGGGGACCCAGGACAAGAGGGAGGCGGGCAGAGCCGCCGCCTCCGGCCCCCACTCCCTGCTCGCCCCGCCCTTCTCTCCTCCTCTTTCCGGCGGCGACTTGCAATGAATTCCAGATGTGGCCCGCCAGTCAGCCAGGGCGCGCGCTAGGGAAGCGCAGGGCCCCTTTGTCCGCACCCTCCCCCCGCCCCTCCCAGCCCCCACCCGTGAGAACTGCCGCTACATGATGTCACGGCAGCGTGACGTCACAGCTCCCTTAACTCAGGTGACCTAGACCTGAAACAACTGTGTTCCATTTGGAAGTCACTCAAGGCTTTGCTCCAGGCTCATGCCTGGGACCTGGAAATGGAGGAAATCGTGCTTACTGTGCGAACTGGGCAGTTCAGGATTAAGCACCTTCTATGTGTTCCTACAAGAAACAAATTCCTACTTTGTGCCATGCGCAGCCCCCCAAAAAGAACTGTTCCATTGGCTTGGTAAGAACCCCAAACCCCAACCGTGCCGTACGGTGGCACCTGGAAGGTGGGAGGTAGGAGGATCAGGAAGTTCAGGCTTGACCTCGAAGCCTTAGCCTGGACAGCCTTTCTGGAAAACGACAGTCTGCGATGTGGATTCAGGTGGTAGAGTGCTTGCCTACCATGCACTAAGCAGGGCATGGTGGCTTGGGCCTCTAATCCCAGCGCTTGGAAGTAGAAGCAGGTTTGTTTTGGAGTTCAAGGCCAGTCTTGATTACATTACTTGATCCTGTTCTCTGTTGTCTCCTTCCCTCCAAACAACTCAGAGTGAAAAAAAAAATCCAAAATGAAGAGTAACAGCAGGTCAGCTATATAGCTCACTAAGCGGGGGAAAGTCCTTGCCGGAAGCCTGACCTCAGTTCAGTCCCTGGAAGCAAAGTTGACCTCTGACCTCCACAGGACATGGTGGCATTGGTGCACCTGCATTCACACACTGCTATATGTACAATAACAATAAATACACCTTGAAAACAATAACAGGCAGCTGAGCTGTCAGCGAGTAAAGACTCTTGCTTGCCAACAGGCCTGGGACCCACACCGTGGAAGGTGGTGACCAACTCCAGCAAGTTGTCCTTGACCTCCAAGGTCAGCTGTGGCACCTGCACAGACCCACATGGATACACACACACAAATAACAAAGTTAAAATTAATAAATTTTTAAATGACACACGAGAGATGGTTCAGTGAGCACCCACAGCCCTGACAACCTCCTATGACTCCAGCCCCAAGGGATCCAACGCCTCCAGCCTCACGGGCACCTGCACTCACTTGCACATACCCGATGCACATGCGTACACACATTTGCACATAATTACAAAATAAGTACAACAAAACAAAAGGGCAAATTGCCCACCCAAACATACGCTCCAAAAGAGCAGAGAATATTTCCCCCCTTGACTTGTTCAATACCGTGGCCCATAACTGCATCAAAACACTTGTGGCCAGGCATGGTGGCACACTTTTTTCTTTCTTTCTTTCTTTCTTTCTTTCTTTCTTTCTTTCTTTCTTTCATTCATTCATTCATTCATTTATTTATTTATTTATTTTGGTTTTTCGAGACAGGGTTTCTTTATGGTTTTGGAGCCTATCCTGGAACTAGCTCTTGTAGACCAGGCTGGTCTCGAACTCACAGAGATCCGCCTGCCTCTGCCTCCCGAGTGCTGGGATTAAAGGCATGCGCCACCACCGCCCGGCTTCTTTTATTTTTTTTGGTTTGTTGAGACAGGGTTTCTCTGTGTAACAGTCCTGGCTGTCCTG
>NC_022012.1:15095203-15098055 GCF_000317375.1 Microtus ochrogaster
CAGTGTGGTACTGCCTGTCCTTACAGACCTGCAGGTCAGTGAACAGTGTGGTACTGCCTGTGCCCATGGACCTGCAGGTCGGTGAGCAGTGTGGTTACTCCTTGTGCCCACGGACCTGCGATTTGTGCAAGAGTGTAAGTGGGAAGAGTCCAGAAGTGTACAGGAAAAAGATAGTATTCAACTTCCTGGAAGAGGAACTGAGAGACTGGAGCTAGGAGGGGAAGAAGTCAATTCTGCCTGCATTATGAAAGTCCTTTGTGCTTCTGGCACTGCTGACAAGTGCACACATGTCATATTCCAGCAACAGATTAAACTAAAGAATTGAAGGCAGCCTGGGACCCAGGCGAGGATGGGAAGTTCCACTCCCAAACTTTAGTAGAAAGGATCTGAAGCTGGACTTGGCTGCCCATCATCCCAGCACTCAGGAAGCAGAGAGGAGGGTCAGGAGTTCATCCTAGGCTGCAAACCCATCAGAAGCCAGTCAGGCACCATCAGTCCCTGTCCCAAAAAAATAAATAGGTCTGCCTTGATGGCTGCCGATCTTGACAACCTGAGTTCTAGTCCCAGGATCCACATGGTAGAAGGAGAGAACCACTCCTCCAAGTTATTCTCTGACCTCCACACACACTAAGGGGAGAGAGAGAAAGAGGGAGAAAAAGGAAGGGCTGGAGAGATCGTTTAGCCATTAAAAGCACTGGCTGATGAACTTAGTTCAATTCCCAGCATCCACATGACAGCTCACAACTGTCTACAACTCCCATTCCACAGAAACCCATGCCCTCTTCTGGCCTGCAAGGACACTTGCACATACAAGGCACATACACATACATGCATGCAAGACATTTATACACAGAATAAAAACCCAATCTTTCAAAACAGTCAATCAATTAAAATGTTTGGTTTTTTTTTTTTTATCAGGAGGCAGGTAAAGTGTAACTCAGCAGGGAGCTTGGCACGTGCAGGAAGGGGGCCTCGCTTCCAGCCTCACAGAGACTGGCACATAAATAGTGAAGTGAAACTGGCCCAGGGGACGATGGGGGGGGGGGGACGACTGCAGACTAATCCGCATTGTTTCTCCTCACCCCTGAGGGGACTTACAAGGACGGTATAAATACACCCACATTTGCCTGTGAACTCATGCAAGGGAAAAAGCAACAGACACTTGTCACGCTTATTACCCCTGGACGGAAGCTAAGGACAGGGAAACCAGCAGAGAAGGAGCCACTTCACCTGAGGACACTAGAGGGCCCTTTCAAGGCCACTTCTGTACAATAACTCCAAACTTTACACTTGGGCTGACAAGATGGCTCAAAGGTAAAGGTGCTTGTGACCAAACCAGACGACCTGAGTTTGATCCCCAGGACCCAAGTGGTTGAAGAAAAGAACCAGCTCCTGGAAGTCATCCTCTGACCTCCACAATCACACCATGGTTCATGTGTGGACATGCACACATGCATAAATAAGTGAATGTAAAAAAATTAATTACAGCCGGGTGGTGGTGGCGCACGCCTTTAATCCCACCACTCGGGAGGCAGAGGCAGGCGGATCTCTGTGAGTTCGAGGCCAGCCTGGACTACAAGAGCTAGTTCCAGGACAGGAACCAAAAGCTACGGAGAAACCCTGTCTCGAAAAACCAAAAAAAAAAATTAATTACAGTTCGAGGCCAGCCTGGTCTACAAGAGCTAGTTCCGGGACAGGCACCAAAGCTACAGAGAAACCCTGTCTCGGAAAAAAACAATAATTAATTACAAAGACAAATAAAATTATGAAATCATAAAAGACAAAAAGCAAGTACCTATCAGACTCCTAGCTGCAAAATATTTGCAGCAATCATGATTAAAAACAAACATTAATCAATAGCTTTTCTGCCGCGCTGGGAAAGGAACGCAGGACCCACTGAGCAACCCACCAGGCCTAGTAACAGTGTTCATTTTAGTCATTTAACAAACTGAGCATCCGCCGGGCGGTGGTGGCGCACGCCTTTAATCCCAGCACTCGGGAGGCAGAGGCAGGCGGATCTCTGTGAGTTCGAGACCAGCCTGGTCTACAAGAGCTAGTTCCAGGACAGGCTCCAAAACCACAGAGAAACCCTGTCTCGAAAAAAAAAAAAAAAAAAAAAAAAAAAAACAAAACACAACAAACTGAGCATCCTAAAACTGAAGAGATGGCTTGGTGCTTAAGAACACTTGCTGCTCTTACAGAAGACCTCAGTTCAGTGCTCAGTACCAGGAAGACCGTAGCCACCTATGATTCTAATTCTAGGGAACTCAGTGCCTTCTTCTGACGTCAGAGGGCACCACACGTGCTCACATACACATGAATGTTTTTTTAAAAAATTGAGTACCCATTTTATGTAAGGTTTTGACACAGGGTCTTGCTATAGTAAGAATGTTTTAATTGACAATGAAAGAGCTGGGGTAAAGGTAACTGAGGATATGAGAAGCCCTGAGTTCTATCCAAAGCATCACAAAAATAAACAATAAAGAAGTGGATATTAAGAAAAACAGTATTGGGAGATACTTACCAAGGGAATGGGAGAGAGGACAACACAGAAGAGGGTGGAGGAGGATAAATACCCTAAGAATGTTTGAAAAAGCCACAGAGAATCATACTATTTTATGTTTACTTACAATTATGTGTGTTTATATATATATGTATATGGTTTAAATGTAATTACAATGTTCCCCCCAAAAGTCATAGACTAAAAATTAAATTAAATTAAATTTAAAAAATAGTGCCAAAAATTGGAAACTTGGGGGTGGAGATGGGGTGGGGGTAAGGGGAGATGGGGAGATAAGAGTGAGAAGGGGGGATGGGGAGAGCTTGGGGGAATGGGAGGGTTGGGATGGAGG
>NC_022012.1:15099265-15125810 GCF_000317375.1 Microtus ochrogaster
GTCCTGGAACTAGCTCTGTAGACCAGGCTGGTCTCGAACTCACAGAGATCCACCTGCCTCTGCCTCCCGAGTGCTGGGATTAAAAGCGTGCGCCACCACCGCCAGGCATAACCAAGAGTCTTCCCCACCAGTGAAGCCTCTGAGCCACAGCAATGAGCAGATTCTCAAGATATTCCTGTAGGTGCAATGGTGGCAGGTCCACCCTGCAGGTAAACAGTAGCCATCTAATCGGACTTAAGGATCACTCAACAGGAGAAAATTCACCTGGTATAAAACCTAGCCTATCACCTGGGTTTGGTGAGGTCACAGACCCTAGAGGACCGATTGCTGCCACTCTCCTAATTCAGTATCATTTCTAACTACTTTCTTTTATGGTTTGTTTTGTTTCTGTTTGTTTGAGACAGATGTCTCTGTGTGGCCCCAGCTGTCTTGGAACTCTTTCTTTAGACCAGAGCTGGCCTTGAACTCACAGAGACCCACCTGCCTCTGCCTCCCGAGTTCCGGGACTAAGGAGTGCACCACCACTGCCCAGCCCTAACAGCTTTCTAAACACTTGGCCTTTTACCCACAGAGAATACCTCACCTCTTTCCAAAGAAGCTGCTTCTTGTCGCTGGCAGAGACTGTCACAGAGAACCACAACGGGTCCAAATGCAGAGAACAGCTGCCCTCAGAGTGCCAGCCCCAATTCAGGCATCTACAGCACAATCCTCACCTCCAAAGCTCTGGAACACTGTAAAGGTAAAGAGGGAGTGGGAAGGACTGTGAGAGCCAGAAAACCAGGGCATCTACTGAGAGATAGTGTCACCCATATATGCCAGGGAAGCTGCACTCACGAGATCTCAGTCATAGGTTGCTAACCACACAAGGACAACCCCAGATGATAGTAGGGACCCTCCAGTAAGGTGCTAGGATCAAGGCTCAGTGGGGGAGCACCTGCCTAGAATCTTCCAGTTGAGAGAAAAAAAGGCAAAAGTTAGTGCTTCTAGACTTTATTTTTATTTATTTATTGGTTTTTTTGAGACAGGGTTTTTCTATGTAACCCTGGCTGTCCTGGAAGATTCTAGACTTTAATCCTTGCCCTGAGTGAGAGTTCCAAGCCTAATGTGTTATCTTATCCCAGAAACCCCAACATTCAAGGAGGCAGAAGCAGAAGGATCATGGATTTGAGGTCAGCTTGTGATACACAGCAAGATCATGAATGTGTGTGTGTGTGTGTGTGTGTGTGTGTGTGTGTGTGTGTGTGTAAAAGCCAGTCTTGGGGCAGTACTCAGGAGATGAGGGCAGAAGAATCATTTCAGGCCAGCCTGGGATACAAAAGACCCTGTCTCAAGAAAACAAAAACAAACCCTGTCTCGAAAAATAAAAAAAAAAAAAAGAAAAAAAAACGGGACTGGAAAGATGGCTCAGGGGTTAAGAAAACTTGCTGGTTGTACAGAGAAAACAGGTTCAGTTCCCAGCACCCACTTAGCAGCTCCCAACTTTCCATAACTCTAGTTCTAGATTTGATAATCTTTTCTGGCCTCTGCTGGCACCAAGAATGTATGCAATACACAGACAAACATGTGGGCAAAACATTAATAAAAACATTCATAAACATTGAAAAAAAAAAGAAAAGATGATCCAGGAGGTGGCGGCTCCTTTAATCTCAGAACTCAGGAGACAGAGGCAAGTGGATCTCTGTGAGTCTGAGGACAGCCTGGTCTACAGAGTGAGTTCCAGGACAGGCATGGCTACAAAGAAAAACGTGTTTCAAACAAACAAACTAACTAACTAACAAACAAACAAACTAACTAACTAACTAACTAACTAACTAACTAACTAACTAACTAACTAACAGGGATTAAGAAAAATAAAACAAGAAAAGTTAAACTCTGTTTTTAAATTTTATCTATCTTTTGTTGTGTGTGTAGATGTGGGTAGATGTGCTCTAACAAGCATGTGCTATGACATGCATGAAGGTCAGGCGACAACTGTGCACATGTCCATCTGCCAATGCAGACAGACATGTTGCCAGGACAGGGTCTAGAATCCAGGTGTTAACCAGAGCAGAGAGTTATGCAAGAAATAAAAAATAAGTTTCTCTGCCCTTGGAGAAAGCAATTTGAACCGATATGTCATACTCTGCAAAAACCTACAGCAGGGAGGAAGTACCCCCCCCCAACCATACTCGCCTCCGCTGGCTCAGCAATTTACCAACTCCCTAGAGACGTGGGGGGGGGGGGGTAGGGGGTGTTGGGGGGGATGTCAGGGTAGAGGACGTATCTGGCTGGCTAGGTGTAGACTTTCAGACAAAGGTGATATTCCCAGGGAAAGGCAGAAGTTTCTCCGGTCACCTTACCTATCTTCCACGTGACCTGTGGGTAACTCAAAGGTCTCACACAGGTCATCAGGAAGAGACTTGAGGACTGAACTTCCGGGTAGTTTAAGAAGGTCAGAGAGGGAGCTGGGCCTTTTCCAGGGGCCAGGGTGAAGGAAAAGGAAGTAAGCGGGACTCTGTTCATGGAGACCTTTCAGTCGGGAAACAGAAACAAAGAAGAACTTCCAGAAGCTTCTACTAACTAAGTCGGCACTAACAGTATTAGGAGGTAGGTTGTTAGGTATCGAAGGATGACATTCAATTCCTGATCCTCCTGCCTCCACCTCCTGAGTGCTGGGATCACAGGTGTGCTCCACCAAGCCCTGTTTATGGGGAGCTGAGCATTGAACCCACAGGTTCAAGCACTCACCCACGGTGCCATATACCTAGTCTGCCCGCTATAAATACTTGCCTGTTTGCATGTCTATGTATCATCTTAGTGTTTGTTGCCCACTGAGACCAGAAGACAGGGTGGGGATCCCCAGAACTGGAATTACAGGTGACTTGGAGCCACCATGTGGGTACTGCAACCTGAACCCTGGTGCTCTCTGAGAGTAGCCAATATCCTTAACCCCTGAGCATCTCTCCAGCCCTTTGTCTTCTTAGGCTGGCCTCAAACTCACAATCCTCCTGCTTCAGCTTCCCAAGTGCTGGGAAGGCAAGTCGAGTGCCCAGATAAGGGGGTCTTATTTTTGTCTTTCCCTAATTGTATTTTATTTTTCTTTTTTGATTTTTGGAGACGCGGTTTCTCTGTGTAGCTTTGGATCCTGTCCTGGTACTCATGCTGTAGATCAGGCTGACCTCAAATTCACAGAGATCCGCCTGCTCCTGCCTCCAAGTGCTGGTATTAAAAGCATGTGCCGCCGGGCGGTGGTGGCGCACGCCTGTAATCCCAGCACTCGGGAGGCAGAGGCAGGCAGATCTCTGTGAGTTCGAGGCCAGCCTGGTCTACAAAGGGAGTTCCAGGACAGGCTCCAAAGCTACAGAGAAACCCTGTCTCGAAAAACCAAAAAAAAAAAAAAAAAGCATGTGCCACCACCTCCTGGCCCCTAATTTTATTTTTGAGACAGGGTCTCTCTACATAACCCTGGCTATTCTGGAACTCTCTATGTAGATCAGGCTGACATTGAACTCATAGAGATCCACCTGCCTTTACCTCCCCAAAGGTGGGTAGGCCTGAGCCAGCTCACTCAGCTGTCACACCCCATCCCCCCCATCCCCACCTACTTTTTTTTGTTTTTGTTTTTGTTTTTGTTTTTTTCATGACAGGGTTTCTCTGTAGCTTTGGTGCCTGTCCTGGAACTAGCTCTTGTAGACCAGGCTGGCCTCGAACTCCCAGAGATCCGCCTGCCTCTGCCTCCCGAGTGCTGGGATTAAAGGCGTGCTCCATCACCGCCCGGCTTGTTTTTGTTTTTCAAGACAGGGTTTCTCTGTTTAACAGCCCTAGATGTCCTGGAACTCACGCTGTACACCAGGCTGGCCTTGAACTCACAGATCTGCCTGTCTATACCTCTGAGGTACTGGGATTAAAGGTGTGCGTTACCACTGCCCAGCTCTCCCCCATATTTGGTTATCACTCCCCTTTAAAGATGAGGAAAACTGAGCTAGCAACATGGTGCAGCACCTGGTAAAGCATTTAATCTTCAGGAAGCCTGAGGGCCTGGCTTCATTCCCAAAACCAAGATGGTGGAAGGAGAGAAAGACAAACTGTGCACTGACCCACACGTGCCCTGTGATAGGCGAGTGCCTACATGTGGCTCACATGCACACAATGAAAATAATAATAAATAAAATGAAGCCGGGCGGTGGTGGCGCACGCCTTTATCCCAGCACTCGGGAGGCAGAGGCAGGCAGATCTCTGTGAGTTCGAGACCAGCCTGGTCTACAAGAGCTAGTTCCAGGATAGGCTCCAAAAACCACAGAGAAACCCTGTCTTGAAAAACCAAAATAAATAAATAAATAAATAAATAAATAAAATGAAAATTTGAGTTTTGTGGTTCAGAGATATGTTTGGGTGAATCTTTCAGGGGTTCATTGTGAAAACTTTTGGGAATGTGTCAAAAGAGTAGACAATCCTACTGAGGTATAGCTGTGACTGGTGGGTGGTGACTAGGATTATAGATTATGTTAGGGTAGAGTCCCCATGAGTGAACTGGAGTGGCTTTACGAAAGGAGAGAAACAGAGCAAATATCTCAGCAGCAGAACTGCCTAGAAGCCCCCAGTGAGGGGCTGGGGTGTGGCTCAGTGGTAAGCCCCTGCCTAGAATCCCCCAGTGAGGGGCTGGGGTGTGGCTCAGGTAGAGCACCTGCCTAGAATCCCCCAGTGAGGGGCTGGGGTGTGGCTCAGTGGTAGAGCCCCTGCCTAGAATCCCCCAGTGAGGGGCTGGGGTGTGGCTCAGGTAGAGCACCTGCCTAGAATCCCCCAGTGAGGGGCTGGGGTGTGGCTCAGGTAGAGCACCTGCCTAGAATCCCCAGTGAGGGGCTGGGGCGTGGCTTAGGGGTAGAGCACCTGCCTAGAGTCCCCCAGTGAGGGGTTGGAGCGTGGCTCAGTGGTAGAGCCCCCTGCCTAGAATCCCCCAGTGAGGGGCTGGGGTGTGGCTCAGTGGTAGAGGCCCTGCCTAGAATCCCCTAGTGAGGGGCTGGGGTATGGCACCTACCTAGAATCCCCCAGTGAGAGGCTGGGGTGTGGCTTAGCTATCAGTGCTCTTAACCTCTGAGCCATCTCTCTAGCCCCTTGTGTGTGGCTTAGCTGTGAGCGAAAGCCTAACTTGTGTGAATGCCTTGGACTTACCTGCCATATGAAGGTTTAAAAAAATGAAGCAAGAGGAAGAAGAGCAACCAGTAGAAGGGTGCACACTCCCATCTCTCACAGCCAGGTCCCCATATGCTAGGTCTCCATCATTCTGCAATCCCTGTACTTGGGAAGTTGAAGAATGACTGTGAGGTGGATCTCAGGCTAGCTCCATAGGAGATCCTATCTCAGAAAAGTAAAACAATAAGGGGCTGCCAACATGGTTCAGCAGGTATGGAGTTTGTGGCCAAGTCAGATAGCTAACTCAAGACCCTGATAAGGGGAATGACAGAACCTACTACTGCCATACGTTGTGGCATAAACACACACACACACACACACACACACACAAATTCTGGTTTTGTAGAAGACCCAGGTTCATCTGTAACTCCAGATCCAGGAGATCTGATGCTATCTTTTGGCCTCTCTAGGAACCAGGCACACACATGGTGCACAGAGACATGCAGGCAGATACTCATAAAATGAATCTTTAGAAACAATAGAAAGAAGAAGAGAAGGCCATTATCCCATGGAGAGCCTGGCTTTCACCCTGACCATAAGCCAGAATGAACTCCTTTCTTGTATGGAAGAGCATCTGCATTGAATGAACAAGGCCCTATGTTTGGTCTCTAGCACTGAAAAGAAAAGTCATCCTGCCCTAGATAATCTGTTACACTAACCCCACACAGAATAATACACTGGGTTACACAGAGGTGTTGGATTAGGAAAGCCACCAGATTCTCTCTAACTCACCATCCCTGGCTAACTGGCTGTCCTCCCGTTTACTTTCCTTCCCCACCTAGGTCTCATTTGGTGGCTCCTGTCCCTCTCTCCCGGGAGATGTAACAGGAGGCAGGGGTTAATACTCAGGACCACATGAGTTCACAAAGAAACTATGGGATGTTCTTCATAAACTAAGTTTTATGGCTAATAAACATATGTGTTTATTTAGAGACAGGGTCTCATGTAGCTTTGGCTATCCCGACACTATGTTGCTTAGTGAAAAATCCCCTGGGAAATGCAACACACACATCACTCACCCCAGACAGGGAGTACAAAACAGACCAAAAATAGATACCACCAAAATCCAACTTCGTGCACCAGTGAGTTTTATTGGTGATATTTAGAGGCATATGGGTGAGGGGTTACTTACAGGAACAGAAATGACTCCAAATGACAGCTGCATCATCAAGGCCCACCCCAGCACACACAGCTGGGAACCTGGAGCACACTGCACAGCCGGCAGGCAGCTGCACAGGCTGGAGAGCGTCCTTTCTGGGTGCCCAGGTGACCTAAACCTCTTCCAGGCAGCTGGGATGGTTTCTCCGTCTCCCCTGTGGCTGTTCTGACCTCAAATCTTTGCAGGTCAGTTTCACTTTGGCTGAGCTTTTATTACCTGGAAAGGAGGGGCCTGGTGAATCTGGTCAGTTTCAGGGACTTCCTGAAGCTGTTGTGAGTTGTTTACCTTCCCACTTACGGTGCTTCCTGCAAGACAGACTGTTTAAATCTCAGAGGAAACTGTTACAAAGTATGTGGAGACCAAGTTGGGCTTGAACTCCTAGAGATGGGCCTGCCTCTGCTTCCCAGCGCTGGGGTTTAAGGTGCCCACCCCCCAGCTGGTGGTTAATCTTGATTGTCAGTTTGACAGGAACCTAGGATCACTCGGGAGACAAACCTTTGGGCTTGGCTGTGAGGTTTCTAGGCTGGATTAATTGAGGCGGGAAGACCTGCTCTTAATGTTGGTGTCGCCATCATTTGGCTAAGATCCTGGGCTGAATGAAAAGAAACCAAGCTAAGCATGTAGCTCTCCTGTCTTTGCTCCCTGACTGTGGCTTCCTCAAGCCCCTGCCACGGTACCTTATCCACCACTACAGATGTACCCTCCTGCTGGGATCCAAGACAAAGGCTTCCTTAAGTCACTTTTGTTTGGTATTCTTCCAGTAGGCCACATGTTGGGAATCACGTGACTTCTGAAGTCCCATCCCAGGCTCAGCTATCACGAACTCCTCCAAATCATGAGGCCTGAGCCTGTTTTCCATCTTTTGTGCAGCGCCCAGCCCTCCTGCCCCTGCTTTCTGTTTTTTCGGTGGGAGGAATTGGCTGGAGATGACTCTCTACTGGGTCATCCCAGTCCCAGCTTGGGGAGACAGGCCCGGAGCTGCAGAGAAACCTTCCAGATGTCGGTCTTGGCGGCTCCAGGGCTGAAGACGCCTCTCTCAGCCAGCCATGGGCTTAGTGCCCATTTTCAACTGAAGAGTGGATGGAGGGGAAGGTCTGGGTGGGGAGCAGTCTGCCACGTCTGCACCAGATGTGTTTTTGGACCCGGGAGACTAGAAAGGGTGGGATTTTGTGTTCAATCCCAGCGAGGCGTGGGCAGTGGGGGAAGCAGGGACATGGTTCCCAGTAAGGCCCCCGCTGTCATTACACAAAAACAGTGGGAACTGAGAATAGCTGGCACTCTGTGATCCCAGGACTGAGGAGACTGAGGGAGAAGGGTTGTGAGGCTGAGGCCAGCCTGGGCTACCTACAGAGTTCACGTTCAGACCTTGCCTCAAAAATTGAAGAGAAAAAAAAAAGGCAGAAACTGAGCTTGCTGGTGCACAGCTTTAATTCCTACACTTAGGAAACAGAAGCAGAGTTATCTCTGTGGGTTTGAGGCCAGCCTGGGCTATGGCTATATAGTGACTTCAAAACCAGCCAGAAGTACACAATGAGACCCTGTCTCAAAAAAAATAATAATAATAAAAAAGTTAATGCATTTTCAAATTTTATTTATGTGGTTTTCCTATGCGTGTGGGCACTTGAACCACAGAACAACTTGGCTGGAGTTGGTTCTCTTTCCACCAATGGGTCACCGGGCTGGCAGGCAAGCGCCTTTACCCGCCGCATCATCTTGCCATCACAGGAACACCTGGCTTCCCGAAAACTCAGAGCCTTTTAAGCAACCTTGCCAGTTGCTCAGACAACCGCAGCTAATGGAAACGATTATGCAAATAAGTACCCTCTCCACCATCTTCGCTTCTTGGTCTGAGGGAGCTCCTCCTCCCCAGGTTTGGCAAGTCACCCATAGAGGAGCCCAGATCAAACCCGCAGCAGGTGTTCCCTGTGGTTGATGGGGGAGGGGAGCTTTCAGGCCAAACTGCCTCCCATCCATCAAACTCACCCCTCCTATCTAATCCTAACTCCCCAGGGTCTCATTTCTGATCTCTGGTTTTCATGAAGGCAGGATACAGGGAGCTGGGAGAGACCAGACCTGGGTGAGGGGGTGCCTCAAGCTTCCACCTAGCACCCCTAGATTGCTGTGATGTCCCCAGACAACACAGATGGACACTTTCTGTGAAATCAAGTAGGTTCTGGCTCACACCCACTGAACAGAGGCCATCTGTGTTTGAGCCTTTCACCTGCAGGACGGGTCTGCTTGCCGCTACCTTTAACCCCCTTCTGCTCTACCAGGCTTGGACCAAAGTGATCAAACTTTGAGAAAGTCTCTCTCTCACCACCTCTTGTTTTTTGTTTGTTTATCTATTGATCCATCCATCTATCCATTCTGCTAGGCCGACTGGTTAGTGAGTCCTGGGATCTTCCTGTCTCCACTCTTTACCAACATTGGGATTCCAATCATGTACTAACACACCAGGCTTTTTACATGGATTCCGGGTAATGAAACTCAGGTCCTCATGCTTGGGAACAGGCATTTTACCTGCAGAACCATTGCCTCCGCCCCTATTTAATACTTGGTGGTTTTGTTGTTGTTGTTCTGTTTTGTTTCCTACCTGTGCTAGAACTTTATATGACGAGGCTGGCCTCAAACTTATGGAGATCCACCCGCCTCTGGCTCCCAAGTGCTGGTGTGAAGGGCATAAGCCACCACACCTAGCCATATTTATATATTTTTGAGACAGGGTCTTGTGCAGCCCAGGTTGGCCACAAAAATCACTATAGCCAAGGAGAGCTTGGAGCTCTTGGTCTTCCTGCCTCCACTCCCATGTGCTGGGGTTATAAGGCTGTGGCTGAGGATGAGCTCAGTGCTCACTCATGCCACAAGGCCTGCACTCTGTCAGCTAGGACACATCCGCAACACTCACTGTTATCATCGCATCTTTATCTGGTTTGCTTTGGTTTTCTGAGACAGGGTTTCTCTGTGTAACAGTCCTGGCTGTCCAGTAGCTCGCTTTGTAGACCAGGCTGGCCTTGAACTCATGGAGAAATCACAGACTCCAGAACTCAGCCTCCTGAGAGATGGAATTAAAGGTGGGAACCACTCTTGGCCAGCATTATCAATGTATTTTTAAAAAATATTTATTTATTTATTATGTATACAATATTCTGTCTGTGTCTATGCTTGCAGAAGGCACCAGACCCCATTACAGATGGTTGCGAGCCACCATGTGGTTGCTGGGAATTGAACTCAGGACCTTTAGTAGAGCAGGCAATGCTCTTAACCTCTGAGCCATCTCTCCAGCCCTTACCAATGTATTTTTAAGTGGCATTTCTCATCTTGTTCTGTTCTGAATGTATTTATCACTTGATGTGTGTGTCACTGTGCAGGTGCAGAGCTCAGAGGATGCCTGGCAGTGCTGCTCCGTCCCTTCTCCACGTGGGTCACGGGGATCAAACTCAGGTCACCTAACTTGCTCGCTGGCTCCCTAACACTCCGAGCCATCTTTTGGCCCTTATTTTGGTGTTTTGAGATGTCTCAGGTAGTCCTGGCTGGCCTCAAACTCACTGGGTAGCCAAGGTTCTAGGCCGGGCCCGGAACTTCTCATCCTCCTGTCTTCATCTCCTAAGCCACAAGCTTGTGGTTACAGGTGTGCATCAACACCCTTGTTCTGTACTGAGCACCAGTGGATGCCATGCACCTGCCTTACCCACCAACGGGCACAGTCTTAGAAGAAACAAAAGCCCCCATCTTGGAGAAGCTAATTCCCTAGTGGCAGGAAAAAAAACCCCACAAAAAAAAAAAAAAAAAAACAGAAAAAGGAACAAGGAATGGGGCAGTGGAGCCAGTGGTGGTGCACTTTAATCCCTGCGCTGGGACACAGAGGAAGGCAGATCTCTGAGTTCTAGGAATTTTACACAGAAAATTCCTGTCTGTTCTCCTGGCACACGCCTCTAATCTTACCACTCAGGAGACAGAGGTAGGAGAATCACTGTGAGTTCTAAGGAGGCCTGGTCTACATAGAAAGTTCCAGAACAGACAGGAATAGAGACCACTGTCTCAAAACAAAACAAACAAAAAACAGAAACAAAAACAACAACAAAAAAACCAACTAAGCATATTTAATATTAAAAAACATCAAATCAGCCAGGCAGTGGTGGTGCACACCTTTAATCCCAGCACTCGGGAGGCAGAGACAGGCTGATCTCTGTGAGTTTGAGGCCAGCCTGGTCTACAGAGGGAGTTCCAGGACAGGTACCAAACTCTGCCTTGAAAGACCAAAAACAAAAACAAACAAACAAAAAAACATCAAATCGGCCAAAAAGAAAAAAAGAAATTCAAGACATCATTGGATAAAACGTAATGGAAATCCCAGAGAGAAATGAAGTATGGATGCCAATGAGGGCGTAGCAGGAAGAGAAGGGATTTCTGTCCATTAGTGAGATTTGGCGTGGAACTGCTCCAGGTGGAAGGAACTCATGACCAGTGTAAACAGTGAGGTCGGAATGTTAATGGCAGAGGAAGGTGCGGCTTCAGCACTGGTTAATGGGCTAGAAAGTGGGAAGAGGTGAGGGCAGAGCCCTGGGGTTGCAGCAAGGAGCCCTGAGTGATCTTGAGCTTTTGTGGAGTCCTTGAGGGAAAGGAAGGTTCAGAGTGGGGAGAGAGGGGGAGGGAGGACTCTGGTCTCAGCGAGGCTCAGCAGGGGAGGCTTTGTGAGGGCACCTGGTGTAGATTAGGAAGCCAGGGGCTGGGGCTATGGCTCAGAGTGCCAAGCAAAGGTGAGGACCTGATTTGAACCCCCAGGACCCACCTGAACGTGAAGTGGGCATGGAGACCTCAGAAAGCAGCGACAGAGCATTCCCAGAGCAAGCTGGCCAGGGAGATTAGACCTATCCAGGAGCTCTGGCCGTGATGGACAGATCCTGCCTCTCTAAGGTAGAAGAGCTAACTCTGCATCCACAGGCATACACCCAGCCCACCCACCCACACATATTTTCAAGTACCCACACACATATCACCATGCATAAACACATTAAAATAAAAAAACAAGCTCAAGCTTGCCACTTTTGTAGAGGCCCCCAGCCAACAAGTGATAGCTTCTGCCCTCCCCAGCCCCATTTGTCTCTTTGTATAGGACGTCAGGCTGGACATGGTAGCGCACAGCTTTAATCCCAGGACTTGTAAAGCAGAGGCAGACAGATTTCTGTGAGTTCTAGGGCAGCCTGGTCTAAAGAGTGAGTTCCAGGACAGCCAGGGCTATACAGAAAAAAGAATTGTTTTGAAAAACTTTAGAGTTATTGTGTCAAAGTTCATTTGAGTGAGGTGCTTGTCACCAAAGCACGACCTGAGTTAGAGTCCCAGATCAACATGGTGGAAGGAAAGAACTGTCTCCTGCAAGCTGTCCTCTGGCTCATGGAAATTAGCCTGCCAGCGGGGTGGTGATAGCACACTCCTTTAATCCCAGCACTCAGGAGGCAGAGACAGGCAGATCTCTGAGTTTGAGGCCAGCCTGGTCTACAGAGTGAGTTCCAGGACAGGCTCCAAAGCTACAGAGAAACCCTGTCTTGAAAACCAAAAAAAAAAAAAAAAAGAAAAAGAAATTGGTCTGCCTTTTGCCTTTGAGGGGAATGCCATGCAGACCTGTGTCACCACACCTGTCTTTATTTCATTCCATACATTTATCTGTATGGTGTGTGTGTGTATATGTGTGTATGTGTGTGTATGTGTGCATATGTGTGTATGTGTATATGTGTATGTGTGTATGTATGTATATGTGTGTATGTGTGTATATATGTGTATATGTGTATGTATGTGTGTATATATGTGTATGTATGTGTGTGTATATGTGTATGTATGTGTGTATATGTGTATGTATGTGTGTATATGTGTATGTATGTGCGTATATGTGTGTATGTGTGTGTATCTGTATATGTGTGTATGTGGTCTGACTTGATGTACGCACATGAGCATTCATGTGAAATCCTGTCTCAAATATAAACAAAATAGCTGGAGGGTGACTGAGGAAGATATTGGATGTCAACCTCTGCCTCCACACACCGCTGTGTGTGCACACCTCTAAACACACAAGTGCATCTGAAGGTACACACCTACACAACCACATACATGGTTCATACAGTGGTTGGGAGGAGAGACTCGTGGCTGTTTGTAGTGCAATCACAAGCACACTAGAAAAAAGAGAGAGTTTTCATTTTATGTCTGTGGTGCTGGGCTTGAACCCCAGGGCCAGGGCTTCCCGCATTCTGAACTCATGTTCTTTCTTTCTTTCTTTTTTTTTAAATCTTTGTTTTTTCTTTTTTTATTTTTATTAAATATGCAGTGGTCTGCCTGCATATGCCCCTGCAGGCCAGAAGAGGGCACCATATCTCATTATAGATGGTTGTGAGCCACCATGTGGTTGCTGGGAATTGAACTCAGGATCTTTGGAAGTGCAGTCAGTACTCTTTACCTCTGAGCCATCTCTCCAGCCCAACTCATGTTCTTTCTATGTTTTTTGTGTCTGTTCTTTATTTGTTTATGTATGGGAAAGTCCACACAAGGAGGTCAGAGGACAACCTGCAAGAGTCGGTTCCTTCCTTCCTATCTCATGAGTCTAAGGGATCAAGCTCAGATCATCAGGCTTAGCAGCTAGCTCCTGGACCTGCTGAGCCTTCTTACCTACCCTTGTTTCTGATTTTTGAGACAGGTTTTCAGACTGACTACAGGTCAGGTGGACATAGTACTTATTATTGACACCATGCTGGCCTCGAACTTGAGGCAATGCTCCTGCCTCTGTCTACCAAGTGGTGGGGTGACAGGTGGGTACCATCGCAGACAGTTCTTTTTGTACTTGTCAGTAGTGTTCTTGATCAGGTGTGTTAGTATTCAGGCAACTGCACTGGCCCGCCGTTGTGGTTCTAACAGGCTACATCCTCAGTTATAGCCACTAAGAGTACCTCCTGTGCACATTCACTGTGCTCACTTCTAAAAGGACCCTGCCCATCTCCCATTGCTCTCCCATTTTCCGTCTGTCTGTCTGTCTGTCTGTCTGTCTGTCTGTCTCTCCTTCTCTTCTGCCTCTCCTGTCCCCAGAAGCATCTCCCCTTCACTTTTTTTCATTTCCTTTCCCCCAATAAAAAATCCCCTCCATGTGAGTTCTGACGCATGGCATCTTCCTCTCTCTCACACCACTTTTTCTAAATTATAACAAGGTGTGGAAATAACCAATGAACACACAAAACAAGCAAGACATGCTAGTACATGACTGTATCCCAGGACTAGGGAAGCAAAGGCAGGAGCCTTTGGAGTTCAAAGCCAACCTGAGCTTAACAAGAGACTGTCCAAACAGACAAACAGATAACTACAGAGAGAGAGACAGAGAGAGAGAGACACAGAGAGACAGAGAGAGAGTGAGAGAGACAGACCGAGGGACAAAGAGACAGAGAGAAACAGACAAAACAAGTGAAATCCCACAAAATGAAGAATTAAAAGCTTTTTGAAAAACATTTTTAGAGCTGGGTGTTGGTAGTGCACACCTTTAATCCCAGCACTTGGGAGGCAGAGGCAGACAGATTACTGAGTCTGAGACCAGACTGGTCTACACAGGAAGAAAAGAAAAAAAGAAACTAAAAATACATAAAACAAAATAAAAACCACAAGATAAGTTGGCAAAAAAACTATCTGAAAGTGTGCTCACTGTGGGTAGTCAGATGCAAATCTAAACCACAGCGGAAAGCATCACTGCTCAGATAGCAGGGCTGAAGGAGAAGACTTTAGAGATCAAGGGAGCTGCTGAGGATGCAGAGAAAGGGGAACTCACCAGTGGGGAAAATGCAAAGGAGCAGGGCTTCTATGGAAAACAGAGGGAAGGTTCCTCAAAACACTAAAAATAGCATTAACATATGACTGTACTATCTCACACTGGGTACATGAGCAATCAAAGACAGCTGGCTGTGTCAAGGAGATCTCCGAACTTCGACGTCTATTTATCCTTATTCCTTATCCTAAAATGCTTTTTTTTTTTTTTTCAGACAGGATTTCTCTATGTAGCTTTGGAACCTGTCCTGGAACTCACTTTGTAGACCAGGCTGACCTCAAACTCACAGAGATACTCTTGCCTCTGCCTTCAGAGTACTGGGATTAAAGGCATGAGCCACCACCTCCCAGCTTCTCCTTCCATTTTTATGCGCTTTCTGATGGCCGTTTGTCAGGCTGGTATAGCAAGTGCCTTTACCCCCTGAGCATTTGCTGGTGTCCTCTTTTTTTCTGGGGATGGGGGAACAAGGTCTCATGTAGCCAAGCCTGGCCTGGGATTCACTATGCAGCCAAGTCTGGTCATCTTTCCTCCACCTCTGGAATTATCAGGCTTGAATTTCACCCAGTTCATGCAGTGCTGGGCATTGAACCCAGAGCCTTCGTGTATGCTAGGTAGGCAATGTAGCAACGAACTATAAGCACTATGCCAACTGAGCTATGAGCGCTACATCAACTGACCCACAAGCACTGTGCCAACTGAGCTGTTTCTTCCCTTTTTTTTCTTTTTTGTTTTTATTTATTTTTTTAATATTTATTTATTATGTATACAATATTCTGTCTGTGTGTATGCCTGCTGGCCAGAAGAGGGCACCAGACCTCATTACAGATGGTTGTGAGCCACCATGTGGTTGCTGGGAATTGAACTCAGGACCTTTGGGAGAGCAGGCAATGCTCTTAACCTCTGAGCCATCTCTCCAGCCCCCTGTTTCTTCCTTTGACAGATGAATGAATAAAGAAAATGTGGGCATAGGGTATGGTGGCACAGGCCTGCAGTCTCAGTTATGCCAGCAGGTGACACAGGAGCAATACAATCGGGAGGCCAGCCCAGGCTGTATAGTAAGCACAAGGCCAGCCTGAGAGACTTAAACTTTGCAAAGCTCTGTCTCAAAGTAGACAGTAAAAAGGACTGAGAAACTGGGAGGTGACTCAGGCAGTAAAATGCTTGCTGTGCAGGCTTGAGGACTTGAGTTCAGATCCCAACACCCACATAAGAAGCCAGGTGCATAAAGAAGATGTGGTACATTTACATAAGAGTACTACAGCAGTTAAAAAAAATGGTATCTTGAAATTTGCAGACAAATAGATGGATCTAGAAAAAAAACATATTGAGTGAGGTAACCCAGACCCAGAAAGACAAATATACTATGAACTCACTCATAAGTGGCTTCTATACATAAAGCAAAGAAAAGCCAACCTACAGTTCACAACCCCAGAGAACCTAGACAACAAAGAGGACCCTAAGAGAGACATACATGGATCTACATAAGAAGGAGAAAAAGACAAGATCTCCTGGGTAAATTGGGAGCGTTGGGGTCACGGGAGAGGGTAGAAGGAGAGGAGGGAGGAAGGGAGTGGAGAAAAATGTATAGCTCAATAAAAAACAAATAATAATAATAATAAAAGCCAGGTGCAGTGGTAATGCTTGTAGTCCCAGAATTGGGCAGGCTGAGACAAAGAGAGCCTCAGGCGCACTGGCCAGTCAGCCTCAAATCACGTCTCAAAAACTAAGGTGAAGGAGCCGGGCGATGGTGGTGCACGCCTTTAATCCCAGCACTCGGGAGGCAGAGGCAGGCGGATCTCTGTGAGTTCAAGACCAGCCTGGTCTACAATAATTAGTTCCAGGACAGGCTCCAAAGCCACAGAGAAACCCTCTCTAGAGAAACCAAAAAAAAAAAAAAAAAAACTAAGGTGAAGAGTTAGGTGGTGGTGGCGCACACCTTTAATCCCAGCACTCGGGAGCCAGAGACAGGCGGATCTCCGTAAGTGCGAGGCCAGCCTGTTCTACATAGTGAGTTCCAGGACAGCCAGAGCTTACATAGTAACACTCAGTTTTTGCACATGCAAAAACCTGGATTCAGGCTGTCAAGAGGGCTCCACAAATAAAGGTGCTTCCTGCCAAGTTTGACATCTGAGTTCAAGACCTAGGACCCCTGCCGTGATAGAGGGAGAGAACCAATTCCCACAGTTGTGTTTTGACTTCCACCCACACGTATATCCCAAACTCAAATAAATAACAATAAAAGCAAACCCCCAAAACACTGGGTTCTGGGGCCAATGAGATGGCTCAATGGATGAAGGAGCTTGCTGCCAAATCTCACAGCCTGAGTTTGATCCCTAGAACCTACATGCTGGAAGGAAAGAACTAAAAACCAAAGTTGTCCTCCTACCTCCACATGTGCTGTTTGGCATACACGTGTGTGCACACGCACATGCGCGCACATACACACACACACCAAACTTCCTGGCTAGAACCAATCATTCTTCTCTTTGTAGTGCTAGGGTTTGAGTCAAGGACCCCATGCATACTAACCCACCACTGCATAATAGCCAATTAGGAAATTTAATAGTATATCCTAGGAATGTCCATTAAATATATCAGTGAGCCTGGGTAGGGTGCTTGCCTAACAAGCAGGGGACCCTAGAGTCCAGCCTCAGTACCACGCACACAGGGCACAGTAACCCAAGACAGCCCTTCCAGTCCTAGGGAGGTGGAGACAGATCAGTTGACAGTTGTTCTCAGCTACATAGTGAGTTCCAGGCCAGCCTGGGCTACATGAAACCAGTCTCCTAAGAAATAAATTAATAATAGATGCAGAAAGAACAACCACAAACCACCACATATTTAGCTCAATAATTAAGTTCTCCAAAGGCTTCCCCACCAATGTGTCCTGGCTCTCGTTTGTTGATATTTGTTCGTTTTGTTATGTGGGTGGTTGGATTTGGGATTTAGCTTTGCTTTGTATTGTTTGAGACAGAGTCTCTGTGTGTAGCCCTGACTGGCCTGGAATTCGCTAAGTAGACCAAGGTGGCTTGAACACACTGAGACCCACCTGCCTCTGCCTTGATCTTTTGTCTCTGATCACAAGGCCTCTAAGTATTAGAATCACTAATGCTGGTTACTGAGTTTTCATCTCATCCCAAGAATTCCACCCTTGGGAAGCACACTTGAATGCTTTGGCACAGGGAACTACTTCCTAGATATAATCCCAGCAGCACAGACACTGAGAGAAACAAATAATAAATGGGACCTCCTGAAACTGAAAAGCTTCTGTAAAGCAAAGGACACGGTCAGCCAGACAAAACGACAGCCTACAGAATGGGAAAAGATCTTCACTAACCCCACATCAGACAGAGGTCTGATCTCCAAAATATATAAAGAACTCAAGAAATTGGACACTAAAAGATCACATAATCCAATTTAAAAAAATGGGGTGCAGACCTAAACAGAGAACTCTCAATAGAGGAATCTAAAATGGCTGAAAGACACTTAAGGAAATGTTCAACATCCTTACTCATCAGAGAAATGCAAATCAAAACAACTCTGAGATTTCATCTTGTATCTGCAAGAATGGCCAAGATCAGAAACACTGATGACAACTTATGCTGGAGAGGTTGTGGGGAAAAGGGAACACTTCTGCATTGCTGGTGGGAATGCAAGCTGGTACAACCCCTTTGGATGTCAGTGTGGCGATTTCTCAGAAAATTAGGAAACAACCTTCCTCAAGACCCAGTAATACCACTTTGGGTATATATCCAAAGGATGCTCAATTGTGCCACAAGGACATGTGCTCAGCTATGTTCATAGCAGCTTTGTTTGTCATAGCCAGAACCTGGAAACAACCTAAATGCCCCTTGATCGAAGAATGGATAAGGAAAATGTGGTACACAATGGAGTACACAGCAGAAAAAAATGACAGTTTGAATTTTGCAGGAAAATGGATGGAACTAGAAAACATTATTTTGAGTGAGGTAACCCAGACACAAAAAGACAATTATCACATGTACTCACTCATAGGTGGTTTTTAAACATAAAGCAAAGAAAGCCAGCCTACAAATCACAATCCCAGAGAACTTAGACAACCATGCGGACACTAAGTATAAAAAAACAAGATCTCCTGAGTAAATTGGGAACATGGGGACCTTGGGGGAAGGCAGAAGGGAGGAGGGGAGAGGCAAGGAGGGTAGCAGAGAAAAATGTAGAGCTCAATAAATATCATGGAAAAAAAGCAAAAAAAAAAGATAAAAAGATAAAAAAAAAAGAATTCCACCCTTGGTATCTCTCATTTCACTAAAGTCTCAGCATTTCTCCATTATTCAGGAGATGGAAAGGTGTTTGGCCCAGAGATCACTTGTTCTTCTTTTTTTTTTTTTTTTTTTTTTGGTTTTTTAAGTTCTGTTCAGACCTCACAGGGGCTGGCAGTGAGCCATGTGTGAGCTCTTAGCGCCCTCTGCAGGTCAAGTGCGGAACAGAGCCAATACCATAAGCTTGGAGAGGACCTCAGTGAAGTGATTCAGATCTGTTCATCCAGTGACTCGTTTCTGTCGTGGGCGAGTCCTGGAAGGTGGAGGGGCAGGATTAGATATCGGGGGAGCCCTGGAATCTAAGTAGACCTAAGAAATGCTGAAAGTGGGCGGAAGGGCTGGCTCAGCAGTTAAGAGCACTGGCTTCTTTTAGAGGACCTGGGTTCAGTTCCCAGCACCCACATGACAGAGATGTCCATATCATAGCTTCAGATCCAGGGGATCTGATACCTTCTTCTAGCCTTCAAGGGTAACAACCAAACAAATACTGACATACTTGCAAGCAAAACACCCATACACATAAAATAAAAACTAAAGAAAGAGGAAGAAAAAGAAATACTGAAAGCTTTCTGCCTGGAGTCTTTCGGTTTGGAAAGAGGAGACACTGGAGGTGGAGGCAAGAGAATCAGGAGCTCCAGGTTATCCTTGACTACCCAGAATTCAAAGCCAGCCTGGGCAACGTCAGACCCTATCACACCCAAAAGGTGCGGGGTGGACATATAAAATTAGCATTAGCATTGGCAATCCAGCGCTACAGAAAGTGAGAGAGCTAAACTCTCAACTCAAGGTCGGCCTGGGCTACACAGAGGAGCCTTGTTTAAGGGAGGAAAAAAAGATGCTTTTCAGATAGCTCAACAGGTTAGATGTCTTGCTGCCAAACCAAGGACCTAAATTCAATCCACAAGGTAGAAGGAAAGCTCCAACTCCCTTAGTAATCCTGACCTACACACATATACTCCCCAAAAAAGAAATTTAAAAAGTTAAAATGTACTCGGAAAAGGAAATAATAGACGTAGACGTTGAGGCACACGCTCTTTTTGTTTGCTTTATTTTGTCTAATTTTCCAGAAATTTTATTTTGTCTAAATTTCTCATTCTTACGGTCCTGGAATTCACGACACAGACCGGCTGGCCTCGAACTCACAAAGATCTGCCTGGATTAAAGGCGTGCAACACTACACCCAGTCTGGCACACATCTTTAATCTCAGCATTTAGGAAGCAAAATCAGATGGCTCTCTGAGTTCGAGGCCACCCTGGGCTACATAGTGAGCCTGACTCTGAAAGACAAACACCAGTTTATACCACCAAGGGTAACGGTAAGACGGGGTTAAGTTAGACGCTGAAAAAATTGTAGTCAAAAAATAAGGAGCGTGGCAGGAAGTCTTGTCCAAAGTCAGTCAAAAGATTAACATTCAAGTGAACCTCATTGGTTAACTCCCGGCGCCGAGCTCCGAAGGGGCGGGGCTTCTGGCGTCAGTGGCTCTCGCGGGCAACAGCAAAACTGCGCGTTCTAGAGCCGAGGGCCGCGGAGTCGCATTCGTGACGTCTGGCGTCGCAGTCTGACGTCATCAGCACTGGCCGCGAGCCTCCTGGGGGCTCCGGATCTCCGCTCTGCGATTTGACCCGCGATGCTGCGATTGTTTCGGGCCGCTTCGCAGGCCTGCCATCGACCCTCTGGCTCCCGGGTAGGGCGCCCAGCTGAGGTCAGGGTCGGAAGTCCAAGGTTGTGAACTCTCAGGGAGCACCTATAAATAAACGCCCCTCGTTTTCCAGGTCCTCACCTCGCTAGCGGAGCACTCGGCACGGCCAGCCGAGAGCTCGGAGCCGGGGGATAGCGCGGGTGAGGCGGCCGGGATCACAGCTTGGCTGTAGTTGGGAGGATGCAGCGGAAGTGTTGATTTTTGTTCCTGACTCGTGTTCACTCATTCCCCGACCCCCAGGTCTCCTAAGTCCCGTGTTGCGCAAATGCGAGCTCCGGGTCCCCGCGCACCGGCGCCCCGTGCAGGCCTGGGTCGAGTCCCTGCGTGGCTTCGAGCAGGAGCGGGTCGGCCTGGCGGAGCTGCACCCGGATGTGTTTGCCACGGCGCCCCGGTGAGTGCAGGCTGCCGTGGGAGGGCTTTGCCTCGGTTTAACTGCCACAGGGCGGGAGGACAAAGGACGTACATAACCCAACAAACACCTTGGGCTGTTACATCCTGCCGTACTCTCTGGTGCTGGGTCCCCCATTTCTCAGAACTCAGGAAGTGGGGTGATGACTGGGTAGATTAATTTTGCACACACGAAGTTCTCTAGAAACGTTGATTTTAGAGCAGCAAGTGCTCCAGCTGGGCACAAGGCCCTGGGCTCTCTTCCATTATTCTACACAGCCGTCATAGGAACCCACACCTCTAATCCCAGCACTGTGGAGGTGGAGATAGGAGCATAGAGAAATTAATAGTCAGGGTGAGTCACGGGCCAGCCTGAGCTATGTGACACCATAAGTAAAAATAAAAATGCTAAGTAAGTATCGTTGACATGAATTAACGTTTTCAAAAATGGCTGAGAAGGAGGCCAGACTTAGCCGGGTGGTGGTGCACGCCTTTAATCCAGCATTCGGGAGGCAGAGGCAGGGGGATCTCTGAGTTTGAGGCCAGCCTGCTCAACAGATCGAGCTCCAGGACAGCCAATACTACAGAGGATCCATGTCCCGAAAAAAGGCCGGATTTGTTGGCATATGCCTGTAATACCAGCATGGGAAAGGCTGAAACAGAATTTTTGCAGCGTCTAACTGTAGTTTGAAGCGGTGCTCACTCCTGGATATGTGCGCGTCAGGCAAACAATCATGTGATGTACATATATACTTATATATGCAGGCAGGAGACACATGCATGTATAAATTAAATCTTAAGATCATAGAGAAGTATGCCGGGCAATGGTGGCGCACGCCTTTAATCCCAGCACTCGGGAGGCAGAGGCAGGCGGATCTCTGAGTTCGAGACCAGCCTGGTCTACAGAGCTAGTTCCAGGACAGGCTCCAAAGCTACAGAGAAACCCTGTCTCGGAAAAAAAACAAAAACAAAAAAAATCATAGAGAAGTATCTAGGTGAGATGCTGTAGGAAGAGCTGCCTCCCCCACCACTGGCTTCTTTTGTTGTTGTTTTCCTGGGTCTCTGTATATTCTCCTGGCTGTCCTGGAATTCACCAGGTAGACCAAGATGACCGTGAACCTAGAGACCCTCCTGTCTGCCTCCCTAGTGCTGGGATTAAAGGTGTGTACTGTCAGGCCAGGCTGCAACTTCCTACCATCTCCATGATGAACTTGGGGCTTTTCATTTTTTTTCCCTTTTTTTGGGGGGACGACAGACATGTGTGGCACTGAGGGGACAACTTATGGGAATTGATTTTCTCTTTTCATCGTGTGTCTGGCTTCGCTGCAAGTGCCTCTATCCACTGAGCCGTATCAGTTGCCCACAGATTGCTCTTCCTACCACATTGCCCTCAGTGGACACTAGTAGCATGTGGCTGGAAGCACAGTCAGTGATGGATACTTAGTGACTTACCAGGCTTACTACAGGGCTGGGGAGCCGGGTCAGTAGTCCGAGTTTAACCCTTAGAACCCACACAAAGTCAGGTGTGATGGAATATGTGTGTAATCCAGCACTCCTGCTCGCATATGGAAGGTGGACACAGGAGTGTGCCCAGAAGCTCCAAGGCCAGTAGCCTGGCATTAACATCAGCAAACAAGAAGACCAATACCTAGGATTGTCCTCTGACTATGCGTGTGCGCACGCGCATGCACACACAGACAACTATAATGCCAGTAAATCTCACCTGTATTTCAGGTTTCTGTATTATATGTTGGTTTTGTTTGCTTAAAAAATATTTGAGTCGGGTGGTAGTAGTGCATGCCTTTAATCCCAGCACTCAGGAGGCAGCGGCAGGTGAATCTCTGAGTTGGAGGCCAGCCTGGTCTACAAAGGGAGTTTCAAGACAACCAGGACTACACAGAGACACCCTGTCTTGAAGGGAAAAAAAATTGAGATTTTTATTTTATATATAGTGTTTCTCTGAATGTGTATGTGGACCACATGTGTGCAGTGCCCTCAGAAGCCCAAAGAAGGAAGGGGTCAGGACTGGAGTTAAAATCAGTTGTAGGCTGGTTTGGGTGCTGGGAATTGGACCTGGGCCTCTACAAGTGCAGCAAGTACTCTTAACCACTGAGCCATCTCTCCAGCCTCCCTCCCCTCACAATGTTGGATACCTTGAGCTTGAGCCTGCTGGAGTGAGAGAGCAGGTACAGAGGTTCTGATGTTCAGCTCCACTCTTTTTGTTTGTTTTTGTAGCCTTAACTGTCCTGGAACTTGCTCTGTACACCAGGCTGGCCTCGAACTCACAGAGATCCACCTGCCTCTGCTTCCCGAGTGCTGAGATTCAAGGTGTGCACCACCACCACCCTGCCCTCAACTCTACTGTCTTTTTTTTTTTTTTTTTTTTCGAGACAGGGTTTCTCTGTAGCTTTGGAGCCTGTCCTGGAACTAGCTCTTGTAGACCAGACCAGGCTGGCCTCGAACTCATGGAGATCCGCCTGCCTCTGCCTCCCGAGTGCTGGGATTAAAGGCGTGCGCCACCACTGCCCAGCGGGAGATGGAGTCTTACCATCAAGCACAGCCAGGCCTTTAGCTTTCCATCTTGTTGCCTTAGCCTCTTGAGTACCAGGAGGTGAGGCATAGTCACCAAGCCTGACTGGGCTCCATGGTATAGATGGGCTTGAGTTGAGGCGGTGTTAGCTGTGGTTATCACAGAGTAGAAGACATAGAGTCCTGAACACCCAAAGGAACACCCAGGATTCCTTTACTGGGGTGCAGGTGTGGGAGAGTCTCAATTGGGGTGTCCCTCTTAGGCCTCCCTTCCCTTTTTCCAGGCTGGATGTTCTGCACCAGGTTGCCATCTGGCAGAAGAACTTCAAGAGAATCGTGAGTGTCCTGAGTAGCTGGGCAGAGCCCACTGGGCTCAGGTGTGCGAGTGTGCTCTCTGGAAACAGCCTGGCTCAGGCCTCGTCTGCCTGTGCCATTCAGAGGAGGTCACTTCTCAGGTCATATCTCAGTACCCATCATTGTGGGTGTTATGTTAGCGGGTCTGCAGCGCAGCAGACTCCTGTCCCGAGGACTCAGGCTAGTGGGAGAGGTGAACAGAATCAGTAGTTAGACTGGGTGCACATCACCTCTCTAGAGAGAGGTCCTCAGTGCTGTGTACTGTGTGATGGACCTAGAGCCTCAAAGGTTGGGTGGGCAGTTTCTCTGTTAATAAGCCACCACCGCCTCATTTGCTACATCACCAGCCCCTCATTAGAGTTTCTAGACAGGTACTCTACTGCTGAGCCATGCTCCAGCCATAAAGGGACATTTACGTACTCTATCTATAGTCTGACTAACCTGACAGGCAGTGCAGCTGGAGTAAGATTAGTGGGGACGGCATGCCTGAATACTCTGGAAAGAACCACACAGCCTAGTATTATCACTTTGTCGGTGAGAGGAAAGAGTTTTGTGCCGAGAACATTCAGGAGTCAACAAGGGAGTCAGATGTGATGGCCCGAGCCTGTAATTGCATCACTGCTGCAGCCGAGGAGGGAAATTGAACATACAGAGTCTGGGCTGTGTGGGGAGGCCTGGTTCTCACCACAGCAAGCTAGCACACAAGAAACGTCAGGTGCTCTGTGAACAAGGTCCCTTTCCTCCCCCGTTGCCTCCCTGAGACAGTCTTTGCTGCCATTTGTCTGAACCTCCCCGTTCCCTCCCTGAGACAGTCTTTGCTGCCGTTGTCTGAACCTCACCCTCTCTTGTACTCACAGAGCTATGCTAAGACCAAGACCAGGGCTGAGGTGAGTGGTGGTGGCCGTAAGCCCTGGCAACAGAAAGGCAGTGGCCGTGCCCGGCATGGCAGCATCCGTTCCCCCATATGGCGGGGAGGTGAGTGGGGCCCAGTTGGGAGGGAGTCCCAGATGCCCACAACTCCCATGACAAGGGACACCTGAGTCCCCAGCTTCTTAGCCCACTGGGACAGGTGACGCTGGACTCAGGCATGCTGAGCATGAGGCACAGAGATCTGAGAGCCCTGCACCACCAAACCTGTTGATGCAGTGCTGGGGGTGGAACCCAAGGTTGTGTGCACACTAGGCAGGCCCTCTCTGAGCTATAGCTCTCACCTCCTTTGATAATGTGGTCGTGTATTTTTTTTTCTTTTGAGGCTGGGTCTTGCTGTGTATCCCAAGCTGGTCCTGGTATTGAACTCTTACTCTCCTTCAGTTTCTTGTACTAGAGTTGGATGACTATCTTCGTGCATATCCACAGGCCCTCCTCCCCACTCTCCAGTCTTTCTTGTCCTTCCCAGCTCCTCCAGCTCCTGTTTATTGCCCACTCCACCACTCTGTCTCAAGCATCAGGCTGATTTCTGACCTCCCAGCCCAGCAGTGACCAGCACCTATTCACATGCCACACTGTCCCTGCAGGAGGCGTAGCCCATGGTCCCCGGGGCCCTACAAGTTACTACTACATGTTGCCCATGAAAGTGAGGGCACTGGGCCTCAAGGTGGCCTTGACTGTCAAGCTAATGCAGGTATGATCCAGTACAGCTGGGCGGGAAAACAGCTGGCGCCTGGGGGTCCTAGGACAGAGCCCAAGATTTTCTCTCTCTCTCCATAGGATGACCTTCACATCGTGGATTCTCTGGAACTGCCCACTGCAGACCCTCAGTACCTGACAGAGCTGGCCCAGTACCGCCACTGGGGGAGTTCCGTGCTCCTTGTAGACTTGTGAGGGCACAGGGCAGGGTGGGGAAGTAGGGGCCAAGTCTCTTGTGTTCTGCCTTGCCAGACTTACCTTCTTAGCATCCATGTGTTCCAGGACACATGAAGAGATGCCCAAGAATGTTGTGGCAGCCACCTCCAGGCTCAAGAGTTTCAACTTGATCCCTGCAGTTGGTGAGTGATGGGCCCAGCCCTCACCCCACAAGCCCTCACCTGAGAACCTTGGAGCAAACTAGCACAGATTCCACTGTTATTCTTGGGCAGTTCAAACCCTGTACAGTCACACCATGACCGAGTGTCGTGCCTAAGAATTTACCATTTAGTTTTGGTGCTGGGGTGGAAGCCAGGGCCCAGGGCCTCCTGTGCCACTCCTCCATCCTTCAGCTGCCCCAACCAAAAGAAGCCCTGGGAGGTCATTATCTGCTAAAGTCTCTTCCACACATAGCCTGCAGGGGGCAAGCATGAGCACCTGGGTGAGAGCTGGTTTCCCCTGTCCTTTTCCTCCTCACACAGTGCCTGCTGATCCTGGTCTTCCAGTGATACAGTATGTTCATCCACTTCCCGGGTCCTCCTCATTGGAATGTGGCATGGGGGGGTCACAGTCAAATACTGGGCTGATGTAAAGGCAGGTAGTTCCTCAGTTCCTTTTTCAGTGGGATCTAAAGACTAGCAGTATACCCTAGAGGAGGGCAGGGGCTCAGGCTTCAGATAAGAGGAACTTGGTCTGAACTAGAGGACAGCCACACCCTGACTGTGCGCTCACATCCCAGGCCTGAATGTGTACAGCATGCTCAAACACCAGACTCTGGTCCTCACCCTGCCTTCCATCGCCTTCCTGGAGGACAAGCTACTCTGGCAGGATTCAAGATACACTCCGCTCTACCCCTTCCGCTTGCCCTACAATGACTTCCCCTGACCCTGCCCTGGGCACCTAGAGGCCCACCCCACTTGGGGACCAGGTCAGCACATCATCTGTCCTGCAAAAAGGCTGTTCCCTGGAAGCTGCTGGGTCCCTGGAAGCTGCTGGGTCCTGGTGCCAGAAGCCAAGACGAGTGCCTCCTGGGGATCTCTTGCCACATTAAAAGTAAACCCTATTGTTGACAAGACTTGGGAATGGAGCTGTCACTGCGTGTGGGGTCTGTTAGCGCTTAGGCTGTTAATCCAGTGCTGGGCATCCTAGGAGCCTCCTCCAGGGCTCACATCCTGCTCCTATGGATGCCCAGCATATATGGATACATCCTATGTAATGTATATTACAGTACAATGTCAGGAGGAGCTTCTTCCTGCTGCCAGTATATTACAGTACAATGTCAGGAGGAGCTTCTTCCTGCTGCCCGTATATT
>NC_022012.1:15126845-15135764 GCF_000317375.1 Microtus ochrogaster
GTAGACCAGGCTGGTCTCGAACTCACAGAGATCCACCTGCCTCTGCCTCCCGAGTGCTGGGATTAAAGGCGTGCGCCACCACCGCCCGGCCTGATTTGTTTGTTTTGTTTTACTTATTTTAGCAGAGAACATAGGTTTATTTTTTTATTTTTTGGTTTTCAAGACGGGGTTTCTCTGTAACAGACCTGGCTGTCCTGGAACTAGCTCTGTAGACCAGGCTGGCCTCAAACTCACAGAGATCTGCCTGCCTCTGCCTCCCAAGTGCTGGGATTAAAGCCGTGTGCCACCACCCAATAAACATAGGTTTTTTTTTAAATATTTATTTATTAAGCATACAATGTACTGCTGGCAAGGAAGACACCAGGTCTCATTATAGATGGTTGTGAGCCACCATGTGGTTGCTGGGAATTGAACTCTGGACCTCTGGAAGAGCAGCCATCTCTCCAGCCCCTGAACATAGGTTTATAAAGGAAAAATGAGAACTGGAGAGGTGGCTCAGCTGTTAACAGCACTGGCTGTTCTTGCAGAGGACCAGGTTCAATTCTCAGCACCCACATGACAGCTCACAACTGTCTGTTAACTCGAGTTGCAAGGGGTCACACACCCTCACACACATGCAGGCAAAACACCAGTTCACACAAATCATCTAAAAAGGAAAAATGAGAATTCCCAGACAGTGGGCAGGTCCCCACAAAGAACGGTCAGCACTGTCTCTAAACTAGGACCAACGTTGACTAGGACTTCTTTCTGTTGGTGTATGTACACACTGAGACTGCCAGCCCTTTTCTGGCTGAAAGTAACCATGGGATGTGTTGATGTTACTAGAAAAACAGAAGCCTGTGTGGTATGCTGCAGTGTAGCACTTTTGAGAGGCTGAGGGTTGAGGACTACAATTTTAAGGATAGCTTGGGGTACATAGTAAGGGCAGGCAGACATGGTGGCACACACCTGCTAAGTGTCCAGCACTTGAGGCAGAAACAGGAGGGAAGGTTGGAAAAGTCACCCTTGGCTACATAACTTGAAGGGCTACCACAGACCCTATTTCAAAAACACTAAACAATGCTGGGACGTGGTGGTACACGCCTTTAATCCCAGCACTCAGGACACAGAGACAGCCTGGTCTGCAGAGCAAGTTCTAGGACAGCCAGGGCTTGTTACACAGAGAAACCATGTCTCAAACGACATCACGTGCCCCAATCCCACTGAACAAGCCACTGGAATAAGTTATAGGTATGCTGATGTTCACCCAGTGTGTACTGGCCCTACTACAGTTAGAGGGTCTGAGCTGGAGTGTTCCAGCCTAAGGGGACAGTTTTACTTTGACACAGATGCAGTTCCTATGTTAGAACTTTAAGGAAGCAGTAAAACCCACCACCACCCACAGGGTTTCCACAAGGCCAGAACCAGTCACGCCACACTGGAGACAAAAGGCATCCTAAGAAAGCAGTGCTGTCCCTAGAATGTACTTTCAAGTCATTAGGATGGAGCCAGACAAGCTGCTGGATGCCCTTGGGAAGCTAAGGCAGGAGGACCAGGAGTTTAAGGTCACTATGGACTACATAGTCTGAGTCTAGCAGGAGTTACATGAGACTGTCTTAAAAAAAAAAAAAAAAAAAAAGCAGCCAGGCGGTGGTGGTGCACGCCTTTAATCCCAGCACTCGGGAGGCAGAGGCAGGTGGATCTCTGTGAGTTCGAGACCGGCCTGGTCTACAGAGCTAGTTCCAGGACAGGCTCCAAAGCCACAGAGAAACCCTGTCTCGAAAAACCAAAAAAAAAAAAAAAAAACAAAAACAAAAACAAAACAAAGCACCAGAGCTGGGGAGAAGAAGCCGGGGTGGCTCAGGCTCCGGGTAGGAGGACAAGCCATGTTGGGGTGACTGGGAAAGCAGGCAGGCTGAGGGAACGGCAAGGTGTCCCCAGCAGAACTCCACTAAGGCTGGAAGCTTCAGGACATTCCTTAGTTTGTGTGAGACCATTGGCACCAGGGAGGAAGTCATGCCCTTCCTGCAGACTGAGGCACAGCGCAGGGAAGGAAACTACAAAAGAATGTAATTGTAGAATGCGCTACTCCAAAGTACGTTCCCGTCCCCACCTCAGCAAATGGCCCTCCCAGGATTTCAGACCAGGACCCATAAATTGCCCTTGGCCCTACCCACAAGCCTCAACAAATCCAGTGGGGTCTAGCCTGGGAATAGATCTAAACCCAAGAGATGTTCAGTAGATCACACAGGCAAGGTCACATATATACCAGATTAGCCTCTAACCATGCCCCCTACACCAAGATAGGGTTTCTTTTAGCCTCGGCTATGCTGGTACTCACTCTTGTAGACCAGGCTGACTTTGAAGTCATAGAAATCCGCCTGTCTCTGCCTCCCCAGTGCTGGGATTAAAGGCATATGCCACTACCGCCCTGGATTTTTTGGTTTTTCTTTAATGAGTGCTCTTGTCTGCATGTGCACAGACCTACCAAAAGAGGGCACCAGATCTCATATATGGTTGTGAGCTACTGTGTGGTTGCAGGGAATTGAACATAGGACCTCTGAAAGAGCAGCCAGTGCTCTTAACCGCTGCACTGTCTCTCCACACTCACACCTGTTTTTCTTTTTTCATTACAGGGTTTCTCTGTGTAGCCCTGGATATTCTGGAACTTGCTCTATAGACCAGGCTGGTCTCAAATTCAGAGGTCTGCCTGCCTCTGCCTCTTGAGTGCTGGGACTGAGTCAGCCACCACACTGACCCAAGGCTTTGTGATGGTTAACCAGTCACTCTACTGAGCTACAGCCCCAGGAAGATTATTGTATTTGATTAATTGTATTTCATATGTGAATGCTTTGCCTGCATGTGTGCCACATGCATGCTTGCTGCTTGACACGCTGAGAACTGATCTTGGATCACCAACTGTTGAGCCAACTCTTCAGCCCTAAGATGTGTGTGTGTGTGTGTGTGTGTGTGTGTGTGTGTGTTCCTGCCAGTGCCCGGGGCCGTCAGATGAAAACATCAGATGGACCCCTACAACTGGCATTACAGATGGTTGTAAGCTGCTGTATGGGTGATAGGAATTGAACCAGGGTTTAGCTCTTAACTGCTAAACCACCACTCCAGTTCCCAGGTGATGGCGTTTAAAAAACAGACTCTGTGGAACTGGCCTTGAGCTCATGGTGTAATGAGGCTGACCTCAATCAGCTTTCTTGCCCCTGAGTATCACAGTTACAGGCTGCTCTACACTGTTGAACGTTTCTGTCACAGTAGAGTTGTGTGCAGTAGAGTTATGTTCTGCTTGTTACCGCTCAGCTGAGCATACCAGCAGGATTTTCCAATATTCTGTTCAGGGACCAATGGTGCCCTGCACACAGTAGGCATCACTTAAATAACCATACTGCAGATGGTACCGTAGGGAGCTGGAGGCTCATGCACATGAAGTAGGGGCCAAAAGACTCTTAGTGATACCCAGAGAAAGAGCCACTCCGAGGGTTTTTCCCAGACCTCCCTGAGGTCACCCTGGCAACTCTGCCACGGTTGTTCCGGGGCGGAGACTGAATGCCTCCTCTCCAGCTCCCCAAGACCAAAATATTCCCGTGGAAATTCCTTAGGAATGCCCAGGCGGCGGGGCGTGGGTTGCGGAGTGTCCCGGGAGCTGTGGCGCTGGAGGAAGAGCGCGCTCATCTAGACCTCTCCCTTCCGCATCTGCAGCACCATCTGCAGCACGACCTCCTGGCCTAGCGCAGATCTCCATGGCAACTGTACTGGAGTCCCACAACAGGAAGCCTCCTCGGGCGCCTGAGGTCCAACGCAAGCCCCTGAGTTGGAAGACTGGGGTTCAAGAGACTTCTCTTCGTCAGCCTTGGAGTTCAGGGTCCGTCTCAGTTCCACTGAAGAAAACAAAAGTTAAAATAACCAAGCGTGGTGAAGCGTGAGGCAGGATCCGGAGTTCAAGGTCATTCTCAGCTACGGAGCGTTTGAGGCCAGCCTGGGCTATTTGACGCCCAGCCTCAAGAAAAGAAATGTTTTTTGGGGGAGAGATGAGAGGGGAGGAGGGAGAGAGAAAGAGGAGAGGGGGAGAGAGAAAGAGAGAGAGATTGAAGAGAAAAGGAGGGGGAGAGGAAGAGGGGAGAGAAGACTCAGTGGAGGTTTGGGGGTCAGCGATGAAGGGGAGGCCAGGTCCTTCTCTCTGGGAGGGGCCACCTCTCTCCTTCAGTTGCTATCAGTTTCTCATCCAGCCTGGGAAAGGGCGGCGCAGGGCTCTATGCCACAGGACCAGACTTCTTCCTTCCTTCTTGGGGAGCTGTCAAGACGCCTCAGAGGTCAAAGTAGAAAGGGGAAGCGAGGCCTTGGGGGCGGGGGCGCCCGTGGGTGGGAGGAGGGACGCGAGGACTGCACTCCGCCTCTCTGGCAGGACTCACCACGCCGGATCTGTCCGGTCCTGCTTGGACCGTTGCTCCGAAAATCTCTAGTGCCAACTAGGTGGGGCGTGGCCCTAAGGAGAGGGGCGCCTCTGGGTAGAAGGTGTGATTCCAGGGAGCTCTTACCCTTGGCTAAGGATGTCTGATGGGTTAAAGGGACCTGTAGGAGCTGGAGGTTCGGGATTTGATTTCGTTTACCTGCCCGGCACCGAGCCTCAGTTTACCCCTCGAGGGGATAGTCGTCCAAGGAATTACGCATTAGTTAACCAGTTAACCTGGAGGCATGACTCCAGGAGGCCCGGAGCATTCTCTTCTGAAAGCACCTTCAGTTCGCTGACACCCTCTCCCTCACACACCCCACCCCCAACACGTCTATTGCTTCAGTTTGGAAATTCCTGAGCCACGAGAGCCAGCGAGGCAGCCCCTCTCGGCCAGGGCACTGTCTCCATCCGGAAATACCGAAGCCCTCGTTCGAGTGGGGAAGGCGCGAGGTTTCCGGGAAAGTGGCCCCGCCAGCACCGCCCCTCGGTCCCCCGTGGCCAGCGACTATAAAGGACCGAACGGACGCGGTGCAGAGCCTCAGTCTGCACCCAGTGCTTGTGACCCGGACGCTGCTACCTGCGCTCTGCCCTGGCCTTGCTATGGCTCCCACCCTGCCTCTGCTCCTGGCCCTGGTAGCCCTTGTGATTCCAGGTGAGTCCAAGGTGGGGTCGCTTTTAGGGACAAGTCTCTGGACTCCGGGTGGAATCTGCTCTCCCTGGCCAGCGGAACAGCAAACTGGTAGTAATTAGGTGGCTATTAACGGGAAGTGGGAGTGGGAGTGAAGGGTTGAAAACTAACAGCTTGGAGTTCGAATCCCGCGAATGGGTTACAGAACACAATTCTGTCTCTCTCTCCGTCTCTTTCTTCTCTTCTCCCTCTCCTCCCCGCCCCTTCCCTTCTTTCCTGTTTTGAGAATGCCGCCAAGACACTTAGCCTAGGCTGGCCTTGAACTCTCAGTCTTCACGCTCCTCAACCCCCCCTCCCCGTTTTCCCCTCTTCACTCTGGGATCACAGGCTCGAGACACACCACTCCTCCATAAACTTGTCCTTTTAGAACCTGGGATCCTGATCTGTGCAATGGGAACTGTGATCCCCGCCCTTGTCATGGGGCAGTTAGAATGTGGCCCAAGTGGGGAACAAATAGTGTGTGGAACCGGAACCACCGATACCAAGCTGAGCCTTGAGGTCCCCACAGATACTCTGTTCCTCATCCTCACCCCTGGGGAAGTCCAGGCTGCTTCTGCGCTGGGGAATTCCAGGGTTTGTATACTCAGGAGGCAGAGGCTGCAGTGAGGTGGCTCTGGACTCCCCACTGCTGCCCTCCCCTGCTGCTGCCTGGGGGCAGCACCTGTGTCCTCCAATGAGAGGAAGATTCAGAATTTGCTCTGCAGCCCACTCCCAGAATCTGTTACTCCTAGCTGGATCCTTTCAGCCTCAGGGCTCTCCATGGAACCAGAATAATTCCAGAGGTGCCTGAGAGAATCTCCAACTGGACTACTGCCACCCCAGACTGCTAATCACAGCACTGGAATCTTTGGGGCGGAGGAGAAAATGAGCTCAGACACTTTTGTTTTAATTCCCCTCCCCCAGGCAGGGTTTCTCTGTGTAGCACTGGCTGTCCTGGAACTCACTCCATAGACCAGACTGGACTCAAACTCAGAGAGATCTTCCTGCCTCTGCCTCCCAAGTACTGGGATTAAAGGCATATACCACCACTTTTCAAAGAAAGAAAATCCAGTACTTGGTGTTGGGAGAGGGGATTTTCTGTAGCCAAGGCTACCCTTGAGCTCCATCTGTAGCCCAGGATGGTGTTCAACTCCTGATCCTCCTGCCTCTACTTCCTGAGTGCTGAATTACACCCATGTTATGGGTGCTGAGGATGGAGCTCGGGCTTCAGGCATGCCAGGAAGGCCCTCTGCCCACTGCACCCAGCCCCTCAACACCCATAATTAGTTACCTTGTGTACTCAAGCATGGCTGCATTGAGGGCAAAATCCTGCCTGCCTCAAGGCTGCATACCCAGCCCCTAGCTCTGAAGTTACACGGCTGAATCAGCCTATCATCTCTCCTTTTTGTTCCAGGGCCTGGTGGCGCTCAAGTATCTATCCACCCCATAGAAGCCTTCCTGCTGATGGGTGCATCCATGCAGGTGAACTGTTCCTCCTCTTGCACTGAGAACCTCAACCTGGGCTTGGAGACTCAGTGGCCCAAAAGAGAGGTAGAGAGTGGACTCAGGTGGAAGCTGTTTGAACTGAGTGACATTGAAGAAGACAGCAAGCCCCTGTGCTTTGAGACCTGTGGCTCCATCCAGTCCTCAGCCTCTGCCACCATCATCTTATACTGTGAGTGACAGGGCCCGGGGCAGAGTAGAGGGAGACCCAGTGGGGACATGGCAACTGGTACCAGCAGACAGCCTTGGAAAGTCCCACTGTCACTTAGAGACCTTTGTAAACTTCAAGGAGAATGTACCGCAGGAATTTAGCACATTCCAAAATGCCACCATTTGATGTCTGGATTGTTCTGCTTTTTAAAAAACTTTATTTATTGTTTTGTCTTTATTTTTAATTATTTCTAATATTTTGGGTTTTAAAAAATAATTTTTTAAGCCACGTGGTGGTAGCCGGTGGTGCATGCCTTTAATCCCAGCACTAGGGAGGCAGAGACAGGCTGATCTCTGTGAGTTCGAGGCCAGTTGGTCTACAAAACGAGTTTCAGGACAGTCAGGTCTGTTACATAGAGAAATCCTGTCTCAAAAAACAAAACTAAACAGTATTATTTATGTCCATTGGTGTTTTCCCTGCATGTATATCTGTATGAAAATGTCAGATTCCCTAGAACTGGAGTTACAGACAGTTGTGAGCTGTCATGTGGGTGCTGGGAATTGAACCCGGGTCCTCTGGAAAAGCAGCCAGTGTTGTTAACCTGTTGCTCTTCATGTATGTGCCTCCCAGGCACCCAGATCATAGGTTGGATGTAAGTTCTTTACACAAGATCTGTATGTGTCCTGTGACCTCCACAGTCTTGGAACAAACGAGTCAGGCTCTAGGGTTGTTCTGTCCCTTTGGGCTGAGGATGGAATCATCAGGGCTTGACACTCGGCCAAGTATTCACTTTGTCGCTCAGCTCTACCTCCAGTCTGCAGTGCAGCTGTATTTGAAGGTCAAACATTCACAGAGATGGTGAGATTAAGTTTTGTTTAGACATTCCGTGGAAGAGTATGCAACTGTATAAAAGAATGCATAAGCGGTGGGCCCCGCCGCAGCCTCCCACCCTGCCGCCTCCGTCGCCGCCGTCTCCGTGGGGCCCTCCTTGTCTGCGCAGCGCGGCCCGCGGCTCCCGGGGGAGCATCCAAGCGCGGGGCTTGGCGCGGGCGCGGGGCGCGGCCGTGGCAGACGGTGCAGGAGCGGGCGCGGCGGGCCAGGCCTCGGGATCGGCAGCGGGCTCTAGTGGGGCAGGGTCAACCCTGCTTCGCTACCTCCGGGAGACCCGCAGCTCATTGCTCTCATAGTGGAGCAGCTCAAGAGCCAAGGCCTGTTCGACAGCTTCCGCCGGGACTGCCTGGCTGACATGGACACCAAGCCAGCTTACCAGAACCTGAGGCAGAAAGTGGATAATTTTGTGTCAACACACCTGGACAAACAGGAATGGAATCCTGCAATGAACAAGAACCAGTTGCGAAATGGGCTGAGGCAGAGCGTGGTTCAGTCAGGCATGTTGGAAGCAGGAGTGGACAGGATCATTTCTCAGGTGGTGGACCCCAAACTAAATCACATCTTCAGGCCACAGATAGAGCGAGCAATCCACGAGTTCCTGGCAGCCCAGAAAAAAGAACCTGTGCCAGCTCCTCCTCCAGAACTTGAAAGCCAGGATCCTCCAGCGCCATCCTAAGATACCTCCTAAGGATATACCTGATACCTTTGGAAGACTCCATTTAATGAAGAAATGAAACAGATTCCAGTTTCATACTGATATAATAGTCGCCGCCGATGTCACTACTGATGTCAAGATTTTGACCTTGACTCGGGTGGTGTCCATATTGGATGGACAGCAAGTTTGGTGGTGGGACGTTATTCATACTTCCTAATGAATTGTGCCACCTTTGGCCAGCCTGTCCAGGGGTCTGACCCCAGTATAGACACTACAGAGGTTTAAGCACTACTTGACTCGGGCTGTCCTGATCAGACCTTTATACTTGAACCTGGACACTGCATGTGGATGTTAATGCTTGTGCTCTGCAGTATGCAGAAGCCAGGCTGGGGCTAGCCGGTCAGGACAGCAAAGGGCCATGGGAGCAGCTCTTTGACAGTGGGTTTTGAGCTAGACAGTGGGCGTTGCTAGAGTTATAGGCTGGAATGTGCAGCAGTTAGCATCAGTAGCCCTAAGGTTATTGTGACCTTCCTGTACTTCCTGTACTTGGGGATTTTTTTTTTTTTTTTTTTTTTTTTATGCTTCCTGGGTGCTGGAATTTTGGATGTGAG
>NC_022012.1:15136336-15153476 GCF_000317375.1 Microtus ochrogaster
CCTTCCTGCTGGAAGGAATGTTGTAACTCAGAAGGAAATGGGTGCTGAGGAGGAGTGCTGTGGCGGTTTCTGTGTTCAGGAGCAGTGGGGGCAGAATGGTGGAGGCCATATATACATGGAACCCAGTGTTCACATGCTAGGCTAGCACTAACCACCAACCCAGCTCCCAGCTTCTCTGAGTATTCTAGGCTGGGGTTCTTTACCTAAACCAGGGAATTCCAGGCAGAAATTCTACCCAGCTGGCTTTGGAATTAGCACCAAGGAATTGGGTGATCATTGGACACTTGGCGTCTTGGTTTATTTGGTTTACTTGTTGACCCTGTTCCCTCAGATTGCTCTGACATGAAGAAGCCTAAAGGCCATAATCCTAGCAGTATCAGGACAGAAGCCTTTGGGAAATCTTAGCATGTGGCTTGGGAGATGGGGGCTTATGTGCCAGTGTTGCCCTGGAAGAGGGGAAGTCCCCAGGCATTCCTGGTGGTGGCCTTAGGAGGTTCCTCTGAAGAGCTTTTCCAGGGTATCTGGTCTTGGGAACCCAAGGCTGGGGCTGGAATTCTGTCTCTGCGACCTTTCTGTATCTGTTACTTTGACTGTTCAACTGTGCCTTAATTTCTACTCTGTGACCACAATGAATTTGAGCCAAGTGTGGTGGTTGCACACCTTTAATTCCAGTACTTGGGAGGCAGAGTTCAAGGGCAGCCTGGTCTATATAGTGATTTCCAGGTCAGCCAGGGTGGGGGCGCTAACAAACAACTGGGGGTGGGTGTACCAGGTAGAGGGAAGAGCCCAGAGCGAGGCTGGAGTTGGGGAGAGAAGACTGTGCATGGGTTGGGGAGTTAGGTGCTGTCAGGAGCTAGCATGCACTCCCACAAAGGGAGTGGAGCAGTCTGGTTAGCGGAAAGCTGGATTACCAGAAGCTGGGCAGCAGTTGGCATCCAGCCTCAGCTCGTCTGCACTTGCTGCTTGTGATTGCAGCATCCAAGATGGGAAGGGCAGACAAATATTTGAAGAATGGAACAACTAGGACTTGGTGAGAGACTGAAGCTCAGAGTCAGGAAGTAATGTACCATGCCGTCCCACGTGCCTGTGTTTTAAGTCAGGGAAGCAGGCTCTGCCGCTGTTTGGGTACTTAGGACCCAAATTCTTTTCTTCTTCTTCTTTTTTTAAAATATTTATTTTTATTTTATATACTTGGCCTTAAAGATTATATGCGGGAATCAGATCTCCTGGAACAGAAGTTACAGACAGCTGTGAGCTGCCATGTGGGTGCTGGGAATTGAACCTAGGTCCTCAGGAAGAGCAGCCAGTGCTCTTAACCACTGAGCCATCTCACCAGTCCAAGGAACTCAAATTCTACAAGTTGTGTTTTTTTTTAATTTTTATTTTGAATGGGAGGGGATGGCACAGTATGTGTGTGGATGTCAGAGGTCAACTTTTACAAAAAGGTTCATTTTTATTTTATGTGTATGGATGTTTTGCCCGTAGGGAAGTCTCTACACCAGATGAGTGCCTGGTGCCTGAGGAGGCCAGAAGAGGCTGCCAGATTCCCTGGGCTTGTGAGCCACCATATAGATGCTGGGTTCCCTGCAAGGCCTGCCTGTGTGTGCTCTTAACCACTGAGCCACCTCTCCAGCCCTCAGAGTCAGCGTTTGGGAATCTATTTTCTCTTCCACTATATGGATCCCTCAGATTGAATTCAGATCGTCACGCTTGGGTGGAAAAAAAAAACAACGTTACCTTCTGAATAATTTCTTGGCCCGTTCCTCTTTGAGATAATACATGACATAGCCCAGGCTAGGCTCCGGCTGTACAGGTAGCTGGATGACCTAAACTTTTTATTTGTCGTATTTCTTGTTTTTTTTTTTTGTTTGTTTCATTTGTTTGTTTGTTTGAGACAGGGTTTCTCTGTGTTACTGCTCTGGCTGTCCTGGAACTCACAGAGATCCACCTGCCTCTGTCTCCCGAGTGCTGGGATTAAAGGCGTGTTATTCTTATCGCGTGCATGCGTATGATGTGTGAATGCAGACCTGTATACCATGTGCACATGTGGAGGTCGTGGAGGTCAGAGGGCAGCTCTGTGTAGTTGATTCTTTCTGTTCACCTCTACATGGGACCCAGGGCCTCCTGCCTGGTAGGCAAGCCCTCTAAGACTGAGCCACTGCCCCCCCCCCCGCCAAGAGTCTGATCACACACCTAGGTGCTTAGATTTCTATTTATTTGCCCAAGGTTCTGATGCTAGAAACTGGAATTTATCTCAGATATTGCTGGGATGGTTATGGTCCCTGTGCAAACACTCCTGGCCTCCTCCCGAGCTTTCCCCAAAGCTCTCTGCATTCCTGGCTGCTTAGATGGTAGGGTGTGTTTTGGGGAGACTGAGGTCATCAGACAGGTGATCCCTAACCCCCTGTCTCCCTGCAGCATTCCCAGAGCGTGTGGAGCTGGACCCTCTGCCCACCTGGCAGCAGGTGGGTAAAAACCTCACCCTGCGCTGCCTGGTGGATGGTGGGACACCGCAGCACCAACTCTCAGTCATGCTGCTCCGAGAGGAGGAGGTGCTGTACCGGCAGCCAGTGGATGTGGACCCCAAGAACCCCAAAGAGATCACAGCCACGGTGCTGGTGAGCAGAGATGACCACGAAGCCAATTTCTCATGTCGCACAGAGCTGGACCTCAGGCCACAAGGGCTAGCACTGTTCACGAATGTCTCCATGACCAGGCAGCTCCGGGCTTTCGGTGAGGCTCTGGGAACCAGGGTATTCCTACATAAGGTGCAGGAGAGACCTTGGGAAGAAGCTGACCCCTGCAGTAGGGGCGAGTTGCTGAGAAAATGGTGATCTTTTGAGTGGCAGTTTTGGGACTGGCGAGATGGCTCATTGGGTAAAGGGTTTGCATCCAAGCTAGATGACATGAGTTCAATTCCCAGCTTCCAAAGGAGAAAACCGACTCCCGAAAGTTGTCATTCGACCTCCTCAAGTGAGACGTGTCCGTGTATACACAGTAAAGAAAGAAGGGTGAACTGGAGAGATGGCTCAGCAGTAAGAACACTGCTCTTCCTGAGGACCCAGGTTCAATTCTCAGCAACCACATGGCAGCTCACAACTGTCTGTAAACTCAGGTTCCAGGGGATCTGACACCTTCACACCAATGTACATTAAGGAAGGAAGGAAGGAAGGAAGGAAGGAAGGAAGGAAGGAAGGAAGGAAGGAAGGAAGGAAGGAGAAAAATGGGGTTGTGGGTGGCCATTGCTCTTCCTTATGCCTGTGTTCTCTTTTAAGATCTTCCTGTGACTATCCCAAAGCTTGACACCTCTGACCTCCTGGAGGTGGGCACCAAGCAGAAAGTGCTCTGCTCCCTGGAAGGGCTGTTTCCTGCCTCTGAAGCCCAGATATCTCTGGAGCTGGGAGGCTATACACTGACCTCCAAGAGCACAAACCACAGAGACTTGGTGTCGGCCATGGCTTTGGTGGAGGTGACTGCGGAGCTGGAGGGAACTCAGCAGCTGCTCTGTGTTTTGAAGCTGGCAGACCAGACCCTGAGGGCGGAGAGGATCTTGAACATCTACAGTAAGAAGGGGTGGGCTTAGTCCAGAGATAGCTAGAGATTTGATACCAAGGAGGTGAACCAAAGAGTAGGGCCCAGTGCAGAGGAAGGACCCAGTGTAGGCGCCCAGGCGTGGAACTTCCAGGGGCCATGGCCTAGCATAGGTTAGCCCAGGACTGGGACCAGGGGTACAACTAATGCAGGTGAAAGCATTTTCAAGAGAAAGACCTGAGGCAGGGAGTAGTGACACAGGCCTTTAATCCCAGCACAGGGGTAGCAGAGGCAGGTGGGATTGTTATGAGTTCGAGGCCAGCCAGGGTTATACCATGTAAGACCCTGTCTCAAAAAACAAACAACAACAAAAATATGCTAGGCCTTTCAAAAGGAGGAACCCGGTCCAATGCTGGAGGTTGGGGCTGACACTAGAGGAGGCCGCTGAGCCATCAAGGGCTGGGTTTGCATTGGGTTCACGGTGTGTCCTTCCCACAGGCTTTCCAGCTCCAGCCTTGACCCAGAGCCAGCCAAATGTCTCAGAAGGGAGCCAAGTGACTGTGAGTTGTGAAGCCAGAGATGGAGCGCAGGTGGTGAATCTGACTAGTGTTCCTAGTATTCAGCCCAGGCCCCCGTCCCCGAAGGTCCAGCACACGCTGACGGCCAGAGCTCGGGATAACAAGCGACGCTTCTCTTGCTCTGCTGCCCTGAACGTGGCTGGGCAGGTGCTGTTTAAAACCCGGACCCTGGAACTGCAAGTGCTGTGTGAGTGGGACTGCCCGGTGGTAACTCTGGTCCCCTAGTGCCCCAGGTGCCCTCTGAGCCCTTCCTGGCCTGTGTCCTCACACGATCATTTCTCCAGATGGTCCGTACCTGGACGAGAGTGACTGCCCGACGAACTGGCCCTGGGAAGTGGGGACTCAGCAGACTCTAAAATGTGAGGCCAGGGGTAACCCACCCCCCACACTGAACTGCAGCCGGAAAGGAGATGGAGCCCCGCTGCCCATCGGGGTGGTAAAGCCTGTCACTTGGGCAATGAACGGCACCTATGTGTGCCATGCTGAAAGCTCCCATGGAAATGTCACCAGAGACGTGTTCCTGATGGTCTGTGAGTGTCCCGGGGTACAGGGCTGGGTGAGTGGTGGGCAGGGTGCCAGATGCCTAATCCTTATCATCCCCTTCTGTTGTTACTACACAGACACAGAGACCAACCTAACCCTGATCATCATTTTGGTGACAATGCTGGCTATTGTCGTTATAATCACAGCAGCCATGTACTTCTATAACCGCCAGAGAAAGATCAAGATATACAAGCTACAGAGGGCGCAGGAAGAGGCCATGAAACTCAAGGCACAAGCCCCGCCTCCCTGAGCCTCCAGGACACCAACACCTCCCCGGGACCCCTCGGCGGGTAGCAGCTGGTGCTGCTTTTGAACAGAAAGGTAGACAGATAGTGTTTACCCACCTCCTCTGGTTGTGACAAGACAAGATGGTGGCCTGGACGTGCACCAGTCAGACCTCCTTGGCCTCACACTTGGGGAGGAGAGGAGGGAGCAACATCAAGGGTGTGGATCTGTGACCTGGACACACCCACAGCCTTGCAGGCCTCCAGTAAGGAAATGCTGACCTCATCTCTACTGCCCACGCTGAGGGCCCTGCCTAAGGAAGAGTGATCTCCAATAGACAAGCAGGAGTTGAAACATAAGACCATACTTCCTCTGACACAGGAACTCTTCGTGATGATGTATTTATTAATTCAAAGTTTTACCTGCTATTTATTGAGTACCCTACACAGATACTAGAGCAGTGAGCAGGTGATCACATAGGTTCTTGTCTGGATCCTGTTGCAGGGGCTGTGCACACAACAGAGCCTGGAGGAAGGCTCACACGGGACTAGGGTGCCTCTGTTGGTCAGGATGCTTTTCCCAAAGGACCAGTCACAAAAATACTAAGTGGACTAGCAGGGGTTCCCTGCTCATAGGCCCACACACATACATTCCTGTCTTTGCTCCCTATGTCAGCCCCCATACCTAAATATGGATGCCTACCCTTGGCAGCTGAACAGTGGAGTCTCATGCTCATGAAACTGTGGTCAATCCCTGCATGCCCCACCTGGCTCCATCTCAAAGGGAAAGTCTGGAAGAAAATGCTGCAACCACTTAGGAGGGTCCTGCAAGCTGGGGCGGGCAGTAAGCATCCCTCCCAGCTCAGAAGCCTTTCCTTTGTGGCGATGAAGTTTTATGTTGGTCTTAGCCACTTGTGAGTTTGAGGACAGGTGACACTTCAGTTACCTTGAGCTCCCTCTAAGTATTCCTGACTCCCCACTTCTTCAAAGTGTTACCTGTTACCCCAACCCTGAGTCTGCAAACTAGCTTTTTGTTCGGTTTTTTTTTTTTCGTCTTTGTTTTTTGAGACAGCATCTCTATGTAACCTGAATGTCCTGGAACCTGCTATGTGGACCGTGCTGGCCTCTAACTCACAGAGATCTGCCTGCCTGTCTCCTGAATGCTGGGATTAAAGGCCTGAGCCATTACAACACCCACTGAAATCTATTTAATGACCTTTTGGAGCTTAAGTGAAAACTAAAGCCCCAGTTCAGAAAAGTGCAATGACTTCTGGTTAATTGTGGGGTCTGATGTGTCATTTGGGAGGCGGTGTCTTCAACAGGGCTGCTGGGCCCACTCTGGGGCGTGGCCAGGGAGTCTTATCTCCAGAGCCAGCTGAAACTACCCTGGTCTCCCGTACCGCACCGCGGGCTTTGTGCCATGGAGTCTGTCCTGCTCCCGTCGCTTTTGCTGGTGGCCGCCTATCCGAGGGGTGTGAGCTCCCACCATGAGTGGAGGCAAAGCCCTCCCGTGCCTTCCGGGACCTCAACGCCTTTCTTGGTGCGTTTAAGCCCTGAGCTGGAGGCTGTGCCTCCCGGGGGCTCGGTGTGGCTTAACTGCAGCCACAGCTGCCCCCTGCCGGTGCGTTCCAGCCTGCGCACGCAGCTGCGGCAGGGAAAGACACTCAGTGGATCGGGTTGGGTATCTTACCAGCTGCTGGATGTGAGGGCCTGGAATTCCAAGGTGCGTTGCGTCGTCACTTGCGCTGGAGAAACGCGCGAGGCCACCGCCATGATCACCGCTTACAGTGAGGGAGACCGGGGTTCAGGCCGGGGTGGGGAGAGGGGAGAAGGGTGGAGGAATGGGATAGTTGGCAGTTACTTTAGGAGGTGCCTGTGGGTCTTACCCTTCTTGCCTTAGAACGGCCGAGAAGCGTGATCATGGAGCCTCCGGTCCTAATGGGCCACAAGTACACACTACGCTGCTATGTGATACACGTGTTCCCCGTGGGGTTCTTGGTGGTGAGCCTGAGAAGAGGTGGCCGGGTGGTTTATTTTGAAAGTCTGGAGCGCTTCACCGGTTCAGGTCTGGCTAATGTCACTTTGACCTACGTGATGCGGGCAGGACCCAACGACCTCTGGCAACCACTCACCTGCCATGCACGCCTCAATCTCGACGGGCTAGTCGTGCGCAGCAGTTCTGCACCTGTTATGTTGAAGGTCCTCGGTGAGGCACCCTGCAAACTTGGGGAATTGGTGTGGGGGAGGGGATGTTGCCACCCCAAGAGGGCCAGCAGAACAGGGGTGGGCTCATCCACGCTTGGAGGTCCTCAGACCTCCTCGTTCCTGATTTTCACTCCCGCTCCCAGCTTTGAGTCCAGTCTCCAAAGCCTTCGCTTCTGCCTCCATCGCAGCCCTGGTGGGGATCCTCCTGGCTGTGGGGACTGTCTACGTGCGCAAGTACCTGGCCGTTCAGACTCAGTTATAGACGGGTGTTCGATGCCCCAAACAAGAGGGAGGAAAAAGAAGCCCAGAACAACTAATTTACATACTCTTGTTGGATCAATAAAGCCTTTTTCCTCAGTCTTTGTCCTACGGTTCTTGGAGGAAGCGGTTTCATTTTTAGGGGACCCTGAGGTCTCCAAACTCCTTGTTTATTGGCTGAAGATTTATAGCTCAGGGGTACGTTTGCCTAGCCTTGGTTTCAATACCCGGTACGGAGTAAACAACATCTCGTGTGTCTCAAGGCACCTTAAGTTTCCCCTTCAAGACCGGCTTGAGGTCCCAGAACCCGAGTTCCTCTCCGCGTTCAGTCTTGTTGGATTTATCCCTGCAGGGCAGAAGGGCTAAACTGGCCTCTTCTCCACGCCCTGAGTTGGGAGAGGATAGGCTCTTAATATGGCCTTTTCTGATTGGCTCTGCAGATACACACCATAGCTCTGATTGGAAGCTAAGTTTCCCTTCTCTAACCTTCTTCTCCCTAGCAGATCTTGGCGAACTGAGGATAGTGGGTGGAGCTAGAACCGGTCCCCGGGGTTACCGTTAATGAAGGGGGAGGGGAAACATGATTGGGCGGGGTCTCCTGCGCGGAGTAGAAGCAGATACCCAGATTGGAAATCTAGCATAGCAACAAGTTTGAGATGATTGCTCAGACCACATGGGCTGTCATAGACTTCCACCCTGGCAACACGTTTGTTGTCACCGAGCCAGGCTTGCATCTGGGGAGGGGTGTCAAAGCTTAGAGGCAGATGCGAGGTCACAAGTGTCCCCAGTTGATCTTCTGGTTCAGCTAGGATTGCAGAATCTCGTACTGGTTATCCAGCAGAGGCTGCGGCGCCCACAGATGCTCTCCTGAGAGACTCGGTTCACAACAGCATTGTAGACACATTCCCGCTGCACGCTGGGTAAATACAGATCGTGTGCCGAAACCGACTCTAATTTAGACGCCAGCGAAAGCGGCGCACACGCACACGTGTCTGCGATTCGCCGGCACTTGATCCCCCCCCCTCCTCCGTCGCCGCGTGCACGGAGGAGGTCTTAGGGGCGTGGCTCCCATGTTCAATCTGCTGGAGGTCAAAGCTAAGCCTCAGTTAAGGGAGGCTTCCCCACACCCTCCTCTTAAAACCACCTTTTCAGCATACTACGACTTTCCAAGATTCTACAAGCAACCCACCACCCACCTACTCCAAGGGGCGCTAGTGGGAGGCCGAAGATGGGCGTGGTCTGGAACCCTAGCGCGTTATCCCAGAATCTATACCTAGGATGGTGGAGTTTGGGCAGGGCCTTATAGCATCCCTCCTCTCCTTCGCCACAGATGACGCGGGAGAGCGTGGTCGCCCCCAAAAGGCTTTAGACCATCAGACCGCTCCACGTAGACCCCCTCCCCCTACGGGGGACCGCTCCTGCCTGGTCAGCTAGTCTGCTCTAAGCCGAGAGCAGCCCGGTGCGTGCTCGCCTCCCGGCAGTTCGCCCCCCATCACCGCCTCTGCCACCGCCCCCTCCTTGGAAACCAAGTTACCAACGTTTAAACCAATCCCTGGGCGCAACTCTGCCACCCCCACACTCCACCCGCTGCGCTGCGCCGTCCTCCCAGCTCGGCTCTCCATCACTCGCGCTACCCTTGCCTCCTGCGTTCTCCCCTCCCCGGCAGCGGCGGCGATGCCGGGGCCTTCGCCAGGGCTGCGCCGAGCGCTTCTCGGCCTCTGGGCGGCCCTGGGCCTGGGGATCCTCGGCATCTCAGGTAAGAAGAGCCGGCCCGCGGAGCCAGGTGGACAAGGCGGGGGAGGTTTTGAAGGATCCCGGGTGTCCCTCCAGGCTCCGCCCTCTTCTTGCTTCCCACGCTTCTGCCACCACTGGAACCCGGGGCTTCTCCCCATTCCTCCTCCACCCCAACACACCTCGATCTTTCAGATCTGAACCCAGCACCTTTTCTGGATTCGGGGTTTTGCACCTAACCCCGCTCAGGAGACATTGTGGCTTTCCTAGTCTTTCCTGCTCTGTCGTGCCTGCCCTATGGTTCACGGACTGGCATCATCCCTATTCGTGATCCTCAAAGACCCCCATCTCCTCAACTCTTATGACTCAGAGGCTCTGTACCCCCTCCAGTTGTAGCCCTGGCAACCAGCTTTTCTGGGGCTTTTCCCGCGGTTCCTTCCAGGAGTCCAGCCTTGAGGCTTTCTGTCCAAGTTACTCAAGTTTGGGGACAGTCTCTTTTAAGCCTTTGACTCAGTCTTGTCCCCAGCCTCAGTGTGTCTCCCCACCCCCATTTCCTGACGATCCACCAGAGTCTTGAGACTCACTTGATTCCCCATCCCCCCCACTGGAGTCTCCTCCTCCCCACTACTGACGTGTGCATCCGAGACCCCATTCTCCCCGCACCGAGTTTCCCCATCTGTGCCTTAGAAAGCAAGGCTTCCAGAGACGCCCCTCTCAGAGTGTGCCCGCCTCGAAGCTTGAGTGGGATGCGGGACTCCCGTGCTGTTTCTTGGCGGTGGCCTCTCCTCGTCTTTGCTGAGACCCCTGATTTGGAATATAGGGGCGCTAAGATTTCACAGAGGGGGTCCCCAGGCTGAGCCCGCGTTTTCCCGGTCAGCGGTCGCTCTAGAACCTTTCTGGGCGGACCTTCAGCCCCGTGTGGCGCTCGTGGAGCGCGGGGGCTCGCTGTGGCTCAACTGCAGCACTAACTGTCCGCGGCCGGAGCGCGGTGGCCTGGAGACCTCGCTGCGCCGGAACGGGACCCAGAGGGGTCTTCGCTGGCTGGCTCGACAGCTGGTGGACATCCGAGAGCCAGAGACCCAACCCGTCTGCTTCTTCCGCTGTGCGCGCCGCACACTACAAGCGCGTGGGCTCATTCGAACTTTCCGTGAGTTCTGGGTGGTCACGCCCCTTAGGTCTCTGGACCTCCCCTTCAAGCTCCGCCCACCGGCCCTCACTCCCTCCTTTCCACGCGCAACCGGGTGAGCGTTGCAGCTCACTAGAGCCGAAGTTTCGGTCCCTTGCAGAGCGGCCGGATCGGGTAGAGCTAGTGCCGCTGCCTCCTTGGCAGCCCGTGGGCGAGAACTTCACCTTGAGCTGCAGGGTTCCGGGAGCCGGACCCCGAGCGAGCCTCACGTTGACTCTGCTGCGGGGCGCCCAAGAGCTGACCCGCCGCAGTTTCACGGGAGAGCCACCCCGAGCGCGCGGCGCGGTGCTCACCGCCACAGTCCTGGCGCGCAGGGAGGACCACGGGGTCAATTTCTCATGCCTCGCCGAGCTGGACCTGCGGCCACACGGCCTGGGACTCTTCGCAAACAGCTCCGCCCTCAGACAGCTCCGCACCTTTGGTGAGTGTGGACTCTAACTGACAGGTTTTAAGAAGTTTAGGGGCAGCCAGGTGTAGTGTCGCATGCCTTCAGTCCCAACACTTGGGAGACAAGAGATAAATCGGATCTCTGTGAATTTAAGCCCAGCCTGGACTACACAGCCAAGGCTGCCTGAAGTTTAGCGCCTAGCCCTTACTTCAACACGATTACTAGCTTAAGTGTATACCTCTGTGGGCTCTTTTGCTTGTGTTTATATTTACTTATTTATTGAGAGAGAGAGAGAGAGAGAGAGAGAGAGAGAGAGAGAGAGAGGATGCACTCCCCATGGTGCAGGTGTGGAAGTTAAAGGACAACTTTAGTGAAAGTTGGTTCTCTTCCACAATATGGGTCCTAGGAATCGAATCAGGTCGTTAGGCTTGGCGGCCAGCGTCTGTATTCGCCGAGCCATATCGCTGGCCCTTTTGTATTTTATGATGAAACCAAACAATGCATGCAAATTGCTTGGTCCACACTGAACGCTTAATATATATACTCGAGCTCTGGTTCTTTGTCTCCCCCAGCCCTGCCTCCAATTCCCCCGAGCCTAGTTGCTCCCCGATTCTTAGAAGTGGGCTCAGAAAGGCCAGTGAGCTGCACTTTGGATGGACTGTTTCCTGCCCCAGAGGCTGGGGTTTACCTCTCGCTGGGAGATCAGAGGCTGCATCCCGATGTGACCCTCGAAGGCGACAACCTCGTGGCCACTGCCACAGCTACGCCAAGCGCAGAACAAGAAGGCATCACACAGCTGTTGTGCAGCGTGACCCTCGGGGGCGAGAGCAGGGAGACCCAGGAAAATCTGACTGTCTACAGTAAGGAGAATCGAGGATGGGACCAGAGTTTCAGGAAGGCAGAGCCTCAGAGTGGGCGGGGCCTCCACGCCCGAATTGGCAAGGCGGGAGCGTTCCAGGGCAGGAGCTGTGGGAAGCTAGAAAGGAATGGATGGGGAGGTGTTGAATTACCTGAGGGGGCGTGGCCAGCTAACCCCACCCAATATTTCACGCCCCCCCCCCCCAGGCTTCCCTGTTCCACTTCTGACTTTGAGCGAGCCAGAAATCCCAGAGGGGAAGATGGTGACCATAAGCTGCTGGGCTGGGGCTCGAGCCCTTGTCACCTTGGAGGGAATTTCTGCTGCTGTCCCGGGGCAACCCGCTGAGCTCCAGTTAAATGCCACAGAGAACGACGACAAGCGGAGCTTCTTCTGCGACGCTGCCCTCGAAGTGGATGGGGAGACCCTAAGAAAGAACCAGAGCACTGAGCTTCGTGTCCTGTGTGAGTGGGTATTCACCCTTTCTTTGTGACCTCCAAGGACAATACCGCGGGCCCCATCTTTAACCATACTGTATTTCCTCTGCCTCGTGCTGCCTGCAGATTCACCCCGGCTGGATGACTCGGATTGTCCCAGGAGCTGGACATGGCCCGAGGGTCCAGAGCAGACCCTCCGCTGCGAAGCCCGTGGGAACCCAGAGCCCTCGGTGCACTGTGCGAGGGTTGATGGCGGGGCCGTGTTGGCGCTCGGCCTGCTGGGTCCAGTGACTCGCGCCCTCGCAGGCACTTACCGCTGCACAGCCGTGAATGGCCAAGGCCAGGCGGTCAAGGATGTGACCCTGACTGTGGAGTGTGAGTGGGGAGAAGTTGGCATCTGCATCTCTTTTGGGAAGCTGGCCTACAGAGAGGGAAAGAGGCCCACCCAGCTCCAGCAGGGATTGGGAGGACACTGAAGGGAAGTGGGAGGATGTTCATAAACTTGGTTGTGGAGTCTGGGCACAGTCTGGCGGTCAAAACTGGGAAGTGTACCTGGGAAGGTCCCATGGGCGCTTTGTGGGAATCAGTCCATCTGCACCCTGAGACCTCAGGAAAAGGGCCTGACCAACTGAGTTTCTCTCCAGAACCCATGTAAAGGTGGAAAGAGAGAACTGCCTCCCACCTCCATGCATGGCTGGGTAATGCTTTCCCATACAAATATCACACAGAGTAAACAAATAAATAAAACGGTTCAGGCAGGACTAAGGAGACACGGGCTGGGGGGGGGGCAGTAGTGGCCCAGATCCCAGCACAGATCTCTGTGAGTTCGAGGCCAGCCTGGTCTACACAGTGAGCTCCAGAACAGCCAGGACTACACAAAGAAACCCTATCTTCAAAAATGAGAGCGAGAAGGGGGGGGGTAGGAATTAATCTCCCATGCAGGATATAGCTCGCCAAATCCTTTCTGGAAGCAGAAGGCAGAAAGAAGGGTCATTGGGGGAATTCGATGGGTTTCTAAATCAATAGGTAGATTGCTTTCTTAGCATGTATGAGGTTCCACCCTCTGCATTGCATAATTAAAGCCCAGAACTTGGAAATCGGAGACTGGAGGAACAGGAGTTCAATATAGTCCTTAGTTCCATGAGTTCGAGGCCAACCTGTGCTATAGGATACAAAACAAAATCCTTACAAAAGCCTTACAAAACAAAATCCCTTCCAGATGCCCCAGCGCTGGACAGTATTGGCTGCCCGGAACATATTATTTGGCTGGAGGGAACAGAGGCATCGCTTAGCTGTGTGGCACACGGGGTCCCGCCGCCTAGCGTGAGTTGTGTGCGCTCTGAGAACGAGGAAGTCATGGAAGGGCCGCTGCGTGTGGCTCGGGAGCACGCCGGCATTTACCGATGCGAAGCCATCAACGCCAGAGGATCAGCGGCCAAAAATGTGGTTGTCACGGTAGAATGTGAGTAGGGGTGGCAGGAGAGAGGAGCACACGGGTATCCTCTGTCCTCAATGTGAACTCCTATTTCCCTGCTTCCTAGACGGTCCCAGTTTTGAGGAGCTCGGTTGCCCAAGCAACTGGACGTGGGTAGAAGGATCTGGAAAGCTGTTTTCCTGTGTAGTTGATGGGAAGCCAGAACCACGCGTGGAGTGCCTGGGCTCTGAGGGTGCTAGTGAAGGGGTGGCATTACCCCTGATGTCCTCAAACCCCGGTCCTAGAAACCCTATGACCTCTAGTAACCTGTCACCGGGCATCTACCTCTGCAACGCCACCAACCGGCACGGTTCCACAGTCAAAACTGTCGTCGTGAGCGCGGAGTGTGAGCAGGGAGGGGGGCAGGTGGGCGGGAAGTACGGGGTATCCCAGGGTCCCTCCATTCCCTGATGCCCCTCCATTTGATGGTTGCTCTGCAGCACCGCCACAGATGGATGAGTCCAGCTGCCCAAGTCATCAGACTTGGCTGGAAGGAGCTGAGGCTACCTCGCTGACCTGCAGTGCCAAGGGCCGCCCCGCTCCTAGGGTGCGCTGCTCTAGGGAGGGTGCCGCCAGGCTGGAGAGGCTGCGTGTGTCCCGAGAGGATGCGGGGACCTACCAATGTGTGGCCACCAACACGCATGGCACGGATTCACGGACGGTCACCGTGGGTGTGGAATGTGAGTGAGGAGAGCGCTGGATGGAGGCGACTCAGATCGCTAGCGAGGTGCCCGGAGGGCTGGGGATATAGGCCAGTGGATGGAACGCTCAGCTAACGCGCAGAAAGCTATGCGTTCTATTCCCAGTACTCTTTAGTTCTAACACTTGAGAGGCAGAGGCAGGCAGATGTCTGTTCCAGGACAGCCTGGTCTATATAGAGGCTACAACCCCGCCCCCCGCCAGGATTACATAGATTATCTCTAGCTCGCTCACGCTCACTCTCTCCTCTCCACATCAGCCATGGGAGGGGAGAATGGCAAACCCAGGGGAATTCAGAGGGATTGTTTTCAGTACCCCTCAGTAAGAAACAAGCATTTCTGGTCCCATAGTAGGGTAAGTAGGTGGTGGGAGTGGGACTCTCAGAGGAGGCAGCGGTTTTGCCCGCCCATCCCAGGAGGGGTGGTCTCAGACTGATTCTGGATATCCCCATCCCGAGGATGCTTGATTAACGCCCAGTGCTGAGCAGTCTCTTTGTGCCCCTGCAGACCGGCCTGTAGTGGCAGAGCTGGCGGCCTCGCCCCCAAACGTGCGGCCTGGCGGTAACTTCACTCTGACCTGCCGTGCAGAGGCCTGGCCTCCAGCACAGATCAGCTGGCGCACGCCCCCGGGGGCTCTCAACCTCGGCCTCTCCAGCAACAACAGCACACTGAGCGTGGCAAGCGCCATGGGCAGCCACGGCGGCGAGTATGAGTGCGCAGCCACCAATGCGCATGGGCGCCACACGCGACGCATCACTGTGCGCGTGGCCGGTGAGTGGAGGGTTCCTGGGGTAGAGGTGGGGCAAGGGACATGCAACACGGAGTGACCTAGGCCTTGGGGTGGCTGGCCCCGACTCTACCTCTCGGTATGCAAGACCAAAGGGGGCCAAATGTGGAGGCCGAGGGTGCTAATGGATGGGGCTGTTGGTGACAGGTTAGGGGAAAGAAGTGGAGACAGAGAGAATGGACAGGAGGCAGGACAATGCTGCCCACCTGTGTGTCGTGTCCCATACTGGAGGGAAATACAGAAAGTGGAGGCAGAATGATTCCGAGGTTAAGTTCATCATCCTTAGCCATACAGGGAGTGTAAGGCCAACCTATGCCACAAAAGACCTTTCAAACACACAAAAGGAAGAAAAGACTTCCAAGGACAGACCTGGGGGTGGGGGGAGTCGCTTTAGAGTGGGTAGTAGTTGCTAAGAAACACTTGACCCGATTCACACTCCACCATGTCACTGTGGAGGAACTGGGGTCAGAGATGTCTTCAGAGTAGCTGATGGTGACCCCAATTCATGTGTGTCCTGGGGCTGGGGTCTATCAGAGTTAGAGGAAGGCTGAGCTGGTCTCTCCAGGCTGTCCCCTTAGGGAAATGGGAGGAGCTGGGACATGAGGACCTTGTAGGGGGTCCAAGGGCTTATAATCATATGGCTTAAGAGGGGTTTACATTGGTATTTCGGGGTTCCCCGATGCTGGAGAGGCCTTCCTGGGCCCCTTCTGTCAGACTGCAGTAGCAGGTGCATGGGGGCTGGGGAAGAATAAGGGCTTGCCCACCCTGGCGAGGGTCTGCGCCCACAGGTCCGTGGCTGTGGGTCGCTGTGGGCGGTGCAGCAGGGGGCGCGGCGCTGCTGGCCGTGGGGGCCGGCCTGGCCTTCTACGTGCAATCCACGGCCTGTAAGAAGGGCGAGTACAACGTCCAGGAGGCCGAGAGCTCGGGCGAGGCAGTGTGTCTCAATGGCGCGGGCGGGACACCGGGAGCTGAAGGCGGAGCTGAGACTCCAGGCACTGCCGAGTCACCTGCAGATGGCGAGGTCTTTGCCATCCAGCTGACAGCCTCGTGAGCCCCTGGGGGGCCTCCCCAAGCACCAGGGCAGACGTATGTATTGTTTGCTCTCTTTAACTATTTATTCAACTCCGGGGGCATCACCTCCATTTTCTACCCATTCCCCTCAGTAAAGTTTTTATAAAGGACTCTGGATCTCTGTCTGTAATGTATAGCAATGGGGGTTGAATTACAATCTCAAGGGAATATATATATATATGTTATATATATATATATATTTTATTTTATTATTGTTTTTTCGAGACAGGGTTTCTCTGTGGCTTTGGAGCCTGTCCTGGAACTAGCTCTATAGACCAGGCTGGCCTCGAACTCACAGAGATCCGCCTGCCTCTGCCTCCCGAGTGCTAGGATTAAAGGCGTGTGCCACCATCACCTGGCTGTGTGTATATTTTTTTGAGGTTGGCCTGAAATTTCCCGTGTGGCTGAGAAGGTCTTTGTGAGATCCTTTCGACTGTAATTCCAGTGAGTACCACCACACTTGGTTTTTGAAGTCCTGGGAACAGAACCATTAGCTCCTGACATGCTCTGTCAACCAAGCTCCGCCACATCCCCAGGTTTTGTATTTTTTTAAGACAGGGTCCTATGTGGTCCAGGCTGGACTGAAACTCCCTCTGCAGGTGAGGATGACCCATCCTCTCTTGAACCCATTCTCTCTCCTCCACCTCTTGAGTCAGACCTCAAGAGTTATTCATTGAGCTAATCATGGTGGTGCACGCTTTTAATCCCAGCATCTGGAGGCAGAGACAGGGGATCTCTGTGAGTCTGAGGCTAACCTGATCTACAAAGCAAGTTCCAGAACAGCCAGAGCTATACAGAGAAACCCTGTCTTGAAGAAACAGACAAGCAAACAAGAACAAACAAAAAGAGTTTTTGAGGGGCTGGAAAGATGCTCAAGTTAAGAGTGAATACTGCTCTTACGGAAACCCCAAATTCGGTTCCCAACTCTAGGGGGGTCCAACACCTGGCCTCCACCTGCACTGAAGGCATGTGCCCTCCATAGGCAAACACGTACATATACACATAGATAAAAATTTAGAAATAGGCCAGGCGGTGGTGGCACACGTCTTTAATCCCAGCACTAGGGAGGCAGAGGCAGGCGGATCTCTGTGAGTTCGAAGCCAGCCTGGTCTACAAGAGCTAGTTCCAGGACAGGCTCCAAAGCTACAGAGAAACCCTGTCTCGAAAAACCAA